>NC_053493.1:259386748-259699059 GCF_905171775.1 Rana temporaria
GCATGCATGCGCACCACTGTGGTCCCTAGCTCACACACACCACATCCACCTCACATTGGATTAGCCCAAGTCCACCATGCAGGACTTGGGAGCAGCAACGCTGCGCCAAGGCCCAAATGGTGTCGCTGTCCATTCATACCACATTCACACGGTCGTGGGGATAACCTCTTTATTGGCAGGAGTGTCACCCCCACATTCACACACCAGTCACACTGTAGCCTGCACTACTGACCGTGTTCATTCACTACAACATAAATAAAATCATATCCTGAGTATAAAAACAACATAAATAAACTCATAACCTGAGTATAAAAAAAACATAAATAAACTCATCACGTGAGCATAAAAGAAAAAGTAAAAAAGGCACTAATTTTCCCTGTCGTGGGCTACGTCTGGTGCCTAGGCTCCTGTTCCTCAGTTGCCTGGGGGGAGCCTCAGGTGGGGGGAGGGGTGGGGCATCTGGAGGAGGATCATCCCCTGGTCTCTCCCTGGCTGGCTGTCTGCGCTCCAATAAGAAAAGGAAATAAGTTGCGCTCAGAATCACAACATGATGTTGTGAATATAGTGTATGAAACAAGTGCAAGTGCATTTAGAAAAATCTGTGAAGATGCCCAAGTAATATGTGTAAACCTTTAGGAGTAATCTAAATAACATGCTAGCATTGATCAAGCACTTAATGGAAAAAAGGCTCTGTTAGTCCATTGAAGGATGCACTCATGCCAAGGAACACAAAAATATAGTCCCAATGCGAGAAAAAAACAAGAAAAACAAAAAAACAAAGCACACAAATTGTCCAATGCCAGGGCAATGCGGTTAAGGACGGCATTGGTCTCCGCCTGCATCCGCAGCTGGCGGGTGGTGGTGTTGCGCTGGTAGCACCTTGTCTGCCTCCCCTCCGCCTGTACGGCCGCTGCCAGGCTCCTCCCCTCCACCTGCATGGCAGCTGTATTTGCCTGGACAGCCACTGCCAGGCTCCTAACCTCTGTCACAAGGCCTGATGTCATGGCCTGCAGCTCCCTCAGGCAGGTCACAATAGCTGTGCAGTTCGAACTCACATCCTGCAGGCTGTCAGTGATGGAGGTAGTCTGACCAGCTTGCTGTGTGAGGGCCTGCTGGGCAGCCAAGGTGCAGGCAGCCTGGGTCTGGGCCGAGGAGGCCAGGCTCTCTGCCACACGGTGCAGGTCACCCACTAAGGCACCCATATGGAGGGTCTGCTGGTCCTGATCCCTCGCCAGATTCTCCTCCAAGGCATCTGGATAACCCCTGGTCTTTTGGGTAGCCTTCCTGGGGGCAGGAGAGGCTTGGGGCCGGCTGTATGGGGAGGCCCTTGAGGAGCTACCCCTGATGGGGAAGGAGGCCCCTGAGGAGATATCCCTGATGGGGGAGGAGGCCCTTGAGGGGATATCCCTGATGGGGGAGGAGGCCCTTGAGGTGATATCCCTAGTGTGGGAGGAGGCCCTTGAGGGGATATCCCTGATGGGGGGGAGGTTTGGGAGGGTCCTGGGATGGGGATCTCCTTCACGAGGTAGACAACCTCCTCTACAGTACCGTGCTCCTCCTCCACTTCCTCTAGAGGAGAGGTGTGGGCACTCTCTTCCAGAGATGGCGTGGGTCGCCCAGCAGCCGATGACGGCCCAGCTCCCTCCAGCACGTCTGTGGATGACACAAAACATTCACATGTTGGTGGACCCACACACTTGTCACATGTTCCCTTGCACCCCCTCACATGCTACACACCGGAGAGAAGATAAAACACACTTACCTGTCCTCAAGGCCTGATCAACGGAGTCATAGCCCTCCAGGCCCTCCACCTGCTCCCTCTCCAGGCACCTGGCAATGACCTCCGTCTGCTCACACTCTGTTACCGTGTATCTCCGGGTAGTGCGTGATGACGTCACAAGCTAGGCCACGCGTGGCCTAGCTTGTGACGTCATCACGCACTACCCGGAGATACACTGTAACAGAGTGTGAGCAGACGGAGGAAAACACAGAGGAGACGCCACTCCAAAAATCATTCAGTCTACACGCTGTATTTGTGCTCTACTCATTCTTGAAGTGATTATAATTGGAGGCATTCACTTACGAGACTTATTCCAGCATCTGAATTAGTCTATTGGGAGGACTTTTAAATATCCCTGGGCCCTATAAAGACCGATGCAATACCGGTCTTATCATCTGGTAAGGAGACTACATCTTTATACACCGGGTGTCCTATATGGTGGAGGATTTCTACTTTCAACATCACTATTCAATATTTTTCTTCGGACTTTATTTGAACTATTGTTCTTTTTTCACTATTCATTTATTTTTTCACTAAATTTTTTAATAATTTTTTGGTGATCACATATATTTTTAGCGCTGTACTTTTTTTCGTATATATATATATATATATATATATATATATATATATATATATATATATATATATATATATAAAAAACAACAAAAAATATAGTTTTCCTTTAACAAGAAATGCATTTCTCAATTTATAAGGACAGAATTTGGAGCCTTGCATCATTATTTCTCTTGAACCAGACAGAGCAATAGTAAACAGCACGCTTTCTTGTGCGTCTTTGTTTTCCCAGCAGGAATTTGTAATCCATTGTGTCAATTTGTTTAACTTGAAGAGGCAGGATTGCATCCAGAAAGAAAAGGCTCACAGATAGAAACAAAGAATAAAAGCAATTTGATGAGCTCTTTATTAAAACCATCTCATTACATCTGGCCTGTCTGGGACTGAAAAGATGCTTTATTCATTTATAGGGCAAAGTGAAACATTTTAACAGTCTGGTAATGGGAGAGTCGCTCTTTGACTAAAGAGTCACAAGCAGTCTTAGTAATGCAGTCCGGGGCCCAAACAAATGTTTCATTTTCTCTCCTCTTTTAACGGGATTAGTCAACTTTTGCCAATAATATGACAGGAGAGTCGTTTGGGTCTCATAGTGAAAGCTCCACTGTTGTGTGGTTACTGAGAATTCTCTGCAGGTGCAGCCTTTGGTCACGGTCCAGACTTATTTTGCAATACTGTTGGCTGTAACCACTTTTAAATAGAAACATGATTGCACTTTTTTAATATCACTTCTTTTCTCCCCTTGTAAATAAAAGGCCGTCTATTTATCCTTGCCAAGTTTCATGCTGATGTATAATTCCTTTGGAGTTAATATGCAGGGAACACCATGTAAATGTCCTACAACTTTGTTAAGTCAAGCAAAACTATTAGCTAGATAATAGCAATAAAATATTACCCAGTCTGTGTTCATTTAAACTTTCCTGCCATCACAAAACAACCATATAATAGATATAGGGAATGCACTTTATGAACACAATGGAAGGTTAATATTTTTAGGCGTGTTGACAATTACATGACAAGCGTCTATGGAAATTATTAATGCTTGTTTTTTACTAATGGTCATACAGATGTTTTTTCTATAATTTTAACTGAAGCCTCTAATAGTTATTTTTGCGTATGTTGGGAAGATGGATTACTTAGTTTAAATGGCTATTTTTCACCAAATGTACATGCCTGCTATTAACAAAAAAACTATATTTTCTGCAGAATTTCTGTAATTCCATCTAGGGAATACAGCTCTAAATCTTTCATTGCTTGAAAAATACCAAAACAGCACACAAATGAGATTTGCATAAATTTTCTTTGCCCGTTCTACAGATAGCGGGGCAGATCCACAAAAGAATTACGCCGGCGTATCTATTGATACGCCGGCGTAATTTTAAAATTCCCGCGTCGTATCTTTGTTTTGTATCTACAAAGCAAGATATATACGACGGCATCTGGGATCGATCCGACAGGCGTACGTCTTAGTACGCTGTCGGATCTTAGATGCAATTTTTCGGCGGCTGCTAGGTGGCGTTTCCGTCGAATTCCGCGTCGAGTATGTAAATTAGCTAGTTACGCCGATCCGCAAACGTACGTCTGGCTGGCGCATTTTTTTACGTCGTTTGCGCTCGGCTTTTTCCGGCATATAGTTAAAGCTGCTGTTATGTGGCTTGTTCCGGGTTAATTTTGAGCATGCGCACTGGGATACCCCCACGGACGGCGCATGCGCAGTTAAAAAAAAATTGTTTACGTCGGGTCACGACGTATTAACATAAAACACGCCCCCATTACATGGGGGCGCCACCAAAGATACACTACGCCGCCCTAACTTATGGCACAAATTCTGTCAGGATTCGAAAAAAGAAAAAAAAGTTGCGGCGGCGTAGTGTATCTTAGATACGCTGCGCCCAGCGTATTAATGCGCCGAGGTACGTGGACCTACATGTTTTTTCTGCACAATAGCAATATATGGCAGCTTTAAGGCTGGGTTCACATAAGTGCGGCCACAGTTCACAGCATGGGGCCCAGTGCGTTTCTGTACACCGGTTCAGATGCAATTCAGGTCTGAATTTTTGCCTGAATTTGCACCTGAACCAGATCCAAATATACACAGGACTCTTTTGCAATCCGAACCTTGGCCACCCCAGACCCGTGTGAACCGGCTTCATTGAGAGACAGTTACACTCGCCTGTCTGCATTGTGAATTGTGACCACATTGTGACCACAATGTATTGTGGTTCTGCAGTCTTCTGGGACCTGTAACATGTCCTTGAAGACTGCAGAGAGGGGGGCGGAAGGAGAACTTCAGGCGATTCAAGCAGAAGTGGGAGCGGATACCTGTCAAAATCAGGTATCTGCTCCCCTTCCAAAAAGATTACCAAATGCCAAAGCGGAGGAGGAGGATTTAAAGCAGCACTTCCCCTTTTGGGTGAAGATCCGCTTTAACCTTCTTGAGCACCTTTGGAATGAATTTGATCACTAATTGTGTGCTAGGTCTTCTATTTCACCATTAGTTGCTATCCCCACATGTAAGGCCCCATACACACGAGAGAATTTATCCGCGAATACGGTCCAGCGGACCGTTTCCACGGATAAATCCTCTCGAGGATTTCCGCGGATTTCTATGCGATGGAGTGTACACACCATCGCATTGAAATCCGCGCCGAAATCCTCTGGCGATGACATGTCGCGCCGTCGCCGCGATTATGACGCGGCGACGTGCGCGACGCTGTCATATAAGGAATTCCACGCATGCGTCGAATCATTACGACGCATGCGGGGGATCCCTTCGGTCGGATGGATCCGGTGAGTCTATACAGACCAGCGGATCCATCCGTTGGGATGGATTCCAGCAGATGGATTTGCTTGGCATGTCAGCAAATATTCGATCTGCTGGAATCCATCCCAGGGGAGAAATATCCGCGGAAACAGATCCGCTGGCGTGTACACACCATAGGATCTATCCGCTGAAACCCATCTGCTGGGATTTTTCAGCGGATGGATTCTATGGTGTGTACGGGGCCTTAGACAAATGTGCACTTCCAGTCTTTTGGCGAGAGCTAGGGGAAGGCCTTTTTATGTACCACCGTGACTGTGTCCATTTTTTACAGTCAGGTCCAAAAAGGCATGCTTTAATGAGATATACAGGTTCTGAGTAGGGATGATGGTTTACAGGGTGACCCCTTCCAAACATGATGAACTTACATCTGAACACCATTAGAGAATTCTATAGGGGAAAATCATGAAAATCAATTCTGCCCATTTTGAAGGCCAATAGGCAAGAGATTGTAAGTCAAGGGCCATGGGTAGCTGGACACTTCCATGAAGAACATTTACTAATGCAAAAATTATATTTTTAAAACAAAAAGGTTCAACTTTTATTGTGACTGTGGGGTAACATAGGAAAAATACCAATCCCTTTAATTACATGTTTGGGTGATATCTGTAAACTGTATGTAATGTTAGATTCCCATGGACAGCATCAGAAGCTCTGTACTCTGGCATCAGATAGTTTGCATGTGTAATTGATTTTTCTAACTTTACAATATTGCTTAGCTTAAATACACGTTCATATACAGAGTTGCACTAATATAACACCAGTGATAAAAAGTCCAACTGTGATGAGAAGTAAGAATACTTTAGCCTCAACATCAGTGGCCACTAATAGTGATCGAGATGGGAGGTGCATTCCTTCCAGATTTTGTAATAGGTCTCAAATGATTGTCGATGAATCTACTTAACCTCCCTGGCGGTATGATTCTTTCAGAAAAAAGGTGCTGAAAGCGGTACCATTATTTGCAAGGAAATTTGGCGTTTTATACTGTAGGTCTGTAATTTTTAGGAATAACTCACTTAAATCTGACCAAACAAGAGACTAGTAGGCATCCCGGGTATGAATTTTTTTTTAAAAACAAAATTATAAATTATAATATAATAAATAATTATAAATAATTATAACAAGTAATAATATAATTATAATAACAATTATTCAATAATGTAATCAACTCAAAATCACTGAAATTTGCTCAGTTGCAGAATTGTCGCTGTCATTACTTTTATTTTTTTATGACGAATTTCCCCACAAATTGCTCTTGCACAATTCTGCAAGTGATTCTAATTTATTATCGCTGTTTTCTAGCTGCTCTAAAACCATTTTTGACATAAAGGGACACTTTTGGTTGCTATGGACAATCTACAATTTGCAGGCAGAAAGAACCGTTTTTATTATATAAAAGTACATTTAGGACACTGGGCAGACCACTAGGGACAAGGGGTGTGTGTATTTTTTACATACAGTACTGTAATCTATAAGATTACAGTATACTGTATGTATTGTGTTTGTTCACGTTTTTGAATTTGGGACCGTTGTCCGCTCCCGTGCGTCGTAACGTCGCAGGGAACAGAAATCGGCGGCACAGGAGGACACTGTGTGATTCGAGCGAGGTCCCGCTCGCTCACACAGCGCGGTGGCATCGCTGGATCCAGGGACAAGGTAAGTAAACCCTGCCTACGGCTGCAGCGAGGCGAGCCCGAGTCTGACTCGGGGTTACCGATCGCAGCACGAAAATTTAACCCTGAGTCAGACTCGGGAATACCGCTAGGAGGGTTAAAGTGGATGTAAACACGAAATTTTTTATTTGCTGTCACATTTTAGATCATAAGATTTCCTATCATCTGTGCCCAGTCTTATCACAGAGAGTTAATACAGCTCTGAGCAATCCTCTTTTATTTTTTCAGTGAGATAAACGGACAAACAGGAGAAAATGTGTCCGTTCTTCCCCCTTGCTGTAAATGACTGAGACAGGCATTATTTTTTAATTCTCACCCCCACTCCTTTTCTGAAGTCATGTGGTTACTTTTGTGGATTTTGATTGTATGTTAGTGATCATAGCAGAATTTAGTGTAAGAAATACACAGGAAAAAATGCATGTTGACAAGGGGAGTGTAGAGGTGGTCGGGGAGTCTACTGACATCACGACTCCACCCACCGAGCTCCAGACAACAGACCCACCCACAGAATCTGCAGGGGAGACATTTGACAGGTAAGGATACATGCAAGAGGCATGTATATCCTTAAAGATCAGCACTATGACAGTAGTTTAGAAAGGATGAGAGTGGGTTTACATCCACTTTAAGTTTTCAGTGATGCAACCTCTGCCTGAGATTATGGGCCTACCAGGTGGAACTTTTTGCTCTTTATGTATTTTAGAAAGACAGTAAAGAGTTGGAATTCTAGGGTACTGAATATGGATGTATTCCCATATGTCCTTGTCAATGACGCCATATGAAAAGGCTCCATCAACAAGGTCATAGAAACTGTTATTGAATTTGTCAATGGTACTCTAATGCCGCGTACACACCATCACTTTATGTGATGAAAAAAAATGACGTTTTTAAAAACGTCACTTTAATTGACCGTGTGTGGGGGAAAACATCGTTTTATGTCTTCTAAAAAACGACCAAAAAAAAATTGAAGCATGCTTCAATTTTATGTGTCGTTTTTCAAAACGTCAACTTTTACTTCACAGAAATTGACCGTGTGTAGTAAAAAACGTTGTTTAAAACTAAGTTTTTTCACCCACGCATGCCCAGAAGCTTCTTATGAAGCAAGCTTCAATGGAAAAAGTGGTGAGAACGTAACCTCGCTTTGCTAGAACATTGTGAGAAAAACGATGGTGTGTAGGCAACTTCGTCTTTGAAAATTGAAGTTTCAAAAACGTCATTTTTTACTTCACAGAAAATGTCGTTTTTTTTCATCACATAAAGTGATGGTGTGTACGGGGCATTAGGTTTATACCATGATTTATTGGAAAGAATCCTCTTGCACATCATTTTGTATTGTTCATTGGTCATAATAAATATATTACCTTCTTTTGTTGAAGGGTTTTATAGTTAGTGAATTTCTAGGGAACTGGGGGTTTATCACCCAACCAGTGGTAAATGGCACTGGAAGTAGCAGAGGTGAGTGACAAACCATGATTTTAATCCTCCCAGGTACAGAGCAGCTCCTTGCCCGCAAGTGCTGCCAATGAGCCCCTTTCTTCCTTCTCATCCACACTTTTTTGAGGAGACTTTAAGAGGAACGTTTCACTCTTCCTTGATACAATGGAAAAATGTTGGTGGATCTAATGCCACTATTTAAGAATAGGCCCAAAATTACCCACGTCGAGGGTGCAGAGCATGGAAACTCTGGGTTTTTTGTATTGGTGGACACTGATGTTTCAAATGTTTCAAAAGTTAGGCCGCGTACACAAGATCGGTCAAAACTGATAAAAACGGACTGAAGGACCGTTTTCATCGGTCCAAACCGTTCGTGTGTGGGCCCCATCGGTCAATTAACCATCGGTCAAAAAAATTAGAACTTGCTTTAAAATTGAACCGATGGACGCCTAACCGATAGATCAAAACCGATCGTTAGTATGCAAAAGCATTGGTTAAAAACCCGCGCATGCTCAGAATCAAGTCGACGCTTGCTTGGAAGCATTGAACTTCGTTTTTTTCAGCACGTCGTTGTGTTTTACGCCACCGTGTTCTGACACGATCGGTTATTTAACCTATGGTGTGTAGGCACACCAGACCATCAGTCAGCTTCATCGGTTAACCGATGACAACGGTCCTTCGGACCGTTCTCATCGGATGGACTGATCGTGTGTACGCGGCCTAAAGGTGGAAGTCTCACAGAAGGAACCCAAATAGGAGGACAGGAAATAATAGATAAAACATACAACAAAGTTGTAATGGAGATCCAAGAAGAGATTTGTTTTACTGAACTCATCAAATAAAAATTATTTATTCAGCATTGAATTAAAAAAAAGATTCACACTGGATCAATAAAAACACAAATGTAGATGATTTATTATCAGCCAATAAAACAGTTAAAAGACAGAAAGGTCAGCTGAGGTGAAAACTGTTACAGAACAGCAATATGGAAAACTGTTCATTATCCATTGCATTGCAGTCTGGTCTGGCAGAGGTAGAACTACAAGGAATATCATCTTTTAGGTGAGTGCACGGAAGAATTGACCCCCTTCCTGACCAGGACATTTTTTGCAATATGGCACTGCGTCGCTTTAGCTGACAATTGTGCAGGCCTACAAAGCTGTAGACAAATACAATTGATGTCCCTTTTTTTTACCACAAATAGAGTTTTCTTTTGGTGGTATTTGATCACATCTGCGGTTTTTATTTTTTGCGCTATAAACAAAAAAAGAGCAACAATTTTGAAAAAAAAGCAATATCTTTTACTTTTTGCTATAATAAATATCCCCCAAAAATATATAAAAGAAAAAAAAACAAATTTCTTCCTCAGTTTAGGCCAAAATGTATTCTTCTACATATTGTTGGTAAAAAAAATTGCAATCAGCGCAAATTGATTGTTTTGTGCAAAATTCATAGCGTCTACAAAATAGGGGATAGATTTATGGCATTTTTATTATTATTTGTTTTTACTAGTAATGGCAGCGATCTGCAATTTTTATTGGGACTACGACATTGCGGCGGACTCATAGGACACTTTGACACTATTTTGGGACCTTTGACATTTATACAGTGATCAGTGCTATAAATAGCCATCGATTACTGTATAAATGTCATTGGCAGGGAAGGGGTTAACACTAGGGAGCGAGCAAGGGGTTAAGTGTGTCCTAGGGAGTGATTATAACTGTGGGGGCGATGGGACTGCCTGGGGAGACTGATTGTTCTTCCTAAGCATTATGAACCACAGATCGTATTACTAACCCTTGACAGAACTGAGATCTGTCTGTTTACATTGACAGATCTCCGTTCTGTCCTTCTCCGGAGCAATCGCGGGATAGCCACCAGCCATCGCGACTACCGGCCACACGCATTGGCTGCTACGTGACATGGCGGGGGGGGGGGGGTTTGGTGGATTGGGCGACAGCATAAAACCAAGTTAGCCTTGGATTGGTAGCTATCCAGCCTCTGCAACTAACCACACATGTAGTAAAAATTAAGGAATTTATGGACATTTACATCCTAAGATTATGGACTTTTCTTTGTGATTTCTCACTGGTTTCCAGTTTGTGATTTTTTCACATTTGAAATAATAATTTTTTGTTTTTTTATGCAATCTCCCTTTTTTTTGGCACTCAGTGCACATGTATTTTATTTCATTCACTGTATAGTTCACATATGATCAGGTTTTCTGAGATTTATATACAGGTCTTATGCACTAATTTTTCTTGTTTGTATATATTGCACATGCACTTTATTTATTTGCTGTTTGGCACACATATGGCAAGTTTTTGCGATCCCCATTAGGATCTTTATTTATTGACAGTTCACGGCTCCATTTTTTTGCATTGTTTGCACAGGCGTTTTATTGCCACTTCCTATTGGATTTTTGTATTATTATCAGCGCCCCCTACCCACTTTTTTTCCTTCACATGTCTATTCTTATTTGAATCTATTCTTATTTGAATTGTTTGGGGAGCAGCTATTCTATATATATTTTTTGTCTTAGTTTTATATTTATAGTTTGGCGCGAGATCTTTATTACATTGTCTAGCTAAATTCTAAATTTAGAAGAAATCTTCCAAGAAAAACCCACCCCTAATCTAGACCTCGAAAGAGGGTTTAAACAACTCCAACTCAATATGGAGAAGCAGATTAGGTTGTGGTGGGATATAGCCTCTTTTGAGATATATATCAGCAAAAATCTCACCCCTCGCAGTCTGAGGTGGGATGTTTATCCCAACGATGGCATTGAAGATCTCTCGTTGCAAGACGAGTGGTTTCAATTTTTTAATGCTTGCGAGCAAAAATTATTACAGCTTATGGTTAGAAGAAGAAAATCCAAAAATATTCTAATTGAGGCCAACATTGCAGATCTTAAAAAACTAATGGAACCTTTTATGGATACACAAGCTTTTTCTGAAAGAGCTCAGGCTCTTCAGATACATCTATCGAAATACGATAGTGACACTAAAAACAAAAAACTTAAAAAATATCAGAGAGATATCACAGACTATAGTGATCAGAAAGTATATAAATGGCAAGTTGTTTCTAGTTCCACTGAAACACCAGACATTTCCATAGAGAGGAGCGATAGAGCACCTATTACGGTTACTCAGGCCACTTTTAAACCTAAACCCAAAATACATACTCCCAAAATCCATACCCCTAAAAAACCTAGGACTCCATCCCAACCCAACCATTTTTATCACACTGGAGGTGAGAACGTTTCACATATGAATCATTATCCTACTCCCAATGATTATCAATATCCCCCCCCTTATATGATTCCCCCATAATAAATTTGCCCCTTTGGATTATAGACCTATGGACCCTTCCAATGCTTATTATCAGCAGAACCAACAATATCATGCCCCCAGACCCCCACGAGGTCATTATAGAGGTGGACATAGAGGTAGACCTGCACAACAACAACATAATCAGCCAGCGGGGGAATGGAGGGGATGGAAAGAACCTTACAAAATTCCCCCGGTCACTACCAAGAGTACCATAGAAAAATTAGACCAAGAGGTAAAAGAGGGGGAACCAGAAAGAAAACGACCCCGGGACAACTAGATGAAGGGATCTTCAATCTAGCAGAGGTCGAACTTTCTCAAGCCGAACTTGTGGTCCTTTCGAAAGGCCTTAAATTTGCCCCCAACAAAAATATTGATAAATTCAATGTTTTTTTAGATATTGAAAAGTTTATCAGAAAACTAAATATCAAAAAGCATTTTGCTCAACAGATTAATAACCCAGCCCAACCTTCTTCTACAGTTTATCAACACAGTGGGTTGAGAAACAACTCTGTTTTTAACCCTAATAAGGGCACACACCATCATATAGAGGTGTTCAAAAATATGGTTCAGGATAAAGTTAGAGAAATAGAGGTAAACAAAGCCAAATATAACAACCAAATGGTGACAGAAGGTATAAAAAGATTAGAAAATAATAAAAATGTGGTGGTCCGACCGGCGGACAAAGGTGGAGGAGTGGTGTTGCTTAAGAAAGAGGATTACTACGCAGAACTCCAAAGTCTTCTGAGCGACACCACTACCTACCTGCTCCTACCAGGAGATCCTATGATTAAACTGAAGGAGAAACTTACCTGCTGGGTCGATAGTGGTGTATCTAAAACCATATTGACCCAACAGGAGGCATCTTATCTGGTTCCCAAGGTCCCGCGCACCCCAGTGCTGTACATCATCCCAAAAATTCACAAACACAGGACTAAACCTCCAGGGCGACCAATACTAAGCGGAATTGATTCGCTATTTGCAAGAACTGGAGAGTATTTAGATATTTTTTTGCAGCCCATGGTATTAACAGGTAAAGCCTATTTGAAAGATAGCAGGGAACTCATCAAGTCCCTAGCGGATATCATAGTTGCTGACAATACCTGGTTGGTAACAATTGATGTGGAATCTTTATACACCAACATTGTGCAGTCCGATGCCATTGTGGCTGTAAGAGAGGCCTTTCTTAGTAAATCCACATTACAAGAGCCTCAGATTTCATTTTTGGTCCAGGGCCTCTTTTTGGCAATGAGCAATAATTATTTTTGGGCACAAAACCAGTTTTACAAACAAATAAGAGGGGTTGCGATGGGGGCTCGTTATGCCCCCAGTGTTGCAAACCTAGTTCTGGATAAATGGGAGGAGGAGACTATATTTAAAGAACCTGACAAATCGTTAACATATTATAAACGTTACATAGATGACATTTTTATGCTATGGGAGGGGTCTGAACAATCATTGGAAGTTTTCATATCACAAATGAACACCAATCAGTATGGTCTGAGTTTCACAGCTGCATTCAGTTTGGTTACTGTTAACTATCTAGATTTGACTTTAACGAAGATAAATAATAAAATCTGTACCAGAACCTTTTTTAAGTCCACCGACAGGAATGGCTATGTCCCAATCACCAGTTGCCACCACCCCAAATGGTTGGGAGCGGTCCCTAAGGGGCAATTCATGCGGATCTGTCGCAATTGTGATGACATTGTTGATTTCGAGCAACAGGCAGATATTCTAACCAATAGGTTTGTTGCCAAAGGCTATTCACAAACTAAACTGTTGGACATTAAAAAGGAGGTCAGAGATGGATAGAAACATGCTGCTTGAATCCAAACCTAAACCCCCCTATCAGGGAGACATTTCTTTTTTGTCCGGTTTTCACAGACAATATAAACATGTGGAAAAAATATTTAAACAATTTTGGCCCATCCTTCTGAAAGACAATGATTTGTCTAAATTGTTACCTTCTAAACCTAATTTTATTTATCGTAAAGCCCCGGGCCTTAGAAACCAAATAGCGGGCAATGTCCCTGACCCTCCGGAAAGACCTCTTACTTTCTTGGACAGTACAGGGTTTCATTACTGCACTCGTTGTAGATCCTGTAAGACAACCAATAGGAAAGGTCGTAAGGTCACCAAATTTAGCTCCAGCGTGACCAAGCTAGAGTACACTATAAAACCCTTTATTACATGCCACTCTAGGTACGTAACATACGTTTTGGAGTGCCCGTGCGCTTTCCAATATGTGGGCAGAACCACCAGAGAGCTCAAAATAAGGATAAATGAGCATGTAGCCAATATCGTTAAAGGCTACCCTAACCATAGTGTATCAAAACACTTCGACTTATTCCATAATAGAGACCCCAGTAAAATGACATTTTATGGTATAGATAGGATTAGTAGTCATTGGAGGGGTACACATCTAACCCGAGCAGTGTCCCAAAACGAGACCCAGTGGCTGCACCGTCTGAGGACCATGCGACCACTGGGTCTCAATATTGAACTTGATCTTAACTGTTTTTTGAACAACGAATGATCAATTAGGAGTCCTCACCAGGGAACACGATTTTCCTTAGTCCTTTCCCTCCCCCATTTTTAGAGTTTTTTTGTATTTTGTTGCATTTCTTGCATTTTTTTGCAAAGGAATTTTTTATATATATTTTATGTATTTTGAATAAAAATATTTCTGTGTATAATTATAATATAATTTTATGTATGTATTATGGATCATCTCCTTGGTTTAGTTTTAAAATTTTTCGCGACAAGTATTAGATTACTTATTAATTTCATATCTGTTTTCTATGCCTGTTGCTTACTATATATTTTACTGCTATGGTACCTGTAGTTATTAATTATATTTAATAGCCAGTACATGTTGTATTCATGGACCATCTAGTCCTTATATCCCACTAGTCGTTTGAATGCGGCTTTCTAGTGCATTTTGTATTGTTTTTTGGTTGCCTAGTAACCGAGACTGAGGCTTTCAACGGCATGTCACTATCTATCGCTGCTGATTGATAGACCTATTTAAACCTGGTCTTGTGCGTGAATCTGCGCGCTTCCTGATGACGGATTACTGAAACGTACGTCGAGGTGACACGCAGATCACGCACAGCTTCCTGTCCAGCTGGTTCTCAGCTCTAGCGAGGTGGAACGCACGCTGTAGAACACCCCAGCGCGGACATTACTCTCTACGGAACGGGTCCTCAGGATCGTACTTTCTGACCCAAGCTCAAAGCCTCAGTGCCGGGATGTGGGCACTTTTAAAGTAAGCCTCCACTCGTCACTTGTTTTGTTTTAAACTTTTAATAAATGATAATATGCTATGGCAGTATCTCTCTGTTTTATATTTTTTCCATGATGTCCTACTAAGCTGACCCACAGGAACCTCAGACTATCCACAATCTGTCCAGGGTGACAGCAAAGCTTTATTTGATCTTTTTTTAGTTAAAAGGGTCAACTACATGCGGTAAGGGGCCATCCTTTATGCACATTTGGGTGATAGGATTGGTGAAGGTGTAATTCCTGCTCCTCTGCAACTTACCACACATGTAGTAAAAATTAAGGAATTTATGGACATTTACATCCTAAGATTATGGACTTTTCTTTGTGATTTCTCACTGGTTTCCAGTTTGTGATTTTTTCACATTTGAAATAATAATTTTTTGTTTTTTTATGCAATCTCCCTTTTTTTGGCACTCAGTGCACATGTATTTTATTTCATTCACTGTATAGTTCACATATGATCAGGTTTTCTGAGATTTATATACAGGTCTTATGCACTAATTTTTCTTGTTTGTATATATTGCACATGCACTTTATTTATTTGCTGTTTGGCACACATATGGCAAGTTTTTGCGATCCCCATTAGGATCTTTATTTATTGACAGTTCACGGCTCCATTTTTTTGCATTGTTTGCACAGGCGTTTTATTGCCACTTCCTATTGGATTTTTGTATTATTATCAGCGCCCCCTACCCACTTTTTTTCCTTCACATATCCAGCCTCGCGTTGAAGTGGACCAGCATTAGACCCCCCTACTCCAAAGACTGACAGTCAGGTTCCAATTCAACACCACCACAGCAGTGATATACATAAATCGTTAAGACAGAATCAGAAGTCAGGCTGTTCTCTGAGAAACGGTAATTGTTCTGACTTGAGCCAAACTTAATGTTCCAGCCCAATCTGCACTACATATTCCATTCATAGAATTAGCAACTCGACTTCTAAAGCCATCAATGGCTGGATGCCAGAGAGTAGTCCTTCCACTTGAAGGTGTATCACTTACTTTCTCTGGTGGGGGACACCACATGTAGACCTATTGGCATCTATCCATACTCAACCACAAACTGGACAGGTTCATGTCCACATCGAGGGATACTCTGACCTCCAGAGAAGATCTCCTTGAGACTCCATGGAATCATGGTAATGATTTATGAACTGCACCTCTCAAACTGTTTGCTTCTTTGTAGCAGAGGGGAAGCTTCATCCCAGGAAATACTCCATGGCATGCGTTTTATCCTTCAATCAATATCAATAAATCCATGGCACTGTGGACTATTAAGGGTCAGGTATCTGCCTTCAGATGCTTTTTTCAGAAACTGATAACTTCCTTTTCCTTGGTCAAAGCCTTTGTACAAGAGATGTCTCACATTGTAACACTGATACAGTTTTTGTTGACTACCTGGGACCTCAAACTGGTGCTGTCGGTCACTCAGAAGCTAGCATTTGAACATTTTCAGGACATTTTTCTCACACTTTTGTGCATGGAAGCTATCACTTCAATCTGGATGGCATCTGGAGGGCGTCTGCACTTGCAGCCTTATCCTATAAAGAATGGTGTCATCCACAAGGAAAAGATTGTTTAAAGGTTCTCAAAACTGCTTTCTATCTAGGGTGCTCTCAGCATTTAATTGAAATCAGGACATAGTGTTGCCTTCCTTTTGTCTTGCTCTTATGAGATTGATCTCTACTGCCAGGATGTGGTTAGGGCTGTGAGAATCTCTCTCGAAGTCACGACTGCAATTTGTCATTCTAAAGCTCTATTTGTGTTACTTGAGGGCTACAAAAAGGGATTAGCTGCCTCTCAATACACACTTGCTAGGTGGACTCAGCAGATCATTACTTAGCCATACGACATGAGGCAGAAGGTTCCCCCCTTCCCTGTGAAGGCTCACTTCAACAGAAGTGCTTCACTGGAATACAGGTGAGGGGATGCGCTTTCTGAATGGCCCAGCGGCGGTGGAAGAAGGAAGGGGCCAAACTTCCATGGGGACTTTGCATCAAAAACAGGTACCCACTCCCCCCTGAAAGATGCCAAATATGGCAGTGGAGGGAGGAGGAAGCAAACAAGCGAAGCTTCCCCTTTTGGGTGAAGCTCCGCTTTTATTATGTATTGTACATTGAGGAGGCTGGAGAGTGATTGCGACCAGTCTTAGCTTAAAGAGGCTGCTGTGGGGCACTCGTTGCAGCACTGGAGGTACCCTGCTGGAATGAGCAATAAGGTAAGTATTTGTTACTATTCCTCTACCTCCTAGACATAACAAATATTTAACCATTGTAGTGCAGGGGGCACCACTGCAAGTGTGAATGTTTGGATTTTCCTAGAGTTGGAGACTTTTTTGTCGTGCTAGCCGGGAGAGCAAACACAATGCTGGCTCCTTTGGACCCTATAAGGGCACAGAGCCACCTGAAAACAAGAACCAGTTATGGGAGCATTTTAAGAGATAACATTTAAAGCCAAATTTGGATTATACTTTATATTTATTACCCACTTGACCCCCAAAAGATTTTACCCCTTCATGACCAGGCCATTATTTGCTCTTCGGGAATGTGCTACTTTAAACCAGAGCTCCAGGATCCTTCAGAAAAAAATAAAAGTCAGCACCTACAAATACTGTAGCTGCTGACTTTTAAAATTAGGAAACTTACCTGTCCATGAATCCAGCGGTGTCTTCACCCCAGCCAGTTTTCAATCAGCTGTCGAGTGCTGACACCGCCATCAACACTAAGGGAAACTACTGAATGCGTGAAGTGCACTGCGCTTTGTGAATGGCCCGGCGGCACAGGAAGGAGGAGGGGGACCAAACTTTCTGCTGACTTTGCCGTGGTAAGATCAGCCAGAAGTAGAAGCGGGTACCTGTCAAACCCAGGTACCCACTCCCCCTCCCCCTTAAAGGTGCCAAATGTTGCAGAGGAGAGGGTAGAAATGGAAAATTAGTGGTGCTTCCCCTTTTGGGTGGAGCTCCGTTTTGACTATTAATTGTGTGGTCATGCAACGTTGTACTCAAACAAAATTGATATAATTTTTTTCCCCACAAATAAAGCTTTCTTTTGGTGGTATCTAATCACCACTGGGTTTTTTATTTTTTTACTATATAAGCAAAAAAAAAAAAAACAATAATTTGTACTTTCTGCTATAAATCATATCCAATAATTTTTTTTTTTTAAATCAAGATTCTTAATACATTTTGGCCAAAATGTATTCTTCTACAAATTCTTGGTCAAAAAAATCCCAATAGGCATATATTTATTGGTTTGCATGAAAGTTATTGGCCGGGATTCAGATACATTGGCGCATATTTATGCCGGCGTAGCGTATCTTTTTTACACTACGCCGGAGCAGCGCGGAGAGGCATGTAGTGTATTCAGAAAGCCATTACTCACCAAGATGCGCCAGCGTAACGTATTTTCGAAGGCGTAGGCCAGCGTAAGTGTATGTGGGCGTCACCCCATGCAAATGATGGTCCGAGCGTGTCGCAGTGGTTTACGTCGGGCGTATCTTAAATGGCGCATGCGCTGTAACGTGGATGAATTGACCGCACCCATCTGCGCATGCTCACAACTACGCCCGGCGTAACACCTAAGATACGCCGGCCCACCGCCTACGCCCAGTGCATAAATACGCCCAGACATGCGCCCGTCAAGTGCAAAAGTACACCAGCAGTTTTTGGTGTTATTACTTTTGATGTATTTGGAGCCATGTCTGCACCAGTAACTGGTAAGGATAGGAGGAAGAAAAACTTTAGCCCGGAGGAGAAGGCAATTATTATCGATGCCATCTCCAAGTACGGCGCGTGCCTCCATGGGGCACAGAGTGGCACGACCAGCAAGGTCCAGAAGGACGAGATCCTGCAGGAGATCGCAACGCAGGTGAATGCCCTTGGCATGGAGGTTAGGACCCCAAGGGACATTTAAAAAAAAATAAATGATCTGCGTCGTTTAGTCCGAGAGAAGCTGTCCACGATCAGGAGGCACGCCAGGGGCACAGGAGGTGGACCAGCCACTAACATCACCCTCACTCCTGAGGAGCAGGTGATTGCCCGATGCCTGGAGAGGGAGCAGGTTGAGGGCCTGGAGGGCTATGACTTCGTTGACCAGGCCTTGAGGACAGGTAAGTGTGTTTTATCTTCTCTCCGGTGTGTAGCATGCGAGGGGGTGGAAGGGAACATGTGACAAGTGTGTGGGTCCACCAACATGTGAATGTTTTGTGTCATCCACAGATGTGATGGAGGGAGCTGGGCCGTCGTCGGCTGCTGGTAGACCCACACCATCCCTGGAAGAGAGTGCCCACACCTCTCCTCTAGAGGAAGTGGAGGAGGAGCATGGTACTCTGGTTGACGTTGTGTACCTCGTGGAGAATCCCACCATCCCTTCACCCTCCCAAACCTCCTCCCCCGTCAGGGAAAGCCCCTTAAGGGCCTGCCCCCATCAGGGATATTCCCTCAAGGGCCTCCTCCCCCATCAGGGATATCCCCTCAAGGGCCTCCTCCCCCATCAGGGAAATCCCCTCAATGGCCTCCTCCCCCACCAGGCAACTGAGGACCAGGAGCCTGGGCACCAGACATAGCCCACAACAGGGCAAATGAGGGCCTTTTTTACTTTTTTATTTTATGCTCAAGTGATGATTTTTTTTTTTTGATACTCAGGATATGAGTTTATTTATGTTTTTTTGATACTCAGGATATGAGTTTATTTATGTTTTTTTGATACTCAGGATATGAGTTTATTTATGTTTTAGTGACTGCACACGGTCAGTAGTGCAGGCTACAGTGTGACTGGTGTGTGAATGTGGGGGTGACACGCCTGCCAGCAAAGGGGTGTCACCCTGGGTCGTCGGGGAGAAGTTACCCCCATGACCGTGTGAATGTGGTATGAATGGACAGCAACACCATTGGGGCCTTGGCGCGGCGTTGCTGCTCCCAAGTCCTGCATGGTGGACTTGGACTAAACCAATGTGAGGTGGATGTGGTGTGTGAGCTAGGGACCACAGTGGTGTGCATGCATGCATTCTCCTTGTGCCATGATGAATGTGTGTGTTTAACATGCAAAGATGCCTACCATGAGGCATCTCTTGACTGCTCTTCCCTCAGCAGATGGGGTAGCCTCGGTTAGGGGGGACTGTGTGGTTCGGGGGTCAGGTCATCACGTATGTCAATCTCCAGGCCCTTTCTCATGGCGTAGTTGTGTAGCACGGACCGATGATCTGGCACACAAAGTTTGGGGAATACAACAGGGTCCCCCCGGACTTATCCAGGCATCGGAAACCGGACTTCAGGATGCCAAATGTGCGTTCCACCACTGCATGGGTACGTATGTGTGCAGCAATGTAGTTTCTCTCTCCTCTGGTTTCGGGATTCCGGAATGGAGTCAGGAGATGGGGCCCAAGTGCATATGCAGAGTCACCTGGAAGGGAAAGACAGGAGGATGTTAGTCGTGCATGTGCCCCTCGTGATGTCTGCATCATGGGGTCGGACAGTCATGCCTGACTCCCATGTCACTCACCAACCAGCCAGCTGTTCCCGTACACATTCTGTTCGAATTCTGTTGGGAGGTTCCCCTGAAGAAGTCACGAGGTACGTGATGTAACGCCGTAGGGAGGAAGCGAGGCTACCGCAAACCGGAAGTGACCGGAGGAGAAGTAAGTAAGAGTTCACTTGTATCAGCACACAATAAAGTTATCCATTAGCATACTACACTATTGTAGGCCTCTTTCTCCTTTTCCTCCCCATTTTGGTTCTCCTTGTTGGAGCGTTCTATTATAGGCCAGCAGAAACCAATGAGAACTGTGGGAGTGGTGGAAGCCATTAGCCATTACAGCCATAGTTGGAGAGCATGCAGAGGAATGATGGGAGACCCATAAATGCCTAATTATTCACTATAGAGGTGAGAGTTCTGGGAGACTAATTGTGGATTCTCTGCTTGATTCAACACCCCGACTGTGAAAGGACCCCGGGCGGGATCCCCCCCTATCCTTGGGAATATTGTTACCATACAAATAGTCACTCGCCTCATATGAGGACTGGTCTCCAACCTGTGACAATTTTACAGTGACGTTCTAGGAATATCCATCTATTTATTTATTTGCACCTTATATGGATTTTTATTATTGATCTTTTATCTATGTTCACATTTATATATTGCCCCAATGTTATACTCATCTGGTTTTTGATATTGGTTTTAGATTTGTTTTAGTGTATTTCTTTAGCGCAAATTCACTTTATATTTATATTGATCACATTTGTGTAAGGTGAACACTGACAGATTTTGTAGCTTTTGAGCACGTTTCACTCATATTCACATTCACTATTTACTCTTTAGTAGCGCGAAAGACTCACATTCACTTTCTCATCTGCTGATTTTATCATTCAATCATGTGCAAGCCAAAATACTGTTTTTTAAGTGGATTTTTCTTTAGTAAATAACCCCCTTTGTGCTCTACATTGAGACAAAGATGGATATGCTTTATTCTTATTTAATGTCTGAGGTTTACAACCACTTTAAATGACAGTGCACTAAATAGAATGCTTGTCGGTGTACAGAAATCACTGATCACACTGTGATTGTGCTTATAAAAACTGATTTTATACTCCTGTCTTGTGAAACTAAAGCTATATTGATGGACTGTTGCTCGTCTCACGCTGCATATTTACCGATGTTACAACAGACAATGAAACTGTTATTTATTATAAGCTTACAAGCTGGATTGTTTATGTGAACATTGCCTTACTTTTTCGAAAAATATTGTTTTTAATATTTTTCTTTTTGCCTCCATTTTTTTCTAAAATTCAGAGACATTTTTGTAGTATAAAGAAGGTTATAGATTAAATATTTTGTGTATACTAAAAATGGCTGAAGTAACTTTTTTGAATTATTGTCATCTGCTATTCTGAGTTTAAAAACAAGTTAATTATTCTGCTGGGTTTGAAATCATGGTTGGGCTGACTTTCTGGTGTAAAATAACCTTTAGTATAAATATACTAGTCCTGTGAGATATCTTCATAAGGGTCACAGAAGTGTAAGTCTAATGCTGCATTAATAATCACCTGCATACCCTTCATCACTGGCCAGGTTCTTCATCACAAGCCAGGAACAGAGTACAAAAATATGGAGACCTGCTCCAATTATTCTAATTGGGCACAGTTTGGCACAACAGCCATAGCACAATAAACACCAGACAGGGAAGCAGAGCGGTGATGCTAATGAACTAATGAACCATAGCCATAACCATTTTTATATATAATATTAATATATATATATTGTATATTTATACAGTGTATATATATATATATATATATATATATATATATATATATATACTATATATATATATATATATATATATATATATATATGTATGTGTTTATATATATATATATATATATATATATATATATATATATATATATATATATATATATATATATGTATATGTATATATATATATATATATATATATATATATATATATATATATATATATATATATATATATATTTGGGGGGTGGTTTGGCAGTAGCACAGCAAAGTATCTTGGACTTTTCAGGATAAGTTTGTCAACATGTTGAACAGGTAAATGAGCCAGATAATGAAGAATTAATATAATTTCCATTTATTTTATTTTCCAAGACGCAGCAGTGTGATGGCAAAAGATGACAGTTCTTGAACTTTGGGACTAGGCAGGGGGAGCAACAGGTAAAGTAAAAAAAAATCCTTCTTCTTAAAGGAGTTGTAAAGGAAAAACATTTTTTGCCTAAAATTAATGTCGGCAAGGTAGACAGACAGACTAGTGTAATGATTCTGTTAAAAAACGAGTAAATACCCATTAAATTCCTTCATCTATATCACCTCCGGTGTTCTAGTTTCTGTTCTCTCATTCACTTCCTGGTTTGCATCGCTCGTTCATGTAAGAACTACATTTCCCAGTATGCATTGCGGCAGGCCCAGTAATTCACACCTCCTTGAAGTCTCTAACACGTAGAGAGCGTCCTGCCGCACAGATGTAGTTCCCAGGAGGGGGTGAGCACCAGGGCTCAAGTCCTGCGGGAACGCGTGGGAACGGAGTTCCTGCACTTTTTTCACAGCAGGAACTCAGTTCCCTTTGCAGGACTAGAGCAGCCGAGAGCAGCCGAGCTGCCCGAGCCAATCCTTCACTAAGCAGCGATGCCCAGCTCGAGTCACTGTCAGGGGCAGGCGAACCTTAGTAGTCCTTTATGTTACTGGCCGCTCCCTGTATATGGATTCATCGGGTAGTGTGTGGGTATTCCTTCACTTCCTCGATGCCGCAATGTCTCCTGGGAGCTTTTGTCATTCTTCCCAGGAGACATTGCGGAGGTCTGCCACGAGTTATCGCTGGATTTAGAAAGAACATGCGGTTTAGTAATTATGCATATAATTGCATATCATTTTTTTTTTTTTTGGTGGGGGAGTGGATCTTCGGTGGGAGTTCCCACACTTTTTTCCCCAGGACTTGACCCCTGGTGAGCACGTTACTGACCACCGCAGTAAAGCCTCCCTTCACGGTGGTGAGTAACAATCAGACAAGCAGGAAGTGAACAGAACAGAGAAGAAATAGAGCAACTTCTGAGCAAAAACGACCAATGAGGAAGTGAAAAGAGGATTGTCTGCAGGTAAAGGATGCTTATTATGAAAAACATTTTCCTTTACAACCCCTTTAAGGTGTTTTCAGAGGTTGGCAGCATCACAGTAGAGTTGCAACATCAAAACCATGAACATTTTGAAGTCACTATGAAGGCTAATTATTAAAATAACACAACTGAAGAATTCTCACACACTTTTATTTCTGGGATGTAGCAGCACCACAGATGCACCAGAGCCAATTAAAAAAGAACATATCTTTTTTTTTTTTTCCTGCAAGTGGCAAAGTCAGCATCACAAAATTCACCATCAGCAGGTTGGACAGAGTTGAGATGCTGCTGATCATAAAGAATTACAAAAATATACTACATATTTTTTTCTGGAGAGTGGCAGCTGCAAGACATCAGATGTCCATCTCTGGACTGAGCAAGGAAATTATTAAGATTTAATAGACTTAACTGTTAAAGAGGCGCTTAAGCCAGGTTCCAGGCTGAATCTGAGCAGAATGGGACAGTTGTCATTTTTGTTTGTCACTTTTATCTTTTTTTATTTTTTTTATAGCAAACTGTGATGGACCCATGTTGAATATATTAGCTGCTGAATGTAAATGAACTAGTGTCCATTTACATTTGTCATCCTTTGAGCCATTGTGTGTAGGTCCAGAAAAATGGAAAAGGTCAAAGTTCTTCTGTGATTCTTTTTTTTCTTGGGGAGGGGGGGGGGGGTCAACCTCATGGACCTCATAAGAAAGGACACATGAGAAGGACCTAAGGAGTGGAATTCAAAGGTAGCACTGCCATGTCCATGTACATGGCACACCACGGTCTTATGTAAGAAAAAAAAAATATTCAAAAGGCTTACTATACCTTTTAGAAAATACCTTGGAGGCTAGGTTCACACTGCTGCGAATTCAAAATCGCGGTAAAATCGCGATTTTACCGTGATTTTGCAGCTGCGGTTTTGCCACGATTTTGCCGCGATTTCGGCCGCAATTTAAGAGACATCTGTGCAGGGTTCAATGTAAATCGCGGCCCGAAATCGCAAAAAGTAGTACAGGAACTACTTTTTGAAATCGCTGCAGCGCCGCAGATGCATCGTCGCACCGATTAGGACGGTGCCATTGCCGACAATTACCGGCAAATGCCGCCGATTTGAGATGCGATTTGACATGTGAAATCGCATCTCAAATCGTACCAAATCGTACCCAGTGTGAACCTGGGCTCAATGTTTGCTTTCCAAAATAGCGTAATTTTGTGGGTGTTTCCACTGTCCTGGAGCTCCAGGAAATAAGGTACAGTAGTCAGGAAATTAGATGTGTAATTTATGCCCCTACAACACCTGAAGGTGCAATTTGGGCCACTCTATGCATGTAGGTTGTGAAAAAGTCTTACACATATAGTATCCCCATACTCAGAAAACATAGCAGAATGTGTTTCAGGGTGTGATTGTAAGTATGCCCATGCTGTGTGTGATAAAAAATTCTAACTTTAAAAAACTCACCATACATCTAACTAAATACCTTGGACAGTCTACTTTCCAAAAAGGGGTAATTTGGGAGGTATTTGAACTGTCCTGGCGTTTTAGGGCCTCGAGAATTGACATAAGCAGTCAGTACATCAGGACTGACCAATTTTCAAATATACTATATAGACCAGTGGTCTCCAAACTGCGGCCCGGGGGCCAAATGTAGCCATTTGCATGCTTATTTTCAGCCTTTGAGCCATTATTCTCCCCCACGTTCAGTAAGCAGGGCACTATTCCTCCCACTGATACCAATGATGGGGCACTATTTATCCTACTGACACCAGTGGTGGGGCACTATTCCTCATAATAGCCCCAATGATGGAGCACTATTCCTCCCACTGGCACCAATGATTGGAACCTATTTCTCCCACTGACACCAATGATAGGGCACTATTCCTCCCACTGGCACCAATGATGGAGCACTATTCCTCCCACTGGCACCAATGATGGAGCACTATTCCTCCCACTGGCACCAATGATGGAGCACTATTCCTCTCACTGACACCAATGATGGGGCATTAATACTAATATTACCAACAATGGGGCACTATTCCTCCCATTATTACCAATGCTGAGGCATTATTTACTCCCACTGAGGCAGGACATTTTCTACTCCCGCTGGCCACAGTCTGGCCCCCCTAAAGTTTGAAGGAGAGTGAACTGGCCCTTTGTTTATAAAGTTTGGAGACCCCTGGTATAGACCATAGTGCATAGATGCTATAACTTTCAAGCAGACTAAAAAATATACACTTTTGGGTTATTTTAACTACTTTCCGCCTGCCCACAGTAGTTTTACTGCAGGTGAGTGGCACAGGTAGCCTGGACAGCGTAAATGTGCGGAACAGAAACTTTTCATTTTGGATAGATTCCTTTAGCCAGATTCACGTAGGAGGGCGCATCTTTAGTTTGGCGTAGCGCATCCTATTTGCACTACGCCGACGTAACATAGTGAGGCAAGGCCAGTATTCACAAAGCACTTGCTCCGTAAGTTGCGTTGGTGTAGCGCAAATGTAACCCCGCCTAATTCAAAATAGGCATGTAGTGGGCGGGCTACATTTAAATTAACCGTGACCCCATGTAAATGAAGGCCGTTTGTACGGCGCATGCGCGCGCATGCTCAGAATCACGTCGCAAATACACAATGCTTTCAACGTGAACGTAACCTACGCCCAGCCCCATTCCCGTACGCTTACGCAAACAACGTAAAATATGACGGCTGTTCCGTCGTCCATACCTTGCATGGGCTGCGCCATCTTTTTGGTGGTTTATCTTTACGCCGGAAAAACGCCTTACGTAAATGGCGTATCTTTCTGCGACGGGCGTACGTATGTTCCTGAATTGGCGTATCTTGCTCATTTACATATTAGACGTGTAAATCCACGTACACGCCCCTAGCGGCCAGCGTAAATATGCACATAAGATACGACGGCGTAGGAGACTTACGTTGGTCGTATCTTGGCCAAATTTATGCGTATCTGGTTTCCAGAATACGCTTAAATATACGACGGCGCTCATTCGGACTTACGACGGCGTAGCTACTGATACGCCGTCGTACGTCTACCTGAATCCGGCTACTTATGTTACTCATTTCGTTTTGTTGATTCATTTTGGAATTCACTTTGTTTCATTTAAATTCGTTCAGTTCATTTATTTTCGAATTAATTAAATGTTTTTGGAAGGATTCAAATTCGTATCGGTCGAAAAATGATCGATCAATTCGAATTCTGTGTGAAATAAAGAGGGCTGGAGTGTAACAGAGAAAAGTCTGTCAAAGTCCACCATATGAAATATACAAAGCTACCGGTAAGTGCATATGTTGCACACTGAACCCCTCATGGACTGTTAGGCCTCGTACACACGATCGGTTAACCAGAGGACAACGGTCTGAAGAACCGTTTTCATCGGTCAAAACCGAACGTGTGTGGGCCCCAAAGGTTGTTTAACCATAGGTTAAAAAAAAGCCAACTTGCTTTAAAATTAACCTATGGATTGGTAACTGATAGGTCAAAACCGATCGTTAGTAGGCACAACCATCGGTTAAAAATCCACGCATGCTCAGAAACAAGTCGACGCATGCTTGGAAGCATTGAACTTCGTTTTTTTCAGCACGTCGTTGTGTTTTACGTCACCGCGTTCTGACACGATCGGTTATTTAACCAATGGTGTGTAGGCTTGACGGACCATCAGTCAGCTTCATCGGTTAACCTATGACAACGGTCCTTCAGACCGTTGTCCTCTGGTTAACCTATCGTGTGTACGAGGCTTAAGACAGACTCATATTGTAGAGTAAAAATATATTTTTATTTTGACATCTTTGTCACTAAAATAAGAAGATAGGCTTCTTTCACACTATGGATTGTATGTCCGTTTTATAATATCCGTTTCTACTGTTATTATACGTATTAACGGACGTTTATTAACGGATTTAATAACGGATACATACGGATAAATATTTTACCCTTCTTCCGTTATTGAAAACGGATAATGTTTATCCGTATATATCCGTATGCATCCGTTATATCATTCCTTTCTAACGTCCGTTAATAAAAAACATTTCACCCTCTTGAACTGCAGTTGAAGCTCCGCCCCCTATTCAAAGTGTTGGGTATAAAAAGAGTGCTTCAATGATTAGCAGTCTGAATTTGAGCACTGAGGAGAGTACATAGCAACATGTTTCCCACCTATCTTTCCTACAGTTTTGATGTTCTGCTGTGGCGTTCCCAAGCAAGAAGGATACGAGATGCTGAAAGACGCCGCCAACGCCGTCGAAGATATTGGATCCATCCCATCACTGCGTCACGGATGACCCACGGGGTTCACAGCACTTTGTATGTGGAGCTGCGGCAGCATCCAGACAAGTTTGCAAGCTACTTACGGATGTCTGTATCAACATTTGATGACCTTCTAGCACGCATCAGTGAACGGATACGTCGGCAAGACACCCACCTGAGAAGGAGTATCTCACCAGAGGAACGCCTAATCGTAACCCTCAGGTATGTACTGATTTTTTTCCTTTTTTTCATTCATTGTGTTCTACAAAATACTAAACCCCATTTTTATTATCTTTTTTTAAGGTTCCTGGCATCTGGTGAGAGTTTTTCGTCTCTGCACTTCCAGTTTCGCCTGGGTATTTCCACCATCTCTGGGATTGTCCGGAGCACCTGCGATGCCCTGTGGGATTGTCTTGTAGAAGAATTTATCCCACAACCTTCTACAGAACTTTGGCTTCAAATTGCTGCGAAGTACCATGAAGTAACACAGTTTCCAAACTGTGTAGGTGCAATCGATGGGAAGCACATCAGGATCCAGAAGCCAGCGCACACTGGGTCCGAGTACTTCAACTACAAGAAGTTCTTCTCCACTATACTTATGGCCATTGCGGATGCGCAGTACAGATTCGTCGCAGTGGACATTGGGTCATATGGAAGAACCAATGACTCACGTGTGTTCAAGAACTCAGTGATGGGGAGGAGGATCTACTCTGGTGAGATGGGACTTCCTGAACCAAGGGCCTTTCCTGGGACCGATGAACCGCCAATGCCTTTTGTTTTCATTGGTGATGAGGCTTTCCAGATGTGTGGCAACTTGCTGAAGCCCTACTCCAGCCGAGGACTAGACCAACGCAAGCGCATCTTCAATTACAGACTGTCACGCGCACGACGCTATGTGGAGTGTGCATTTGGAATTTTTGCTGGTAAATGGCGGATCTTTAACCGGCCAATCCAATTGCACCCAGACGTGGTTGATCAGGTTGTTAAGGCAGCTGTTGTTTTACACAACTTCATCCTAACCAAGGAGCCTTCCCCCAGTGATCCTGAAGAAGTTGAATCAGCTCTGCCTGGAATAGAGCAGATATCCAGAAGAGCTACCCAGGTCATCATGCGTCTCAGAGACGATTTTTCACAGTATTTCCTTACAGAAGCTGGCATGGTGTCTTGGCAGGATCGTATGATGTGAACTTTATTTGAATTCTTTATTTTTGGTGGAAATAAATCATTGTATGTTTGATTGCTTTTATGATGCTGGAGGGTGTACAATCTATGCCCCAGTGTACAATTGACACTGGGGCATAGAATGTGCACCCTCCAACATCATGCTATTAATGTGCTTATATCAATTTGTGTTTGTACACATTGATTGAATGATTCTGGAGGGTGTACAATCTATGCCCCAGTGTACAATTGACACTGGGGCATAGAATGTGCACCCTCCAACATCATGCTATTAATGTGCTTATATCAATTTGTGTTTGTACACATTGATTGAATGATTCTGGAGGGTGTACAATCTATGCCCCAGTGTACAATTGACACTGGGGCATAGAATGTGCACCCTCCAACATCATGCTATTAATGTGCTTATATCAATTTGTGTTTGTACACATTGATTTAATGATGCTGGAGGGTGTACAATCTATGCCCCAGTGTACAATTGACACTGGGGCATAGAATGTGCACCCTCCAACATCATGCTATTAATGTGCTTATATCAATTTGTGTTTGTACACATTGATTGAATGATGCTGGAGGGTGTACAATCTATGCCCCAGTGTACAATTGACACTGGGGCATAGAATGTGCACCCTCCAACATCATGCTATTAATGTGCTTATATCAATTTGTGTTTGTACACATTGATTGAATGATGCTGGAGGGTGTACAATCTATGCCCCAGTGTACACTTCACACTGGGGCATAGAATGTACACCCTCCAACATCATGCTAGTAATGTCCCCATTTTAATTTAACAATAGTACAGTTGTACCTTTTACCAGAACATTGTGAATGAAACACAGACTGGTACTGTGAAAAATAGACAAACTAAATTTTCTTTTTATTTTTTTATTAAATAAAAATAAATTAACAAGATATATTGTTTTGGTGTGTTTTTTAGTGCCACAACAACAACATCAGCACCAGGTTCACATCACATGTCATTGGTATGTGAAATAAGGCAGGGGAGGGAATGTGAAAGGGTCTGGGCATCATGGCTTTAGTGCCAACAAAACATTAGTGCCCAAAAAAAATTACAACAAAAAATATCCAAAAATATACAATATACAAATATACAAAGGTCAAAGGTTTGTAAAGGAGGGTTGATGAGGGAATGGTGATTGGTGTTGGGAACTGGGGTCCTCCGGGGAACGCAAGGAGTCCACTCTACCTTGTGGGTAGATTCTGGGCGTTTCCAGAGGATAGGATTTTGGTGGAAATGAATAGTGTTGAAAAGGAGTGTTAGGGGTGCGAAGATTTGGTGGAGGAGGAAAATTGGTTAGAGGTGAAAAGGACGGGGTTGAAAAAGAGGGTTCTCCCTGGGACAGCAATTGCATCATGCTATTGCAGGGTGTGGATGAAAGGCCCAAATGCTGTTGGGATCCCAGGGAGTGGGGCAGGGTGTGGGACCTGTAGCAGCGGGAAGGGGACCGGTGGCTGGAGCGGGAGCTGTGACGGGCTTGGGAACGGTGACGGGCAGGAGAAGCTTGCCGTGATGGTGCACGGTGACGGTCTGGTGAACTTGGGGTAGGGGACATGTATAAATACGGGGATTGAAAAGGTGAGGGGGTTGGGAGGTTAGGTGGAGTTGCAGGAAGGGGGGGAGGGTCTGGAGTGGGGCAGCAGAATCTAAGCACTAGGTCTGTTGACTCCTTGCGGAACTGACACTGCTTCTCAAAGGGCAATTTCTCCACCAAGGGAGCCAGACTTTGCAGATGAAGTAGAATATCAGAAGGGGGACCAGTAGACGGCCCTGCCCCCGCCTGCCGTGACCGGCACAACTCCTCCCTTAAGGATTCCACTTTATCATCCAATCTCATAAAGCTGTCCCTTGTCAGCTTTATGAGATTGTCCAGTACCACTTGCTGTTTCCTACCAGTCCCCAACGGCTGGACCAAATCTCCAAAGGATACTTCTATCCTCTGGCGACTTGGTCGTGACGTTGAGGAAGCTGGTAGGGGAGAAGCTTCTTGCCCCTGATCAGCAGTGTCGGGGGATGGGCCAGGGAGGGGTTGGGAGGGGGGGTTGGTTGTTGGTGCTGCCAAGGGAGCCATGTATAGACTGGATTTTGTTCTGAAAGAGAGATTGAAAGAAATAATTAGTTTTTTGTTCAAAATTATTTGAATTTACACATGGACAATAACATAGATATGACATACTTCCGCATATCATGGCATTTTTGTAGGAATCCGAGGAGTGGGCGGTGTATATATGGGGTTTTACTGGAGGCCCCAGATCCACTTCTCATTTGTTCCTCCTCCCTTAAGTCCCTCATGTGGCGGTCCCTGATGGAGTGCCAGTGACCTTTTATTTTTTCACCTAGAATAAAAATATGTTTATTAAAAAAATAAAATAACATGTAAAATAATAGAAAATTAAATTAAATCTTTACCGACAATCCATTGCTCATGTGTGGACAGGTCCTCCCAGGCAGGGCAGGACTTAGGGTGGTGGGGGCCCCTGGGCTTGAGTGTTGAAGGGGCCCCCTGGAGCCGAGAATTGGGGGGGATCGAAGTTGTTGAGCGGGGGGGGGGGCGAATTGAAGTTGTTGAGCGGGGGGAGCGCATTAAAGTTGTTGAGCGGGGGGGGATTTTGCAGTTGTTGAGGGGGGGAGTGCCTCTCACCTGTGCCAACAGCCGGGGCCACAGACTGTCATTAGCCCGGCTCTCGGCTTTCTTCCCTTCAGCAGCCACAGTCCTCCACACACCACTCCGGTTCCTCCTGCTTCCGTGCTGCCTCCTCTTGCAGTGCGGGGAAATGAACCCTTTTGCGGGACTGCGGGAAGAAGCTGTCTGTGCGGGAAAGTCCCACAGAATCCGTGCGTGTTGGGAGGTATGCGCAGGGACGCCATCAGGAATTTTGGGGCCCCTTGCACAGCTTAAGGCATGGGCCCCCTGAAGCAGAGAACCTAGGGGGGGTGGGGGTGCTGCCGCCTGAAATTGAGAAGCGTGGGGGCTGCCGCAAATTGAGAAGCGGGGGGGCCTTTACAAAAAAAAGAAGAAATAAAGAAGAAAACAAATATATATAAATATATGTAGCCATCCGGGGCCCTGGGGACCTCTGGGCCTTTTAATAAAAAGAAAAAATAAACCTCTGGGCCCTTTAATAATAATAAAAAAAACATTTATAAAAAATACATAAAAAAAGGGAGGTTGCCAAACCCGGGGGCCCTGGGGACCTCTGGGCCCCTGGGAACCTCTGGGCCTTTTAATAAAAAATAAAAAAATAAACATTTATAAAAAAAATAAAAAAGGGGGGGTTGCCACATGGGGCCCTGGGGACCTCTGAGCCCTTTAATAAAAAAAAATATATATATATATATATATATATATATATATATATATATATATATATAAAAAAAAATTAATTTTTTTTATAAAAAAATAAAAAAGGTGGGTTGCTATCCGGGGGCCCTGGAGACCCCTGGGCCCTTTAATAATATAAATAAAATATATATATATATATACATATATATATATTATATATATAAAAATAAAAAATATATAAAAAAAACATTTTTTTACAAAAATAAATAAAAAAAAGGGGGGTTGCCATCCGGGGCCCTGGGGGCATCCGGGCCCCTGGGGACCTCCGGACCCCTAAAAAAAAAAAAAAAAAAAAAAATTTTTTTTTTTTTTTTTTTTTTTTTAAAGGGGGCCCCCTATTGGGTGGGGCCCCTGGGCTTGAGCCCAGTCAAGGCCAATGGTAAGTCCGGCCCTGCTCCCAGGTGTTACAGATGGCACTGAATATTTGCATCCAAAGAGCCCGGCAGAACTCCCGCTTGGCGTGCTTTTTGTCGGACTTATCCCAAAGGGCAGGACGTTCCTCAATCATAGAAATCAGTATCTGATCATCTATGATCAGATGAGGAAAGACCTGCCCTTCTTCAGTCCGACAAGGCCGAATGCCACCCTGAAAATATAATGATATATGTTATTAGTTTTTAAAAAAGTATTGTGTATTCATTTGACAATGAAACAAATCACACTCTATAAAATACTCACGCGACCACGTCCTCTGCCACGAATACGGGGTCTACCTCTTGTGGGTGCACACTGAGGAGCGGGAAGCTATATTAAAAAAAAAAAAAAAAAACATGAATATACGTAAAGATGTACAACAAAAAACAAAATTTGGTAATATACATACTGGTTCAGCATCTTTGGAAGGCCTATCCTGGGAGTCCTGGGGGGCCGCCACTTGAGGGACACTATCCTCCTCGGATTCATGTTCCGAAGGTCCAGTAAATTCTTCATGCTGTAAAACCAAAATATAAAATGTATTATTTTAAGTATAATTTCTGCAGTTTACTCAAATGGGAAAATACTCACACTTGACGTCTTTTCTTCTGTTGCGTCAGAAAAGTCAGAAGAAATAACTTTTGAAAGTGATTGTTGCTTCTGAGGGGGTGAGAGAGAGAAAAAATAAATAAAATATTTCCATAAACATTCTTTTTAAAAAACAGTCAAAAAAGTGAAAACTCACCTTTTTCATAGATGCCCTCATAGAACTCTTTCTTTTTTTTTGAGAATGATGATGATGATGATGCTGATAGAGAAAATAAAAAATGATGTTTAATTTTTACATATACTGTATATAAAAATTAATTGATATGTGAAAATTATCAAATAAATAAATACTCACACTGGAGCTTGAGGACATCTGGCTACTAGAGTCCAAGGATGTGACATCAGAGTTGTCTGGAATTTCTGACATTACTTTTTTTTTTGACATTTTCTTGGGCATTTTCACTATAGAACAAAAAAAAAATGATGTTGACTTTTAAAATGAAAAAAAAGGATGAATAAATTATATATATATATAAAATTATATATATTGAATATATATATATAATTTATTCATTCATTTTTATACTTTATATATAAATATACACAAAAGGCAATGTTGCTACACACGGTCAAATATCAAGCTGCACACTACCCTAGCAACATCATTCAGGCCCCCATGAAAACTGCATGCCAAAATGCACATGTCCTGCAAAAATGCAAGTAAATGGCGGACATAAGAATGTCGCAGAGTGTCAACACACGGTCAAAAACGATCATGCAAACTTCACTACCAAACATTCATTAACCCATACAAACTGCGGACAAAAATGCAGACAGCTGCAAGCACATGTTCCCAAAACCACTGAAAAAGTAAAAAAAAAAAAGAAATATTTAAAGCCACACATGCACTCACCTTCAATGGTGATAAAATTTTGATGAAATTACGTCAGATGATGACAGATGATGACGGATGATGACGGATGATGACGAAGCTGCTCCCTCCTGCCGGATCAAGGAAGTGTAGACAGGGGAGGGGGAAGTGAGCAAAACCATGTGACCAGGCTCCAGAAGTCTTTACTGAGCATGCTCATTAAAATTAACGTCCGTTAACATAACGGACATTTACGGAGACATTTACTAATGTCCGTGCGCCATAGGCTTCAATGTTAAAATAGAACGGACGTTAATATATCCGTTAATTGCAACGGACAAAAAAAGGACAAAAAATAGTGCAAGACCCGTCACATATTCCGTTACAACTAACGTCCGTACGTTATAACGGACTATTACGGATATTAACGGAACATTAAAAAATGCCATAGACTGCAATGATATTTTAAAAGGACGTTTAACTTCCGTTTTTAAACATTATCTGACGGATTTTAAAACGGATTATTAAAACGGATTTATTTTGTAGTGTGAAAAGGGCCTTAGGAAAATAGACTTGTACATACAACAAAAATTGCACTTTGGTCATAAAGAACCAAAAATGTAAATTTTAGCAGAATCATGACAAAATACTCTAGACAACGCAAACAAGTGAGACAAATTTTCAATAAATACTGGCATGGAACCATTTAACCATGGCTCCCTTTCTTTCTGAACACCCCACCATCACCAATATAAGGGCTCCTTTTTTAAAGGACCAGTTAGTGCACAGCGAATTCAAGAATAAAAGAAGCGATAGATGCAAAAAAAAAAAGGTACATTTCCATGTGGGAATTGTAACTACTGTCATATGGATAAGGTAGTTCAATTCTAGTGGGGAATAGGAGAGATTGCCCACATCCCTAATATAACATAGAAACAGCAAAACGAAAACCCTCTAGCGGCAATAACTTCAAAAATAATGTATGCAAACAATTAAATATAAAAGTTTAATAGTACATAATCTAAAAATATAGATACTTAGGAATTTGTGTCAAAAGACTGCATATTCAGTTTGATATAATAAATATGAAATCACACTCAGACTACTCATTTACAACACTCTTGTGCAACTATACAGAGTGAAACTCAACGCGTTTCGATTTTTTGCGTGATTCCTCTTCATCAGGAGAAAGTGGTGTTGAGATTTATAATATCATATAAATACAGGTATCTTGGTATGCTACACCAGGGATGGAGATGGGAAAGGGAAGGGAAAGACAACAAGGAACAATGGCTGCGCTGTCCCAACGATGCCCCAAAAAAGGTAGATGCAGGCACGGCTACCACATGAAGGGCAAAAAGGGGGAGTGAGTTGAAGGGGATAAGGCTCGACCCACAGCTGGAAAGTCCAACACCAGGAATGTAAGTGGCCAAAGTCTCATTAGGGGATAGGGAGAATTAAACTGAAGAGGGTCTGAGATGAAAATACCTAATGCCAGTGGTGGATAATATCCTGACCAATTGTCAATTTTTTTAGTTAGATGTTTGACAGAGCGATAATTGCTGGAATGAATGTCAGAAAATCGCCTTATTGTATAGGTATATCAAACTTGGATCAATATCCAGAGCCAGATACAAGGCTTTGGTAAGTATTTGTGAGAGGTATATGGCGGATTTCCCCACTATCATGAGCACAGCAGTTATCGCTGTGTCAAACATCTAACTAAAAAAATGTGAGATATGGTCAGGATATTATCCACCACTGGCGTTAGGTTCTTTTATCTCGGACCCTTTTCAGTTTAAGTCTCCCTATCCCCTAATGAGACTTTGGCCACTTATATTCCTGGTGTTGGAATTTCGAGCTGTGGGTCAAGCCTTTTCCCCTTCAATAGCTCCCACTGCTATGTCTGAGCCAATGTGGAGGGAGAGAGCCAAGAAAGCCTGTGCTCTTGTGCATATGGCTGGATCGCGATCAGGCTCAAATATAAGGGGGGCTGGGGGGAATCTGCATACTGAAGGTTTTTACCTTAATGCAGAAAATGCATTAAGATAAAAAAACTTTCAGCCTTTAGAACCACTTTAAATAGACTATTCCTAATGCCTGCTTGCTTGTGTGTGTTAACTTAAGTTAAAAACCCTAGTGAAATGAAATAGGAAGAGTGAATGACAGCCAGTTATGAACACTGGCAGTCATTTGTATGCTTTCTGTGACTGAGACAGTATGATAATGACTTGACATTATGACACTGAGTGACAGCTGCCCCGGTGCACTATATCTATGGCCAATGATGTCCTTGAGTAGAACTGAGAGGCAATGTCTGGTTTCACTGCATTATGAAAATGGTGACAACTGTGCTGCTGCAATGTTTTTAAAGTGGTTGCAAAGGCTAAAGATTTTTTTCTTATCTTAATGCATTTTCCTCATTGAGGTTAAAAAAAACCTTCCAATATTTTTTTCCTCACTGGACATGGAGGCAGCAGCAAGAGCCATTGGCTCTTGCTGCTGTCAATCAAATTCAGTGAGGAGGGGGTAAGGGGCGGGACCAAGCCATGCTATTTATGTCTATAGATACACAGAGCCTGGCTCAGTAGTGCGCCCCCATGTCTGCCCCCCATAGCAAATGCTTGCTAAGGGGGCAGACACCGAAGAGAAGGAGTGGATAGCGCCAGTGGGGGACCCGAAAAGAGGAGGTTCAGGGCCATTCCGTGCAATAACATTACACAGAGCAGGTAAGTATAACAATTTTGTTTATTTCAATTATAAAAATACCCTTTAGTCACACTTTAAAGTGGAGGTCCACCCAATTTTTTATAAAAGCCAGCAGCTACAAATACTGCAGCTGCTGACTTTTAATAAATGGACACTTACCTGTCCAGCGTGCCTGCGATGTCGGCAGCTGAGGACGAGCACTCGCTCGTCTCTCAGCTGCCCCTGCCGCCATCCTTGGTGAGGGCATCAGGAAGTTAAGCATTTCTGCTTCACTGCCCAGTTCCTTCCTGCGCATTCGCGAGTGGTGCGGCACGTCCTCACTGGTCCCCGCTGTCTCCTGGGACCAGTGTGTTTCCCAGAAGACAGCAGGGGGGGGGGCATGACTCCCGTAAAGGTATCTGCACCCCCCCTGAAAGGTGGCAAATGTGACACCGGAGGGGGGGGGTTCCGAAAAGCGGAAGTTCACTTTTTGTGTGAACATTTGCTTTAAATGGGGTTCATGTCTTATTACTTAATTACTCCTGAGATTGTAAGGTAGTAAGTTTATGCATATGGGAATAAAACAGCATTCAAGGCAGTGTGGTCTAGTCTGAAAAAGGACATGGAGGGTAGATATCTGGACTGGCAGATTGTCACAACCAGGGCCAGATTAAGAACATCATGGGCCTGGTGCTGAGGATTTTGGTGGGGCCTTTTAGGCTGCATTCACACCTCCGCGACAAGTAACGCCGCGTACGCGGCGTATTTTGCCGCGAATAGTGTAACTTTTTTTTTACAAATCCTTCCTATTGCTTTGTATGGCCGAATGCCAATGCCGCCTGAAAAAAAGGGTCCGGGACTTTTTTTCATGCCACAGGTGTACGGCGTCTATGAGATGTGAACCATCTCATAGACAGCAATGGGAATTCTCCCCTCCAGCGGCACGAGCGGCCAGCGTCGGGCGTTTTGTCGCAGAGGTGTGAATGGGGTGTAATAAATAATAAATAAATTCGTGGGAATGACATGAACGCAGCCCAGCCAAGGCAAGTGACCAAAGGCACAGAACCCAGAAGGAAGACCGGGTGAAGATGGAAGTGTCCAGGCCCCGCCTGATTCATCGCAGCACTGGAGGGCTTAGTCTGAAAATGTAAGTGTACACTAATGTGCTAATATGCTGGGCATACTTGTACGTTGTGGCATAACCTACCCCAGGGCCTCTAAAAAGTAGTAATGTCAGGAAAGTTTACTACCGCTTTATTATCACAGGATCCCAGGAGCCTCTCATGGGGCCCCCTACTGACCCGTTGGACGGTGGCCCTTGGGCAGTGCCTAAGTGCACAGTTGCCAACATTTAAAAAATATTTTCAGGGCCACTTTTTTATATAAGTGCTATATTTAGAGTAGCTGAGATCCCCGATGTTCCTCTATACATCATAGTAGTAATCACAAAATTAAATGAGTACTAATAATGGGGCAGAACAAATATGAGAACTGAGATTTCCTTTAGTTGAACTATCAAAAGTGTGTCCATTCTAGAGCTGGTAACATTGAGGGTATTCAGTATAATTTTAAAGAACTGTTTTTGTGGGTAAGCGACATAGGGGAGGAGTATGGACGGTATATAAGTGGGAAGTATGTGCAGGTGAGGGAGAGGAATGTGGAGGGTCTAACAGTGGGCACTATGTACAGGAGAGGAGTACAAAGGGTACGGAAAAAAGCACTATGTACAGGAGAGGAGTGTGAAGGGTATGACAATGGGCAGTATGTACAGGAAGAGTGAGGGGGTATGACAGAGGGTAGTACGTACCAGAGAGAAGTGTGGAGGGTATGATGGGGCAGTATGTACAGGAGAGGAGTGTGGAGGGTATGACAGTGGGCAGTGTGTACAGGAGAGGAATGTAGAGGGTATGATAGTGGGCTCTATGTATAGGAGAGGAGTGTGGAGGGTATGACAGTGAACACTATGTATAGGAGAGGAGTGTGGAGGGTATGACAGTGGGCACTATGTATAGGAGAGGAGTGTGGAGGGTATGACAGTGAGCAGTATGTACAGGAGAGGAGTGTGGAGGGTGCGACAGTGGGCACTAAGTACAGGAGAGAAGTGTATGACAGCAGGCACTATGTACAGGAGAGGAGTGTGAAGGGTATGACAGTGGGCGCTATGTATAGGAGAGGAGTGTGGAGGGTATGACAGTGGGCACTATGTACAGGAGAGGAGTGTGTAGGGTATGACAGTGGGTACTATGTATAGGAGAGAAGTGTGGAGAGTATGACAGTGGGCACTATGTACAGGAGAGGAGTGTGGAGAGTATGACAGTGAGCACTATGTACAGAAGTGGAAGGATATTTAGGGACTGAGTAGTGGTTAAGCGGGTCATACATGGATTGAAATTACGCCAATTATGCAGAGACCAGCCATAGTCAATCTATGTATGGGCTAGCTGGTTTTACACAAGTCAATCTATTAATCAACTTGAGTACAACCAGCCTGTTTTTTTTTTCTTAAAACAATCAGTGCTGCCAGCTAAAGTTAGCAACACTGATCATTGTACTCACTGGCAGAACACAATAACACTGCAGGAGTGATTCCTCCATCCACAGGTCAGCAGGTGAGAGGGTGTGTGGGGACAGGCTGGGGAGAGATACTAGTCAGTGGCTGGGTAGGCACTGGTAGTATCAGAGCCAGATACACACAGGTTACATACGCCACGATCGTTAGAGCGAGAACAATAATTCTAGTACTAGACCTCCTCTGTAACTCTAAACATGGAACCTAAAAAAATGTAAAGCATCGCTTAGGATACCAAAAAAAATTGTGCTAACTTAACTAACTAACTAACTGTTTTTTTAATGAATGAAACATTTTTTTCCAAAAAAACATGTTTGAAAAATTGCTGCGCAAATACCGTGCTAGAGCTGCACAATTAATCGTTAAAAAAATCGTGATCTCGATTCAACCCCCCTGACGATCTTCAATGCAGAGTTTGCTGATTCTTTCATATAACAAGTGGAGAGACTTTCTGCTGTCAAAAGAAAATATCTGGGCAGTCTGCCAAGTTTGTAAACAAAATTAAACATTGTAACTAAATTTAACCACTTAAAGTCCAACACTTGTTTCTTAAGTTAGAAAGCAATATTATTTGCTAGAAAATTACTTGGAACTGCCAAACATTATATATATTTTAGCAGAGACTCCGGGGAATACAATGGCTATTGCTGCAATATTTTATGTCACACTGCATTTTCCCACTTCAATGAATAATAAAAACCATAAAAACAAAACAGTGAAGTTAGCCCATTTTTTTTTTTTGTTTTGTTTTAATGTGAAAGATGATGTTACGCCGCAACAATCGTGAGAGAATTGTGATCTCTCTTCTAAGCAAAAAAATTGCAATTCTCATTTTAGCCAGAATCGTGCAGCTCTGTACCCTGCAACATAAAAAGTGCAAAGACCACCATAGAGTCATTTTCTAGCAAAAAACAAATGATGATTTTTACATGTAGTAGAGAAGTGTCAGAATTGGCCTGGGTGGCAAGGGGTTAATTACCATGAGTAATATACAAATAATTATTATAAGCACTGTGATCCTATCAGTCTGCTGTAGTGTGTCAGCTTGTATTTATATTGGCCGCTCTGAATGTAGCTTCTGACAGGCTGTGCAAGCAGGCCCGTATCTCCGGAACCATAAATGATAGCCGTCCCATATTTTAACCAGTTGTGGGGTAGGTCTTCCCATGCCTACCCCCAAATGTGGGGTTTCTGTGACCTCTGGTCATCGAGCTACAACCCCCCAAATTCGATCTTAGAAAAAAAAAATTCTTTAAAAAAAAAAAAAATATTTTTTTTTTTTTTTTTTTTTTTGGGCAAATGGGCCTATCTTGAGAAAGGGGCCTGGAGCTGCAGCTCCATCAGCCCCATTGTTAATCCGGCCCTGGTCACAACCCAAGTGGAATTGTGAATATATTTTTCTCATCTTTAAAGTGTTTGTAAAGTTGGCCATGCATAGTTCGTTTTTTTCATTCAACCAGCACCAATTTCCCCATCCATAAATTTGACATGGATGGGGGAATCCTTCCCACTGTAGTATTGTATTCTGACAGCAAAGAACCTTCCCTGCCGTCAGAATGCAGTAATCAGTGTTGCCGGCTGTAGCCAGCAGCATTGATCATGCAGCAAAAATCTGACAGGCTTTTGGTACACAAGTCAATCAATAGATCGATTTGTGTACGACCAACCTGCCCATACATGAATCGAAATTTGGCCAGTCCCTCTTGAACTGGCTGAATTTTATTCCATCTATAGACAGCTTAAAGAGAAAGTAAACCCTGATGGGTTTTACTTCCTTTTTTGCTCCCTGCAAAGTAAAAGCATAATGTGCTAGTATGCATCGCATACTAGCACATTATGCAACATTTACCTGCAAATGAAGCCAGCGCTGTCCCTGCTGGAGGCTGCATCCATGTTCGCCCCTCGGAGGGCCGTCTCTTCACAGCGCATGAGCCGATTACATCATCGGCACAGTACAAAGTAAATATCTCCTTAACAGCCCATGTTTAGGAGATATTCACTGTACCTATAGGTAAGCCTTATTATAGGCTTACCTATAGGTACAACTTGAAAATGGAGGTTTACATTTTTGTTGTAGTTTTGAATAGATTTAAGGAAGGGTTAGATTCTCAGTCAAGAATTTATTGCTGTCTGTCCCCCCAATATTTGTCCTGGTGACCACTGTCACTGTGACAGAATGTGATATGAAATTCTAAATGTTTTGCCGCGTACACACAATCATTTTCCAGGTTGTAAAAAAACAATGTTTTTAAGGGTCTAGAAAAAACAACGCGGCAAATCTACAAAAAACCTGCCTAACTTAACTTTCAGCAGTTAAGTTACACTGGCGGAAAATTTCTACCTAAGTGCCCGATCCACAAAGCACTTACCTAGAAATTTTCGGCTGTGTAACTTAAGTGCCTCCGTCGCAAGGCGGTCTTCTCATCCAGGGGGCGATGACAATTTAAATGAGGCGCGCTCCCGCGCCGGACGTTCTGCGCATGCGTGTGACATCATTTTTCCCGACGGGCAGCGCGCGAAATTACGTTACGTCGGGCTTTGTGGATTGCGACGGGACAATAAAGTTGCGTCGGGAAAAAAAAAAGTTACACGGCGAAAAATAAAATTTGAAATTTAAAAAAAATAGCGGCGATCGAAAAAAAGGTATGTTTTTACAAGGTGTTACTAGTTTACACCTTGTAAAAGCATCCCTAATTTTACGCATGCAAAACGTAACTTACGCAGAAAACACAAAGCTAAAAAGCTTTGTGGATCTGCCTAAGTACTCATTTGCATACGCAAAGCGGCATTTCGACTCGAAATGCCCCCAGCGGCGGATGCGGTACTGCATCTTAAGATCAGACAGTGTAAGTGTCTTACAGATGTCAGATCTGCTGCCTATATTTGGAAAAATCCTTTTGAGGATCAGATCCAAAGATAGGCACAGGGATACGCAGGCTGAACAGCAGTTCCGCCTGCGTATCTCCTTTGAGGATTTGGCCCAACGTTTTTTTTTCAACCCGATCATTAAAAATGCTCTAGCAAAGTGCGGTGACGTACAACACGTACGACGGCACTATAAAGGGGAAGTTCCATTCGGATGACGCCACCCTTTAGGCTGCTTTAGCTGATTTCGTGTTAGTAAAATACGATTCGCGCTTTTCTGTCTGTTACAGCGTGATGAATGTGCTTACTCCATTACGACCGGTAGTTTTACCAGGACAAGCGCTCCCGTCTCATAACTTGCTTTTGAGAATGCACAGATTTTTCACGTCGTTAAAGCCCACACACAACCTTTTTTAATAACCCGAAAAACGACAACGTTAAAAACGTTGTTAAAAAATAGAGCATGTTCGAATTTTTTTTTGCCCGTTTTTCAGAACCCGAAAAATGCTCTGAAGCCCACACACGATCGTTTTTAATGACATTAAAAAAACGTCATTTTTTACAACCCAAAAAATGATCGTGTCTACGCGGCATTAGAGTCGTCACTAAAGAAAGAAGGAAAATATTCCAATGAGGACATCTGGTATATTGAGGAATTTCTTCGATAGATATTCCCTTCAAGGACACTTTCCTCTTATTTCCTGTTGCATTTTCAGGACAGGAAGTGGTAGGGTACACTTGCCAGTGGGATACAGGCAGAACAAATAACCGAATAGGTTTAAACCATTCGCCTAATCCATCCAATAATATATATCTATAGATATATCTATAGATATCTATATATCTATATCTATATATATATATATATATATATATATATATATATATATATATATATATATATATATATACATATATATATATATAAGGAAATGTTTTGGCTTTACCTACACTTGAATAAACTTGTGCTACCACATAGGATTGAAGCACTGACGTCTCTAGTACTTTCATAAGGGAGAACAGGGCATCTAATCTACAATCCTCTGGATTAAAAAATATTTCTACTCATTAATTGGGTTTATTTATTATCACAGAGAACACTAAATGATAATGTAAAATAATACACCCTTTTCCCCTAGACATCAGGTACTGATAGGATATGAAGGCACAGCCACAAAAAGATCTTTCCTGTTATGTACACGTACAGGCAATCATGTTTTTGCCCGGCCAAATAACATCAGAATTCCATCGGAAAAATATAGAACATGTTCTCTATCGAAAGTCCAATGGAATTCATCAGAATTTCCAATGAAAAAACTCCAATGGGGCTACACACGATTGGAAAATCCGATGGAAAAAGTCCATCTGACTTTTTCCATCGGAAATTCCGATCGTGTGTACGGGGCATTACACATCTTTTTATAATCATGAGCACATAGATCATCCAAGCATCCATGTTTTTGTGTATTGAGAAGAGGGTAGGAAGAGTAGCAGGACATTCTTTGACCCATTCCTTTAATATTGACCTATCTGGGAGGAAAATAATAGAAGCAGCCAGGAACGTCTAACCTGGTTGTATAGGCTGTAATTTTAAGGTGGGTACACACATATAGAAATTTGGCTGGTTCAGGAACTGGCTGAATTTCGTTCTGTGTGTGGCCCTCCCTTTTTGACAGAAGTCGATTAGTAGACATCTGTTGAACATGAGTGAAAACTTTCACTCGATAAGTGCTGATCTGTGATCAGACAATGAAGGGGTCAGAATGCAATAGCACGGTAGGGAGGATTCCTCTGTCCATCTCGCTTACGTGTATGGGGGTAACATGTTTGTCTATTTTTATTTTTACTCAGCATACTGGCTGAAAAAAAAAAAAAAAAAAAGGTGCATACCCATCTTTAGAGTGATGTCTGCAGGAACTACTGTGTACATAGGCAATGTGCTTATCTCTTATTATTGATCATTCTCAACCCATAAGCACCTTCATTATCAACAACAATGATCAGATTGGTGCTATGTGAAACAGCCTGAGGCCTCGTACACACGACCGAGTTTCTCGGCAAAAACCAGCAAGAAACTTGCTGTTTTTTTTTTTGCAGAGGAAACCGGTCGTGTGTACACTTTTCGACAAGTAAACTGTCGAGGATCTCGTTGAGCCAAAAAGAGAGCATGTCTTCTTTTTCCTCGACGGCAATGGAGAAATTTGGCTCACCGAGATCCTCGACAGCCTAACAAGGAACTTGACGAGCAAAACGATGTGTTTCGCCCGTCGAGTTTCTCGGTCGTGTGTACGAGGCCTTAGGCCCCATACACACGGGAGGATTTATCCGCGGATATGGTCCAGCGGACCGTTTCCACGGATAAATCCTCTTGAGGATTTTCGCGGATTTCTATGCGATGGCGTGTACACACCATCGCATTGAAATCCGCGCCGAAATCCTCTGGCGATGACGTGTCGCGCCGTCGCCGCGATTATGACGCGGCGACGTGCGCGACGCTGTCATATAAGGAATTCCACGCATGCGTCAAATCATTACGACACATGCGGGGGATCCCTTCGGACGGATGGATCCGGTGAGTCTATACAGACCAGCGGATCCATCCGTTGGGATGGATTCCAGCAGATGGATTTGCTTGGCATGTCAGCAAATATTCGATCTGCTGGAATCCATCCCAGGGGAGATATATCCGCGGAAACAGATCCGCTGGCGTGTACACACCATGGGATCTATCCGCTGAAACCCATTTGCTGGGATTTATCTGCGGATGGATTCTATTGTGTGTACGGGGCCTTAGGTTTATTAAAAGGTTTATAAAGACCTGTTTTGTTTTTCTTTATCTAATTGGTTAGCCAATATACCCAATGGTTGGCCAGTATATAATATAATGCTGACTGCATTTCTTCTCTGCTTCTGTAGTAGCTAACTGCATTGTAGAGCCATAATATCATTATTGATTAGAGGTTTCTAAGGTGTTTTTGAAATCTGAAAGCTCTTGGTTTGCAGGGAGAAATTGGAAGGACTCCAAGCAGTGGCGGAACTACCGCCATAGCGACCCACGCGGGCGCTATGGGGCCCGCAGCTGAGTGAGGATCAGGGGGGCCCGGGCCGGACCTGGCAGGTGGTGGCTGGTGCGGTGCGGAGTGTAGTGGGAAACGGCTCCCGCAGCTCCATCTGGCTGGCTGGGAGAAGGAGCAGGCAGACCCCCCCTCCCCCAGAGAGTGACCATGTCAATGTCCAGCAGCTGTGGGTGTTAGCTCTCTGCCCGCCCCGCCTCCCTCCCTGGGTGATGTGCAGGCGTGCAGCCATTGGAGGAGCAGGATGAGGGACATTGTGCACAGAGACACCCGGATGGACTAGCCATAGGACACACGCTGGGTCCTGCAGCCTGCCCTGCTTTCCCAGCCTCTCCGCGGTCGTCTGCCGAAGCCCGGGGGTGGAACCAACAGATCAGCTGATCGGACGGGGGACAAGCTGGAGGAGGTCTCCCTGCATGAGCTGTGACTCACAGCCTGTAAGAGATCTCATCTGCTAATCCTGGGACTTGTGACACCGACTGCTGCCCGCTGCCATGTGGAGGGAGCTGATCTGAAGAGAAGTGTACAAGGTAAGAGGTGGTCGGGGAAGCGCTGGGGGTGAAGGATTCCAAGTTCTAGTCAGACCTTATCACTGATGTGTGACTCCCTCCACCTGGCTCCACCCCCTCCTATCCACCTGGCTACACCCCCCTCTTATACACCTGGCTGCAGCCCCTCCTATCCACCTGGCTACACCCCCCCTCTTATACACCTGGCTGCAGCCCCTCCTATCCACCTGGCTACACCCCCTTCTTATACACCTGGCTGCAGCCCCTCCTATCCACCTGGCTACACCCCCCCTTTTATACACCTGGCTGCAGCCCCTCCTATCCACCTGGCTCTCCATTCCTTTCGTCTGGCTCCACCCCCTCCTATCCACCTGGCTACACCCCCCTCTTATACACCTGGCTGCAGCCCCTCCTATCCACCTGGCTACACCCCCCTTTTATACACCTGGCTGCAGCCCCTCCTATCCACCTGGCTCTCCATTCCTTTCGTCTGGCTCCACCCCCTCCTATCCACCTGGCTACACCCCCCTCTTATACACCTGGCTGCAGCCCCTCCTATCCACCTGGCTACACCCCCCTTTTATACACCTGGCTGCAGCCCCTCCTATCCACCTGGCTCTCCATTCCTTTCGTCTGGCTCCACCCCCTCCTATCCACCTGGCTACACCCCCCTCTTATACACCTGGCTGCAGCCCCTCCTATCCACCTGGCTACACCCCCCCTCTTATACACCTGGCTGCAGCCCCTCCTATCCACCTGGCTACACCCCCCCTCTTATACACCTGGCTGCAGCCCCTCCTATCCACCTGGCTACACCCCCCTCATACACCTGGCTGCAGCCCCTCCTATCCACCTGGCTACACCCCCCCTTTTATACACCTGGCTGCAGCCCCTCCTATCCACCTGGCTCTCCATTCCTTTCGTCTGGCTCCACCCCCTCCTATCCACCTGGCTACACCCCCCTCTTATACACCTGGCTGCAGCCCCTCCTATCCACCTGGCTACACCCCCCTTTTATACACCTGGCTGCAGCCCCTCCTATCCACCTGGCTCTCCATTCCTTTCGTCTGGCTCCACCCCCTCCTATCCACCTGGCTCCACCCCCCTCTTATACACCTGGCTGCAGCCCCTCCTATCCACCTGGCTACACCCCCCTTTTATACACCTGGCTGCAGCCCCTCCTATCCACCTGGCTCTCCATTCCTTTCGTCTGGCTCCACCCCCTCCTATCCACCTGGCTACACCCCCCTCTTATACACCTGGCTGCAGCCCCTCCTATCCACCTGGCTACACCCCCCCTCTTATACACCTGGCTGCAGCCCCTCCTATCCACCTGGCTACACCCCCCCTCTTATACACCTGGCTGCAGCCCCTCCTATCCACCTGGCTACACCCCCCTCATACACCTGGCTGCAGCCCCTCCTATCCACCTGGCTACACCCCCCTCTTATACACCTGGCTGCAGCCCCTCCTATCCACCTGGCTACACCCCCCCCTCTTATACACCTGGCTGCAGCCCCTCCTATCCACCTGGCTACACCCCCCTCATACACCTGGCTGCAGCCCCTCCTATCCACCTGGCTACACCCCCCCTTTTATACACCTGGCTGCAGCCCCTCCTATCCACCTGGCTCTCCATTCCTTTCGTCTGGCTCCACCCCCTCCTATCCACCTGGCTACACCCCCCCTCTTATACACCTGGCTCCATCCCTCCACCTGGCTGCACCCCCCTCTTATCCACCTGGCTCCATCCCTTTCGCCTGGCTACACCCCCCTCCTATCCACCTGGCTCCATCCCTTTCGCCTGGCTACACCCCCCTCCTATCCACCTGGCTCCATCCTTTCGCCTGGCTACACCCCCCTCCTATCCACCTGGCTCCATCCCTTTCGCCTGGCTACACCCCCCTCCTATCCACCTTGCTCCATCCCTTTCGCCTGGCTACACCCCCTCCTATCCACCTGGCCCCATCCCTCCACCTGGCTACACCCCCTCCTATCCACCTGGCTCCATCTCTCCACCTGGCTACACCCCCTCCTATCCACCTGGCTCCCTCCCTCCATCTGACTACACATCCCTCTCCTGTACACCTGGCTCCATCCCTCCACCTGGCTACACGCCCTCCTTTCCACCTGGCTCCATCCCTCCACCTGGCTACACCCCCCTCCTATCCACCTGGCTCCATCCCTCCACCTGGCTACATCCCCTCCTATCCACCTGGCTCCATCCCTCCACCTGGCTACACCCCCTCCTATCCACCTGGCTCCATCCCTTTTGCTTGGCTACACCCCCCTCCTATCCACCTGTCTCCATCCCTCCACCTGGCTACACCCCCTCCTATCCACCTGGCTACACCCCCTCCTATCCACCTGTCTCCATCCCTCCACCTGGCTACACCCCCTCCTATCCACCTGGCTCCATCCCTCCACCTGGCTACACCCCCTCCTATCCACCTGGCTACACCCCCTCCTATCCACCTGGCTCCATCCCTTTTGCTTGGCTACACCCCCCTCCTATCCACCTGTCTCCATCCCTCCACCTGGCTACACCCCCCTCCTATCCACCTGGCTCCATCCCTCCATCTGGCTACACATCCCTCTCCTGTCCACCTGGCTCCATCCCCTTACCTGGCTGACCCCCCCTCTCTTGTCCACCTGGCTCCATCCTCCCTCCAACTTGCTGCACTCCTGTCCACCTGTTTCCATCCTTCCACCAGGAGTTCTGGTGCTAAAATTATTGAATTAATGTTGATTATTTTTTTTTTTAAAGGGGGGCGCGCAAGTAGCTGGTCTCGCCTTGGGTGCAAAATAGTTTTGCACCAGCCATGCTTGCCGTTGTAGTTTAGTGTCTTAATTTAGTGACTAAATACTATGGGCCAGATTCACAGAAGAGATACGCCGTCGTATCTCTGTGATCCGCCCGTCCTAACTATGCGGCTGATTCATAGAATCAGTTACGCATAGATAGCCAAAAGATCCGACAGGTGTAATTGACTTACACCGTCGGATCTTAGGATGCAATTCTAGGCCGGCCGCTAGGTGGCGATTCCATAGCGGTCGGCGTAGAATATGCAAATGACTAGTTACGGCGATCCACAAAGATCCGCGCGTTCGTCGCAATCTCGTACGTCGACGCTAGTCGTTTTTTCCCGTCGCAAAGTTACACCTGCTTTAACATGGCTTATCTTTAGATCAGCCATGTTAAAGTATGGCCGTCGTTCCCGCGTCGAATTTCGTTTTTTTTTTTGCGTAAGACGTCCGGGAATACGAAACGCCGCAACGCACGTCGCCGTTCAAAAAAAACATTGGGGCGCCGTAATTTCGCGCAAAGCACGTCGGGAAATTTTAACACGGAGCATGCGCAGAACGTTCGGCGCGGGAAATTGCCAGTAAATTTCACTTGGGGGGGTTGGCAACACTGGGCCCGGTGAGGATAAGAGCATCGCCGGCATGGTCTTCCAGCCAGGGGAAGAGAGAGGAGAGGAAGAGGCGAGCTGTCTGTATCAGCAGAGAGCGGAATTGCCCGCTGTAATAGCTTTCATTAGAACTTCCAGTGTTCCCGGGGCTCATGTCACATAGCTCCACCTCTTGGTCCGGCACCTTTGATCGACAGAACGCTGGTCCAGTGTCGGACATGTGACGTCATCAAATGCGTTGGGCTAAGAGGTGGGGCTATGTGACGATGAGCCCCGGGAAGATGGGAAATTCAAATGAAAGCTATTACAGCTGGCAATCCCGCTCTCTGCTGATCCGGCCGGCTTGCCTTTTCCTCTGCACAAGTGAGGCTGTATTGGGCACAGGCAGGCCAGGCTGTATTGGGCACAGGCAATGCTGTATTGGGCACAGGCAGTTCAGACTGTACTGGGCACAGGCAGGCCAGGCTGTATTGGGCACAGGCAACGCTGTATTGGGCACAGGTCATGCCGCATTGGGCACAGGCAATGCTGTATTGGGCACAGGCCAGGCTGTATTGGGCACAGGCAGGCCAGGCTGTATTGGGCACAGGTAGGCCAGGCTGTATTGGGCACAGGCAGGCCAGGCTGTATGGGGCACGGGCCACGCTGTATGGGGCACGGGCCACGCTGTATGGGGCACAGGTCACGCGCTATGGGGCACAGGTCACGCTGTATGGGGCACAGGTCACGCTGCATTGGGCACAGGTCACGCTGCATTGGGCACAGGTCACGCTGCATGGGGCACAGGTCGCGCTGTATGGGGCACAGGTCGCGCTGTATGGGGCACAGGTCACGCTGTATGGGGCACAGGTCACGCTGTATGGGGCACAGGTCACGCTGTATGGGGCACAGGTCACGCTGTATGGGGCACAGGTCACGCTGCATTGACACTAGGGCGGCTCTGGGGGGCCCCATACAACATTTTGCAATGTTGTATGGTGAGGTATAGCTCTATACCTCACCAGAAGGGGCTACAGGTGATAGAACATTTTATCAGTCAATCACATCGTGACGATAAACCATTACACAAGTTCATTGTCCAAGCTCTGGACTTTATCCTTCATCACAATGCCTTCACCTTTGATGGCTCCCACTTCCTCCAGATACAGGGGGTAGCGATGGGGACTTGCTGTGCCCCATCGTATGCCAACCTGTATCTGGGGGAGTGGGAGAACCTCTTTTTAACCCCTGATGGAGCTAGACCGCACGTAGCAAACATTTTAATTTGGCACAGGTTTATCGACGATATTTTTATGGTTTGGGATGGAACAAAGAATGACCTCGAGCTTTGTATGAAAGACATGGGCGTGAATGACTTCAATCTAAAATTTACAAAAGTGTGTAGTGAAACCACAATCACCTTTTTAGATGTCACCATCTCAAAAACAGAGGATGGACGCCTATCAAGTAATCTCTTCCGCAAAGAAACTGCCGGAAACACCATACTACAAGCAGATAGTTTCCATCCAATACCACTAATTCGGTCGATACCATATTCCCAATATCTCCGTTTAAGGAGAAATTGCTCGGAAGAAACAGCTTTCCTAGGGGAGGCAGAAAAACTAAAAGAGAGGCTTCTACAACGAGGTTATTCTCTAACATGCCTCAAGAAGGCGTTTAAAAGAGCCAAAAGCCAATCCAGAGCGAACATTCTCTTTCGCAAAAAAGAGGTATCACATGACCAAAAGAACTCAAGGACACCAATAAGGATAATTACAACATACAACAAACAGTACAAATCAATTAAGAAAATAATTGAAAAAAACTGGCATGTCCTGCAAATCGACCCTATTATGGGTCAATTCGTCTCTGATCGACCACTTATCACATACAGGAGAACTAGGTCTGTAAAAGACATACTAGTCACGAGTGAATATACAGGGGCCTTTAGGGGGGATCCTTGTAAGCGGTGGGGCACGTTCACCTGCGGCGGATGCCCGCAATGTCAATACCTAAATATCAGTAAGACTACACACCTCCCAAATGGTCAATCATATAAACCAAAACATTTTGCAAATTGCAGTACCGCCGGAATTGTATACCTTATGACCTGTTCATGCGGGTGTTTCTACGTGGGAAAAACGAAACTGGAATGGAAAAAAAGAATAAGCAGGCATGTGCATAGTATGAAAATTGCCAATGCTGACCTTCCCCTTGGAAGACATACAAGAGATGTGCACCAGGGGGTTTTTCCTAAAATCACCTTCCTGGCGCTTGATAGAATTCATCCGAACCCAAGAGGTGGGGATTGGGACAAACTATTACTACAGCGAGAAACTCGCTGGATAGTGGCCTTGAATGCCACCTCTCCCCCGGGTTTGAACAATAACATCAGTTATAGACCCTTCCTTGAGGGATATAAATCGGGTGTATGGGAGGGGGAGGGTTAATCAACATACCAACCTCTCCACCGAACCTACGAGATATAAAATGTCAACTGCCCCCTTATCTTCCTTTTTCTTTTGTCCCCACTATCCTATTCTATCCTACTCCAGCACGAAACATTTAGACGTATTAAATGTTTGATTACTGCCTAATCTAATTAATGGTGTGTTTCCTGATTATGTCGATATAAATGTGAAAGAGGATATTGTTTTTATATATACTGGTCCATCGGGATATCCACTGCACCGATCTTTTATTATGCTTAATTTTCAGCTGATTTACCTTGATGGAACAGAAAGTGCAAATCACTTTCATATTCACTTGTATACTATCCGTATTTTTCCTTCTTATATAACTATATGATCAACTGACCTTTACTTGTTAAACTTGATTTGTGGCTAGAGATTTGTGCGTTATGGCTCCTCTTGTTCACCCTGCATTTCGATTCCTTCTGTTCTCTTTTGTCTATCTATTACTCTCCTTTTCTCCTCTTACTTTATTATTTTCAATATATATCTTTTCCTTTTTTATACATTTTCCCATCCATTTTTATTTTATTATTATTTTTCTTTTCTTCTCTTTCTTTTTCTTTGTCTTTTTCTTCAACTATTTTTCCTATCTCACCCACAGCTGTTCACATTTAAATCTTGAAATCTCTACCCCGGACTCGGGGTGTCATATAGTTTTTTTTTTTTTTTTTTGCCATTTGGCACTCGGCTTACTCTAATAATGGTGGACACTCTGTCCATGCGAGGATCGGTACAGTGTATTTAATACTGTATTCCCCGCCGTGCCTGAATCGTTGGGATACGCCGGGCGCGACATCCCCAAACAGGGGGATGTGGCCACGCTCGTCAGAGGGCTTCCCTGCCTCAAGCGAGGTGACGCGGCTCTGCCGGGTCACGTGGCATTGGCATCAGCGCCGTCGACATGGTAACGCGGCCGGGCTTGCTAGAAGGCTTCCCCGCTGTTCATGGTGTGACGCGAGGCGCAGGGTCACATGGCCCGTGACGCCAGCGCCATCACCATAGTTACACAACAATGCTGGAAAGAAGGCACTCCTCCCCATCGAGGGGCGGATTGCCATGCCCACTAGCCCCATCCCGCCCCCTCCAGCAGAACGATTGCAAACAGCAGATGGCAATCCCATCTGATCAGAATCCCTGGGAGGGGCCGAGCTACACGGCCCTCCCAGGTCATGTCCACCCTATAAATAGAGCCAACATATGACCAGTTCTCCCAGCACCCTGCGAGCTGAAGGGAGTAACGCTGGTATTACAATACCCCAATCACGGTGAGTGCCTGTTCTACCTTATATTCAAACAAGCCTTTTTGTAACCAACCTAACCTCACTCTAGCATGTACCTCTCCTTACCATGCATGCCTCAGTTTCTATCTATATACGTCTGCTCCACAGGCATTCGGCACCAGGTTCCTCTCTACATATAGAGCTCGGGATTCCCCCTAGCAACTCTAAGAGGATCGTCCGCATTGGACTCAGTAAACCCCCTGATCTGCTGCACTTTTGCCCTAACAAGCCCTACATTTGGGTAATTATTGTTTCTATCATGAATATGAGCAGTATGACCAAGGATTTATGCATTGGATCATTTGTCATGTTTTTATTTTTTCTCTCTTTTCCCTTTCTTTTTCTTTTTTCTTTTTTCCTCTTTCTCCGTTTTCTCCCTTCTTCTTTCCCCCCTTCTCTTCTTTTCTCTTTCTTTCTTTCTTTCCTTACCCTTTTTTCTTTCTCTTTCTTTTCTCTTTTTTTTTTTTCTTCTCTTGTTTCCTTTTTTCTCTCCTTTTTCTCTTATTTCTTTTCTCTCTTTTCTTTTTCTACTTCCTATATCCTTAAATTTCAATAGGATACCGTGTGTTTGGGATCAATCGGAGCCATCCCTCCCCTTTCTCTTTTCTTACTTATGAGACCCCACAAGTCGGCCCTGGGGATATCCTAAACCGACAAGTTGAGGGTCAATTTTCAAACCCTGGTTCACCACAAACGGTATGTTGATCATATACATTATAGTAGAGGTATCTCTAACAACCACTTAAAATATGGATCCATATACACCTGATGATATGATATAATATAATGATGTGTGTTTTATTTTTAGAGAGAGAAAAACAGCTTGTAATCACACACTCCTGTGGCCCCTGATGAAGGTCTGTTGCTCCATCAATAGACCAGAAACGCGTCGGGCATTTCTCCACTACTCTCTACAGAGTGTTTTTAATCTAATTGTACTGTATCTTCACGAGGTTTTATTTGAGTACTTTCTTGTTGTTTCCTATTTTCTCCTGGGTCCACACATGGGACGTGTGCCCCAGGTGTCACTTTATCACTACTTCTTATATGTTTTTTATTCTTATTATACATAATTTCTGACTGTTCCAGAAGATTTCTGTAATCCAACATCCAGAATTACTCTGTAATTAAGTGTTTACCCATCTTGGTGCAAATATCTAATAAATTAAAATTTTATATATACATTGGAGTCTGGCCTTAAAAGTCCCATCTGGGGGTAATCGTTTTTCTTTCTTGTTCATACAACATTTTGCAATGGGGCCCTGTGATTTCTAGTTACGCCCCTGCCTGTACATTATTCATTTTGCTATTATGTCCGCTGGCATTTAAAAAACAAACCATGAAGCTATCAACTGTTAAACGCAGATGTTTATGTATAAAATGTTTATTCTATTAGAGCCGGTTCACACTGGGGTGACACGTCAGGCGACTCAGCCGCCTGACAAGTCACTCTCCTCTCTATTTAATAGAACCGTTCTAATAGGAGCGACCAGGGGTCAAGTCCTGGGGAAAAAAGTGTGGGAACTCCCACCCAAGATCCACCCCCCCACTAAAAAAATAAATAAAATGATACGCTCATATGCATAATTACTAAACTGCATGTTCTTTCTAAATCCCGCGATAACTTGCGGCAGACCTCCGCAATGTCTCCTGGGAACAATGACAAAAGCTCCCAGGAGACATTGCGGCATCGAGGAAGTGACGGAATAACCGCACACTACTCGATGAATCCATATACAGGAAGCGGCCAGTAACATAAAGGATTACTAAGGTTCGCCTGCCCCTGACAGTGACTCGAGCTGGGCATCGCCACTTAGTAAAAGGTGGGCTCGGGCGGCTCGGCTGCTCTAGTCCTGCAAAGGGAACTGAGTTCCTGCTGTGAAAAAACTGCAGGAACTCCGTTCCCATGCGTTCCCGCAGGACTCGAGCCCTGGGAGCGACGCAAGTCGCTCCGACTTTAGAAAAAGGTTCTTGTACGACTTTGGGGGCGTCTCGGGGCGACTTGCATTGACTTCAATACAGAAGTAATTTTGAAAGTCGCCTCTCAAATCGTCTTGAGATCGCCTTGCCGAGTCGACCCACAAAGTCGTGCCGCCCCTGTGTGAACCGGCTCAAAAATGTTATGTTTATTGAATTAAGCTGGCTTTTCTTGTAGTGAACTTATACTAAAACAATAAAACTCTGTTAACGCTCTTGCTAGGGTGGATAAAAGACAAAAGAAGGGATACAATAATTTCCTTCCTGCTGCAAAAAATCTGCTGCTCCAGGCTCCCTCAATTGCTGGTCACATATTTAGAACTGGGCATGGGAGCAGATGCATCAGCATGTTTTTTTTTCAGCAAGTGGGTGGACATCGTTCATCGTAACGGACATGGATTTACATCACTGGATAATGTGATTGTTAACCGCTTAAGGACCACCGCACGACTTTTTACATCAACAGAATGCCACGGCTGGGCAAATGGGTATACAGGTTCTTCTTTAATTTTCCACAATGTGGTCGGGAGCTCTGTGACCGTGGTCGCGGGACCGCCGGTGTCCCGCGATCGGGTCACAGAGCTGAAAAACGGGAGGATTTCAGTGTAAACACAACATCTCCCCGTTCTTCCTAGTGACAACTTGTCACTGATTGAATTCTCCCTCTCATTGGATGTCATTTTTACAGTAATCAGTGAATTTTTATAGCACTGATCGCTGTAAAAATGTCAATGGTCCCAAAATGGTGTCAAAAGTGTCTGATGTATCCGCCATAATGTCGCAGTCACAATAAAAATCGCAGTAAAAAAATATTAATAAAAATGCCATAAAACTATCCTCTATATTGTAGATGCTATAACTTTTGCGCAAACCAATCAATAAACGCTTATTTTTACCAAATATATGTAGAAGAATACGTATCGGCCTAAACTGAGGAAATTTTTTTTTTTTATATATATATATATTTGTTGGGGATATTTATTATAGCAAAAAGTAAAAAATATTGTTTTTTTTTCAAAATTGTCGCTCTATTTTTGTTTATAGCACTAAAAATTAAGGCCCGGATTCAGATAGGAGTGCGGACCGTCGTATCTATGCGCCTGATTCAGAGAATTAGTTACGCATAGATTTCCCTAAGATCCGACCGTATCTTAGGCTGCATATTTACGCTGGCCGCTAGGTGACGCTTCCGTATAGTTACGCAAGGAATATGCTAATTAGGTATTTACGCCGATTCAGAAACGTACGTCCCGCATAGCTAATGTTAAGTATGGACGTCGTTCTCGCGCCGAGTTTTGAAAATGTTACGTTGTTTGCGTAAGTCGTTCGCGAATAGGGCTGGACATCATTTACGTTCACGTCAAATCCAATACGTCCTTGCGGCGTACTTTGGAGCAATGCACACTGGGATATTTCATGGACGGCGCATGCGCCGTTCAAAAAAAACTTCAAAAACGCGGGGTCATCTTAAATTTAAACGCAGATAGATAGAGCATTCTATCTGAATCCGGGCCTAAGACTGCAGAGGTGATCAAATACCACCAAAAAAAAGCTCTATTTGTGGGGAAAAAAAGACTTCAATTTTGTTTGGGAGCCACGTCGCATGACCACGCAATTGTCAGTTAAAGCGACTCAAAAAGTGGCCTGGTCTTTTGCCAGCCAAATGGCCCGGGGCTTAAGTGGTTAATGGTTTTAGAATTTTTTTTGAGAAAAGGGCTTTGTCATGGTGTTTGTGTCTTTTTTCCCAATAAGGTCTTTAACACAGTGTCAGTGTATTTATTTATTATGCACATTGCCCCCTTCTTGGCCAGCCAGGCTGCATTCTTGCATAAGGATCTGGTGTGGATTTTGGGGGGACCTCAGCTTTATTTTTTTTTGCATGGGGTTCCCAAAAACAAAACCATATATTGTTATAGTGCACAATAACAGCCAATGACTGTGTGGTCACTGGCATCCTAGCAATCAATCTCACCTGTTGCTAAAATGCAGGTGGCTGGCCCACTGGTATGGATGAGCGGAATCTTCTTTGTATATATTTTGTAGTGCATGAATATTGTGAAGGAGGATCTGCCTTTTAAAAATGATACACGTGTGTGGCCAAGCACTCTGTTCTTATTAGCTGTGTTAATCTATCTAGCATAGGGTGACCAGACATCCCCGGTTTCAAGGGACAGTCCCCTGATTGAGGACACTGTCCCCGGACCAAGTCTGTCCCTGGTTTTGTCCCCAGATTGGATCTAATAGGGGGCAGGGGCAATTTCAAAGACAGTCAGTGCAGAAATAAAATAAAAAAAATTGAATTACACCCCCCTGCTCCGCCGTGCCTACTAGCATAGGGGGGTTGTATTTTTCCCATTATCTGCGCCCCTTTCTGATGATCATGTGCTGGTCGGAGCGGAGGGAATATTTCTTCAGTTTCGGGCGCATGCCCATTCAGCTCCACTCGCATGTTTTTCTGCCTTGGCTTAAATCCTGGCCAGCCACCTGCCTATCTCCTTGCCTTCCCTGGCAGAGTGATCTTCCTCCGCTCCCCATCCAGTTGTAGCTGGGGCCCGAAGAGTAAGACTTGAGAGGCTGTGAGGCGGGCGGCGATGGTTGTGCCTACTAACCGGTCCATCAGGTTTTGACCTATTGGTTAGGAATCCATCGGTTAAATTTAAAGCAAGTTGGCTTTTTTTTAACCGATGGTTAAATAACCTATGGGGCCCACACACGATTGGTTTTGACCGATGAAAACGGTCCATCAGACCGCTGTCCTCTGTTTAACCGATCGTGTGTACGCAGCCTTATAGGCAGAGACTCTTATGCCCTGTACACACGATCAGGCTTTAGCCCGATCAAACTCACATCGGAATTCCATCGGAGGAAAAGAGAACATATTTTCTATGTAATCTCTGATGGAATTCATCGGAATTTTCAATGGAATTTCTCCAATGTTGCATACACACGGTCGGAATTTCCAATGAAAAGGCGTTATCAGGCTAATAACAGAGGAACGGTTCAGGAGAGAGCTATGGGACTTAGCTTTTTGAAGAGAGATAACAAAACACTGCAGATATATGTGCCCGGCTCAAATTTCATGAACCTGGTTTACATCCACTTTAAACTATAAATGGCTGACAAAAAATTAGTCAGTGAGCTGCTATATTGGACACACAGTGCAAAAGTTTGTACTATGATCCTTTGGGATCCTTTGGAGAGAGTGGGGAATTGGAAAAAAAGCATAAGCTCCATCACAGTTTTCCTGTCGGGAAAACCAGCTATGTGTAGGGGGAAAGACTGAACCGAGCAGGTTCTCAGCTTTCCCCTCCGGATTTCCGACATGAACTTTTCCCGTCGGAAATCCTGTACGTGTGTATGAGGCTTAAGAGAAGAAGTTAGATAAATGAGATTAGTAATACTGCAAAACAGAGCTTCTCTAGATGTTTTCTTGGTGCAAAAGGCAGAATATATGCTTTAACCCTCTGAGCGGTGTTCCCGAGTCTGACTCGGGGTGAGATTTCTTGGCTACGATCAGTAACCCCGAGTCAGACTCGGGCTCGCCTCGCAGCATCCATAGGCTTGGTTTACTTACCTTGTCCCTGGATCCAGCGATGCCACCGCGCTGTGTGAGCGAGCGGGACCTTGCTTGGTTCACACAGTGCCTCTGTGTGCCGCCGATCTCCGTTCCCTGCGACGTTACAACGCACGGGAGCGGAGAACGGCGCCAAATTCAAAAAGGTAAACAAACACAATACATACAGTATACTGTAATCTTATAGATTACAGTACTGAATGTAAAAAATACACATCCCCTTGTCCCTAGTGGTCTGTCCAGTGTCCTACATGTCCTTTTATATAATAAAAACTGTTCTTTCTGCCTGCAAACTGTAGATTGTCCATAGCAACCAAAAGTGTCCCTTTATGTCAAAAATGGTTTTAGAGCAGCTAGAAAACAGCGCTAATAAATTATAATCACTTGGAGAATTGTGCGATAGCGATTTATTGGGAAATTCATCATAAAAAATAAAAGTAATGACAACGACAATTCTGCAACTGAGCAAATTTCAGTGATTTTGAGTTGATTAAATTATTGAATAATTTTTATTTTTATTATATTATTATTTGTTATAATTATTTATAATTATTTATTATATTATCATTTATAATTTTGTTTTTAAAAAAATGTCATACCCGGGATGCCTACTAGACTCTTGTTTGGTCAGATTTAAGTAAGTTATTCCTAAGAATTACAGGCCTACAGTATAAAACGCCAAATGTCCTTGCAAATAATGGTACCGCTTTCAGCACCTTTTTTCTGAAAGAATCATACCGCCAGGGAGGTTAACTGGGTTGCTTTTATTTTTCACATAACAGTGAAAATATTGTGTCAGATTCAATGGTGGCAACACATTGTTTTGTATGTTGCATTGTTTGTTCTGTTAGCGATATGATTTATTTTTATTTTTTTGCAACCAAGATTATTATCATTTGTATTATTAAATATACAGCATCTACTTTTGAGGCTTTGTTTATACTAAGGCGGCATACACACCATCGGATCTGTCCGCTGAAAACGGTCCGCCGGACCGTTTTCAGCGGACAGATCCACTGCGTCCGGCTGCCGGATTTGTGTCTGATGGTTGTACACACCATCAGCCAGAAATCCGCGCGTAAACAATAAGCGGGGCGTGGCCGCGTCGTCGCCGCGACGATGACGCGGCGACGTGGGCGGCCCTGGAAGGTCAAAGCTTCCACGCATGCGTCGAAACAGTATGCGGGGGATGGCGGTCGGTCGGACGTGTCTGGTGAGTCTGTACAGACGACCGAACATGTCCGACGGACAGGTTTCCAGCGGACAGATTGCTTAGCATGCTAAGCAATTCTTGTCCACTGGAAACTGTCCGATCCGCCGGACAATTGTCCTCTCGGGCTTACACACGACCGGATCGGTCCGCTGGAACTGGTCCGTCGGACCAGTTTCAGCGGATAGATCCGGTCGTGTGTACAGGGCCTCGAAGTGTCTGTTACCCATAAAAATTAAATTGCTGTTCTTGTCCTTTTTAAGCAATATAACGTGCACTGTGCTGTTTAAATGTTAAATAATCTGTACAGTATAATTGTAGTACCTGGTTGATCCTGAATAATGAGTGTATCGACTCAAACCACATTTCCAATCAACAGGGAAGTGAAATCCACAATGTAAAAAACTGTGCACATGAATGAAAACAAGTAACTGTGATATTCATAAAGTGTCAAAGTAGAAAAGAACAATGGTTGTCATGAACCATGAAGTCCCATTTAGTGCATATAAATAATTTGTATGCATAAAGTTTATACAGTCCCAGGGAACATCAATCTTTATGGTAAACGGTGTATTATCTCCAGACAAAATCAGCAGTAGAAATAAATAAGTTGTACCCTTACCGGATGGAGTAGACCCACATCTCACCATACGGTGGGGGGTCTTCAAGGCTTGCGTAGGCCGATTGCCTTACAGGGGTAACTCTCCAGACACTCCTAAAGCGCTTTTCCGGTAGGACCTTTCCACTCTGATTGAACCAGGGATCTGGAACTGGTGACAGTGATGATGATATTCCTGGAGGTAGTTGGAGTTCTCAGGGGATCCAGTGTACCAGTATAAATTAAAAAGAAAAGAAAAAACACCTCCTCATCGCATAAAAAATTTATTAAAAATTTTCAAAAATAAGGATAAGCTCCCAAAAGTCTCAAATAAGGGATTCTCAATAAACCATTATCACACCAAAAAAGAAAGCAGCACTGCAAAAGCAATCTTAGCATCAAGGCACACACACTTCAGAGAAGGATAAAAGTAGCTGTGCGCAGTGTGGGATGGATATGATCAGATGCCCGACCGGTTTCGTATCAAAATACTTCTACTGGGGTGCATATCTGAATCATCTTCTCCCCCTGCGCTTTAAATACCATCTCTACTTACCCCCATAGGACCAGCACTCATCGTTAATGGCGTGCGTTCCAATTGCTGGCATTTCCGGTAGGCGTGCGCTCCAGGCGCCCGGAAATGACATCTATTCAATCCAATGGTTAAAAAACCCCTGTCTTTCCTGTGTATGTTACAAGCGCTCCAGGCGCCCGGAAGTGACATCTCCTGTGTATCAGCCCATCAACATGATCTCCCCTCAGCTCCCCTCCCTTCCAGGAGGATGAGCCAATCAGCACCAGTCCCAGCATGTGTGAGTCTAGAGAGGCGGAGCGCATCATAGGCCGACGTTAGCCCCGCCCCCTCATGACACAGCTCCATAGTAAGGAGATATGCAGACGTTGTGCCCGTGTATAAACACAACAGCACCTGCAAATTAGTGCGTGGAGGAGGTTCATTGATCTATAATGGATCACAGGGCGATCAGTGGAGATGTAACAGGGAAAATATCAGAGGAAAGGGAACATAAAGGATGGCTAGAACATAGAGACATGTATGGAGGGCCTCCTGGTGGTGGGAATTGGTAAATGAAATTACCATACCACCTATATTCATGGGCTGCTACATAACACAACTCTCATATGTAGGCGCCATCTAGTGGTCAAAAACGAAAATGATGAAAATAATGACCATTTAAATCGTCCCATATTATTAAGCTATTAATAATCTATGAAAATTAAAATTAAAAATTACTTTTTGGATTGTAGATGGTGTCCTGGGAGTAAGTAGAAAAATGGAAAGATTATTCAAAAAACAGAAAAAATATATAGAAAAAATATACAGTGACTTATAAAATTCCAATATGTTAATACTGGTCATATAAATCAGGACTGGTTGATGAAGGAGTTGACGTCCCACTCCACATTAAGGCCGTGGGGGACGTAACTCTTCAATTGGTAGATCCAGAAGACCTCAAGCTTTGATACACCCCGAACACTGGGCTCACCTCTCCAGTGAGGAACAAAGTGGTCAATAACCTGAAAGGTCGTCCCCTCAATTCTTTTATTATGCTGTTCAAGAAAGTGCCTGGGTACAGTATGTTTTGTGCACCCCTTCTTGATTTTGGCTATGTGTTCCCCTACCCTTATGGTGAAACTTCTAATAGTGCGGCCCACATATTGTTTCCCACAATGACAGGTAATGAGATACACCACGTGTTTGGTAGCACACGTGGAAAATATTTTCATGGGGAATACAAAACCGGTTACTGATGATGTAAAGCTAACTGTTTTTCTCTTATTAGAATTATGTAAGCATACCTTACACTTTCTACAAGGGTGATAGCCTTTGGATAAAGGGAAAAAGGAAATTTTTCCTGGAGGGTCTGGTATATTTGGCGCAAGTTGATTTCTTAGAGGGACAGCCCCTCTATAAATCACACCTGCTTGTACAGGAAGAACCGGTCCCAACAAGGGATCATTTTTCAAAACTGCCCAGTGTTTTTGAATGATACTTTTAATTTGTCTGTATTGGGTGGAAAAAGTGGTGAAGAACGAGTGTTTAAATTTGTTATCTTGTGCTATTTTAACCCTTTCCACAGTTAATGTGGACCTATCTACTATAGAGATTTTCTTAATTTCTTCTTCTATGGCCAGCTTACAGTATCCCTTTTCCACAAACCTTTCTTTCAAAGTTTGTGCCTGGACCTTGAAATCATTTAAGTTAGAGCAGTTCCTTCTTAGTCTAAGCATCTGGCTACGGGGCACCGAGCCTAGCCAGGACGGGTGATGGCAACTGTCCTGTGGGATGAACCCGTTGCGGTCCGTGCTTTTGAAGTATGTCCTAGTTTTAAGTTGATGGTTTTCAACAAAGATTTCAAGGTCAAGGAAGTGTATACTTAAGGGACTCGCCTCATAAGAGAGACAAATCCCAACTTGATTGTCATTCAAGATAGTCATGAAGGTATCAAGGGAGGTACGATCCCCTTTCCATAGGAGGAGGATGTCGTCTATATATCGAGCCCACAGAACGATCTCAGGTCGCTCTAGAGCATAGACGACATCCTCCTCCCATTTGGCCATAAAAATATTAGCCAGACTGGGGGCAAACTTGGCCCCCATGGCTACACCTTTCTCTTGTAGATAAAAGTCACCTCCGTACCAGAAATAGTTGTGAGAAGTTGCGAACCTCAACAGGTCCATGATGAATAACTTCTGTATCACAGGAATAGTTTCTACTCTATCCAAAAAGCGGTCAACAGCTTGAAAACCTAAATGATGGGCGATACTGGTGTATAACGAGGCCACATCAGCTGTGACTAATAAAAGGTCCTCCGTATAGGGTACCTCTTGTAATTTGGCGATAGTGTGTCTGGTGTCCTTCAAGTAGGAGGGTATACTTTTCACAATAGGTTGGAGATGGTAGTCTATGTATTTCCCTACTCTGGATGTTATTGAATTAATGCCACTTACAATAGGCCGCCCTGGTGGACGGGTACTATTTTTGTGTACTTTGGGCAAGTAGTACATGACTGGTATACGCGGAACCTTAGGCACAAGGTAACTCTTCTCTTTATTGTCCAATATTCCCTTTCTAGCCCCCATATCAATAAGTTTTTTCAAAGAAACCTTAAATTTAGAAGTGGGGTTCGAGGGTAATTTAATATATGTGGAACTGTCCCCCAGAATATTATACATCTCTTCGTTATAAGCAGTTTTGTCAAGAACCACTATCCCTCCTCCCTTGTCCGCAGGACGGATCACCAGATCCCTCCTTTCACATAATGTCTTTAATCCAAGTTTAATGTTAGGGTCAGAATAATTCCTTTTGACAGGAAGTTCTTCCAAATCTTTGATGACTAAATCTCTGAACACTTTGACACTAGGTGCTATTGGACATGAAGGGTTAAAGAGGGAAGGGTTAGAAAGCCCCGTATGTATAATCTCTGTAGTAACCTCTGGGAGACTCGGTCTACAGGGATTGGAAATAAAATACCTTTGGATATTCATTTTTCTCACGAACTTTTGTACATCAATAAAAGTATTAAATTTATTGAGAGTTCTGGATGGGACAAATTTTAAGCCCTTGTCTAAAACCACTTTCTCTGCATTGGTAAATTCAGCTGAACTTAAGTTAAAAATTCCCGCCAATGTTATACTCTTCTCCTTTTTCTTCCTGGCCCTCCTCCCCCCTCTCGTCCCCCGTTTCGTTCGTCTCCCCTGGGGAAGTTCTCTGGTCCCCTGTGAAAATCCCCCGGGTGGGTGGACTTGGGCAGATTTTGATTATAATTATAGGGTGGTCGATCAAAATGGTCGTCATCCCTTCCCATATAACCATAATGGGACTCGTGGGTCCTAGATGGATAATCATATCGAGGTGTACGTGGTCCACCTGGTGTACCGTATGATCTAGGGGGGTAAGCAAAATAATCCTCTCTCCTGTAAGGTGATCGATCATGGTAGGATCTATCTCTTGATCTTTCTTTATGACCTTGTGGTTTCCCTTTCATACCTTTACCCCTTCCCCTATTTGGGGGTGGGGGACCACCATTGGAATAGTTGGGAGTTCTAGGCCCTGTTCCAGTGGTGTTTTGTCTCATGTCTTTAGGCATAGAGACCTGAGTCATAGATGGTTGTGAAAAGGAAAGGACTTTGGCCTCACTAGTGGAGGGCTGTGATACCTCCATTTCCAAATTGGAAGCATTGACATTGGAATCAGCGCTTATTTTGGCCTGCCAGCTGAATACTGACCCGGCCTTATAATCAGCAAAATCCCTTGTATACTTCTTCTGTTTTTTGTTCTTTTGGTCTTTTTCTTCCTTCTCTAAGTGATTCCTCAAGTTGGTTGATAATGTAATATATTCTGTAGTAGATTTGGAAGATAGGAGTTTCTCCTTAATTTCCTTTATTTCTCTATCTAGAGCGGTCATCCTAGTTTTCTTCTTTTCTATTAAAAATTTCAAAAGGGAAATGCCCTTTGAATTAAAAAATTGGAACCAGGAATCAAAGTCTGGGTCCCCCTGTTGGGGGTGTACATCCCACCTTAATCCCCTGGGAACCATGTCTTCTTTGACATAATGCTCCAGGAATGCCACATCCCACTGGAGATGCAATTCCGAGGTCATCACGTTCCTGAGTCTGAGGAAGAGACCACCAACCTCAGAATCAGTATTAAGAATGGTGAATACTCCCTCTGTACTAAACGGTCGACTACTGCGGTAGTCAAAAACATCCATTGTAAATTGCAGCAATATAAACAAATCCTAAGGTACAGTGAAAAAATATATATAATAGTGCGCTATATTACAATGTGTTGGTAAAAAAATATAGTGTGTAAGGCTGCCGACACAACATGGAAAAACTGTAAGACAAAATATAAAGAAAAATGTGGCGCCAATAAAAACACAAATGCCCTGTAAGGCAGTATCAGACTCAACAAAATCAATGAGACTTGGACAGTGAGTACATATGAAGAGATCAAGGAGACTCCCCCACAATCAGGTGAGTACCCGGATCAATAAATCGTGAATAATGAGTGTATCGACTCAAACCACATTTCCAATCAACAGGGAAGTGAAATCCACAATGTAAAAAACTGTGCACATGAATGAAAACAAGTAACTGTGATATTCATAAAGTGTCAAAGTAGAAAAGAACAATGGTTGTCATGAACCATGAAGTCCCATTTAGTGCATATAAATAATTTGTATGCATAAAGTTTATACAGTCCCAGGGAACATCAATCTTTATGGTAAAAGGTGTATTATCTCCAGACAAAATCAGCAGTAGAAATAAATAAGTTGTACCCTTACCGGATGGAGTAGACCCACATCTCACCATACGGTGGGGGGTCTTCAAGGCTTGCGTAGGCCGATTGCCTTACAGGGGTAACTCTCCAGACACTCCTAAAGCGCTTTTCCGGTAGGACCTTTCCACTCTGATTGAACCAGGGATCTGGAACTGGTGACAGTGATGATGATATTCCTGGAGGTAGTTGGAGTTCTCAGGGGATCCAGTGTACCAGTATAAATTAAAAAGAAAAGAAAAAACACCTCCTCATCGCATAAAAAATTTATTAAAAATTTTTCAAAAATAAGGATAAGCTCCCAAAAGTCTCAAATAAGGGATTCTCAATAAACCATTATCACACCAAAAAAGAAAGCAGCACTGCAAAAGCAATCTTAGCATCAAGGCACACACACTTCAGAGAAGGATAAAAGTAGCTGTGCGCAGTGTGGGATGGATATGATCAGATGCCCGACCGGTTTCGTATCAAAATACTTCTACTGGGGTGCATATCTGAATCATCTTCTCCCCCTGCGCTTTAAATACCATCTCTACTTACCCCCATAGGACCAGCACTCATCGTTAATGGCGTGCGTTCCAATTGCTGGCATTTCCGGTAGGCGTGCGCTCCAGGCGCCCGGAAATGACATCTATTCAATCCAATGGTTAAAAAACCCCTGTCTTTCCTGTGTATGTTACAAGCAGGGGTTTTTTAACCATTGGATTGAATAGATGTCATTTCCGGGCGCCTGGAGCGCACGCCTACCGGAAATGCCAGCAATTGGAACGCACGCCATTAACGATGAGTGCTGGTCCTATGGGGGTAAGTAGAGATGGTATTTAAAGCGCAGGGGGAGAAGATGATTCAGATATGCACCCCAGTAGAAGTATTTTGATACGAAACCGGTCGGGCATCTGATCATATCCATCCCACACTGCGCACAGCTACTTTTATCCTTCTCTGAAGTGTGTGTGCCTTGATGCTAAGATTGCTTTTGCAGTGCTGCTTTCTTTTTTGGTGTGATAATGGTTTATTGAGAATCCCTTATTTGAGACTTTTGGGAGCTTATCCTTATTTTTGAAAATTTTTAATAAATTTTTTATGCGATGAGGAGGTGTTTTTTCTTTTCTTTTTAATTTATACTGGTACACTGGATCCCCTGAGAACTCCAACTACCTCCAGGAATATCATCATCACTGTCACCAGTTCCAGATCCCTGGTTCAATCAGAGTGGAAAGGTCCTACCGGAAAAGCGCTTTAGGAGTGTCTGGAGAGTTACCCCTGTAAGGCAATCGGCCTACGCAAGCCTTGAAGACCCCCCACCGTATGGTGAGATGTGGGTCTACTCCATCCGGTAAGGGTACAACTTATTTATTTCTACTGCTGATTTTGTCTGGAGATAATACACCGTTTACCATAAAGATTGATGTTCCCTGGGACTGTATAAACTTTATGCATACAAATTATTTATATGCACTAAATGGGACTTCATGGTTCATGACAACCATTGTTCTTTTCTACTTTGACACTTTATGAATATCACAGTTACTTGTTTTCATTCATGTGCACAGTTTTTTACATTGTGGATTTCACTTCCCTGTTGATTGGAAATGTGGTTTGAGTCGATACACTCATTATTCACGATTTATTGATCCGGGTACTCACCTGATTGTGGGGGAGTCTCCTTGATCTCTTCATATGTACTCACTGTCCAAGTCTCATTGATTTTGTTGAGTCTGATACTGCCTTACAGGGCATTTGTGTTTTTATTGGCGCCACATTTTTCTTTATATTTTGTCTTACAGTTTTTCCATGTTGTGTCGGCAGCCTTACACACTATATTTTTTTACCAACACATTGTAATATAGCGCACTATTATATATATTTTTTCACTGTACCTTAGGATTTGTTTATATTGCTGCAATTTACAATGGATGTTTTTGACTACCGCAGTAGTCGACCGTTTAGTACAGAGGGAGTATTCACCATTCTTAATACTGATTCTGAGGTTGGTGGTCTCTTCCTCAGACTCAGGAACGTGATGACCTCGGAATTGCATCTCCAGTGGGATGTGGCATTCCTGGAGCATTATGTCAAAGAAGACATGGTTCCCAGGGGATTAAGGTGGGATGTACACCCCCAACAGGGGGACCCAGACTTTGATTCCTGGTTCCAATTTTTTAATTCAAAGGGCATTTCCCTTTTGAAATTTTTAATAGAAAAGAAGAAAACTAGGATGACCGCTCTAGATAGAGAAATAAAGGAAATTAAGGAGAAACTCCTATCTTCCAAATCTACTACAGAATATATTACATTATCAACCAACTTGAGGAATCACTTAGAGAAGGAAGAAAAAGACCAAAAGAACAAAAAACAGAAGAAGTATACAAGGGATTTTGCTGATTATAAGGCCGGGTCAGTATTCAGCTGGCAGGCCAAAATAAGCGCTGATTCCAATGTCAATGCTTCCAATTTGGAAATGGAGGTATCACAGCCCTCCACTAGTGAGGCCAAAGTCCTTTCCTTTTCACAACCATCTATGACTCAGGTCTCTATGCCTAAAGACATGAGACAAAACACCACTGGAACAGGGCCTAGAACTCCCAACTATTCCAATGGTGGTCCCCCACCCCCAAATAGGGGAAGGGGTAAAGGTATGAAAGGGAAACCACAAGGTCATAAAGAAAGATCAAGAGATAGATCCTACCATGATCGATCACCTTACAGGAGAGAGGATTATTTTGCTTACCCCCCTAGATCATACGGTACACCAGGTGGACCACGTACACCTCGATATGATTATCCATCTAGGACCCACGAGTCCCATTATGGTTATATGGGAAGGGATGACGACCATTTTGATCGACCACCCTATAATTATAATCAAAATCTGCCCAAGTCCACCCACCCGGGGGATTTTCACAGGGGACCAGAGAACTTCCCCAGGGGAGACGAACGAAACGGGGGACGAGAGGGGGGAGGAGGGCCAGGAAGAAAAAGGAGAAGAGTATAACATTGGCGGGAATTTTTAACTTAAGTTCAGCTGAATTTACCAATGCAGAGAAAGTGGTTTTAGACAAGGGCTTAAAATTTGTCCCATCCAGAACTCTCAATAAATTTAATACTTTTATTGATGTACAAAAGTTCGTGAGAAAAATGAATATCCAAAGGTATTTTATTTCCAATCCCTGTAGACCGAGTCTCCCAGAGGTTACTACAGAGATTATACATACGGGGCTTTCTAACCCTTCCCTCTTTAACCCTTCATGTCCAATAGCACCTAGTGTCAAAGTGTTCAGAGATTTAGTCATCAAAGATTTGGAAGAACTTCCTGTCAAAAGGAATTATTCTGACCCTAACATTAAACTTGGATTAAAGACATTATGTGAAAGGAGGGATCTGGTGATCCGTCCTGCGGACAAGGGAGGAGGGATAGTGGTTCTTGACAAAACTGCTTATAACGAAGAGATGTATAATATTCTGGGGGACAGTTCCACATATATTAAATTACCCTCGAACCCCACTTCTAAATTTAAGGTTTCTTTGAAAAAACTTATTGATATGGGGGCTAGAAAGGGAATATTGGACAATAAAGAGAAGAGTTACCTTGTGCCTAAGGTTCCGCGTATACCAGTCATGTACTACTTGCCCAAAGTACACAAAAATAGTACCCGTCCACCAGGGCGGCCTATTGTAAGTGGCATTAATTCAATAACATCCAGAGTAGGGAAATACATAGACTACCATCTCCAACCTATTGTGAAAAGTATACCCTCCTACTTGAAGGACACCAGACACACTATCGCCAAATTACAAGAGGTACCCTATACGGAGGACCTTTTATTAGTCACAGCTGATGTGGCCTCGTTATACACCAGTATCGCCCATCATTTAGGTTTTCAAGCTGTTGACCGCTTTTTGGATAGAGTAGAAACTATTCCTGTGATACAGAAGTTATTCATCATGGACCTGTTGAGGTTCGCAACTTCTCACAACTATTTCTGGTACGGAGGTGACTTTTATCTACAAGAGAAAGGTGTAGCCATGGGGGCCAAGTTTGCCCCCAGTCTGGCTAATATTTTTATGGCCAAATGGGAGGAGGATGTCGTCTATGCTCTAGAGCGACCTGAGATCGTTCTGTGGGCTCGATATATAGACGACATCCTCCTCCTATGGAAAGGGGATCGTACCTCCCTTGATACCTTCATGACTATCTTGAATGACAATCAAGTTGGGATTTGTCTCTCTTATGAGGCGAGTCCCTTAAGTATACACTTCCTTGACCTTGAAATCTTTGTTGAAAACCATCAACTTAAAACTAGGACATACTTCAAAAGCACGGACCGCAACGGGTTCATCCCACAGGACAGTTGCCATCACCCGTCCTGGCTAGGCTCGGTGCCCCGTAGCCAGATGCTTAGACTAAGAAGGAACTGCTCTAACTTAAATGATTTCAAGGTCCAGGCACAAACTTTGAAAGAAAGGTTTGTGGAAAAGGGATACTGTAAGCTGGCCATAGAAGAAGAAATTAAGAAAATCTCTATAGTAGATAGGTCCACATTAACTGTGGAAAGGGTTAAAATAGCACAAGATAACAAATTTAAACACTCGTTCTTCACCACTTTTTCCACCCAATACAGACAAATTAAAAGTATCATTCAAAAACACTGGGCAGTTTTGAAAAATGATCCCTTGTTGGGACCGGTTCTTCCTGTACAAGCAGGTGTGATTTATAGAGGGGCTGTCCCTCTAAGAAATCAACTTGCGCCAAATATACCAGACCCTCCAGGAAAAATTTCCTTTTTCCCTTTATCCAAAGGCTATCACCCTTGTAGAAAGTGTAAGGTATGCTTACATAATTCTAATAAGAGAAAAACAGTTAGCTTTACATCATCAGTAACCGGTTTTGTATTCCCCATGAAAATATTTTCCACGTGTGCTACCAAACACGTGGTGTATCTCATTACCTGTCATTGTGGGAAACAATATGTGGGCCGCACTATTAGAAGTTTCACCATAAGGGTAGGGGAACACATAGCCAAAATCAAGAAGGGGTGCACAAAACATACTGTACCCAGGCACTTTCTTGAACAGCATAATAAAAGAATTGAGGGGACGACCTTTCAGGTTATTGACCACTTTGTTCCTCACTGGAGAGGTGAGCCCAGTGTTCGGGGTGTATCAAAGCTTGAGGTCTTCTGGATCTACCAATTGAAGAGTTACGTCCCCCACGGCCTTAATGTGGAGTGGGACGTCAACTCCTTCATCAACCAGTCCTGATTTATATGACCAGTATTAACATATTGGAATTTTATAAGTCACTGTATATTTTTTCTATATATTTTTTCTGTTTTTTGAATAATCTTTCCATTTTTCTACTTACTCCCAGGACACCATCTACAATCCAAAAAGTAATTTTTAATTTTAATTTTCATAGATTATTAATAGCTTAATAATATGGGACGATTTAAATGGTCATTATTTTCATCATTTTCGTTTTTGACCACTAGATGGCGCCTACATATGAGAGTTGTGTTATGTAGCAGCCCATGAATATAGGTGGTATGGTAATTTCATTTACCAATTCCCACCACCAGGAGGCCCTCCATACATGTCTCTATGTTCTAGCCATCCTTTATGTTCCCTTTCCTCTGATATTTTCCCTGTTACATCTCCACTGATCGCCCTGTGATCCATTATAGATCAATGAACCTCCTCCACGCACTAATTTGCAGGTGCTGTTGTGTTTATACACGGGCACAACGTCTGCATATCTCCTTACTATGGAGCTGTGTCATGAGGGGGCGGGGCTAACGTCGGCCTATGATGCGCTCCGCCTCTCTAGACTCACACATGCTGGGACTGGTGCTGATTGGCTCATCCTCCTGGAAGGGAGGGGAGCTGAGGGGAGATCATGTTGATGGGCTGATACACAGGAGATGTCACTTCCGGGCGCCTGGAGCGCTTGTAACATACACAGGAAAGACAGGGGTTTTTTAACCATTGGATTGAATAGATGTCATTTCCGGGCGCCTGGAGCGCACGCCTACCGGAAATGCCAGCAATTGGAACGCACGCCATTAACGATGAGTGCTGGTCCTATGGGGGTAAGTAGAGATGGTATTTAAAGCGCAGGGGGAGAAGATGATTCAGATATGCACCCCAGTAGAAGTATTTTGATACGAAACCGGTCGGGCATCTGATCATATCCATCCCACACTGCGCACAGCTACTTTTATCCTTCTCTGAAGTGTGTGTGCCTTGATGCTAAGATTGCTTTTGCAGTGCTGCTTTCTTTTTTGGTGTGATAATGGTTTATTGAGAATCCCTTATTTGAGACTTTTGGGAGCTTATCCTTATTTTTGAAAATTTTTAATAAATTTTTTATGCGATGAGGAGGTGTTTTTTCTTTTCTTTTTAATTTATACTGGTACACTGGATCCCCTGAGAACTCCAACTACCTCCAGGAATATCATCATCACTGTCACCAGTTCCAGATCCCTGGTTCAATCAGAGTGGAAAGGTCCTACCGGAAAAGCGCTTTAGGAGTGTCTGGAGAGTTACCCCTGTAAGGCAATCGGCCTACGCAAGCCTTGAAGACCCCCCACCGTATGGTGAGATGTGGGTCTACTCCATCCGGTAAGGGTACAACTTATTTATTTCTACTGCTGATTTTGTCTGGAGATAATACACCGTTTACCATAAAGATTGATGTTCCCTGGGACTGTATAAACTTTATGCATACAAATTATTTATATGCACTAAATGGGACTTCATGGTTCATGACAACCATTGTTCTTTTCTACTTTGACACTTTATGAATATCACAGTTACTTGTTTTCATTCATGTGCACAGTTTTTTACATTGTGGATTTCACTTCCCTGTTGATTGGAAATGTGGTTTGAGTCGATACACTCATTATTCACGATTTATTGATCCGGGTACTCACCTGATTGTGGGGGAGTCTCCTTGATCTCTTCATATGTACTCACTGTCCAAGTCTCATTGATTTTGTTGAGTCTGATACTGCCTTACAGGGCATTTGTGTTTTTATTGGCGTCACATTTTTCTTTATATTTTGTCTTACAGTTTTTCCATGTTGTGTCGGCAGCCTTACACACTATATTTTTTTACCAACACATTGTAATATAGCGCACTATTATATATATTTTTTCACCTGGTTGATCCTGCCTACGGCTCTGTTCCCCGAGTAAGCTGACCACGCTGTCACGAATCGGCTGCCATGATTTCCGTGGTCAGCTTACTCATCAAGTCGCTGTGTTTAGAGACACACTATGCAAGAGCAGCATGTCTGTGTTTTCAGTTTCATAGTCTGTGTTGAAGCCTTGTCGCTCCTCACCCCTCCTGCCTTGATTGGATGACCTTTCAGCCAGTCAACCAATTAGTATTTTGCAAAACACAAGAATAGAGTGCATTGATTCTTCAGTGGTGTATGCTACAGATATCACTGAGGAAGAGCAGCCCCACCTACATGAGTCTCCTGTGCTTGGGAATGGGAAGTAATGTGATCACGTGACTGCTATATACATGGGTACAGAAAAGGTATTTAGATGTATTCTTTTTTTTTTTTTTAAATAACAATGCTGTAGATGTAAGGATATTAAAATGTTACTAAACAAACAACAGTCAAATCTGTATATGCAGTGAAGCATGCTTGTTATACTCACTGTGGAACTTAAGGGGTTAATCCTGCGCTGTTTGAGCCTGTCTTCTCTGATCCTCCCCTTCTTCCACTATCCCCAATCCATCTCCTGATAGGACAGAACTTTTGGAGTCACTCTGCACATGCTCAGTTTAGTGTTTATTGCTAGAGTTTTTTTTTTTTTTTTGGGAGGGTGCATGTGATCGGCACAGGGTCAATCAGAACTGCCCAGACAGAAAGTCAGGGGTCATGCAGCCTCATAGGACAGACAGAGGTGAATGAAAATTTCTCCTACAAGCTTTAACCAGACACCGATAGGAGTCACAAGACTGCTTTATACTGCTGATGAGAAAAAGTATTTAGCAATTAATATTTACTAAATCCATGTTCTGTGTATTGTGGGAAACCTGATATAGTGAATGCATGGTCCTGGGTTTAGTTACACTTTCTTTATATCAGATAATACAATTTCCTTATGTGAGTTTACAACTTCTTTAAGCATAAAAGATTATGATTATGACCAAAGTTCCTTGTAAATCCTTGTGAATCACAGGTATTTAATAGTTATTGATTTACAATGCACTTAGTATTAGTTTTTATGTTATTAATTATGATATTTTATAGCTATTAGTTTCTGTTTATGTGTATAAATTTAGGTTACTTCTGTTAGCTGTGACCTCTGACCACACCATATGCTATATGCTTGCCATACACCAGTTGAAAAAGCAGGGGACCTCCTCCTCAATAAGTCTCACATGCAATATATTGAAGAATAAAAAAGCTTCATCTTGGTCTTTGTCAGTGGATGTACCTGGAATCTTGTCTAAAGATTGTCGCTTCCAGTAAATGTTGATGTTTCCAGAAGTTGAGGGGCTCCCTGGACTGAATTAAAGCTGCATTTATCCAGTATATCAACTGTACTCCACCTTCAACCAAAGCTGAATACATTTTTTTTATACAACTTATTATATTGAATTAGAATTTTTGCACTACACATACCTATGTTCTGTATATTTGAAAGTTTAACCTGCTATTAAACAAATAAATGTAAAAAGGGCTTTAAACCCTTTGTTACAATATTCACTTCAATTATCCCATCAATTATGTAGATGAAGTAAGTCAATAAGAATTTGCTTTCCAAAATTTTGGATATTTGAAGTAAATATTCATACAATATATTGTGTAAAGATTCTCAATGAAGCACACTGTTAAATTTAGAGGCAACTTTGTATATATAATAGAAATGTGCACTGCTGAAAAATTCATACATTTTTGTTTTCCTTTAATTTGTTTTCTTTCTTTTTTTTTCGGAAATTCAAAAATGTGTAAACTAGAAAATTTGAAAAATTTGTAAATTCGAAGTAACAAATTATCCGAAATAAAGAATGCCATATCTAAACAAATGGAATGGAACAAAATAATAATAAATAATAATAAAAACAAGTTTTTTTTTATTTAACATTTTTTATTTTGTTTTGAAACAAACAGAAATCAAAAACAATAATCACAGAGTACATTTTTATTTACTGCTTACATCACACATGTTCTTTGTCTACTATATATGATATACCATAATGTACAATATCCATAAATCTTCTTAATCTTAATAACCACCAATCTCCCAGACCTTACTCGTATTACCTCAAATCAAGAGCCTTTTGTTTTTCATGTACACGCAATTGGGCATCCAGAAAGAAAAGGGCTTTAAATCCCCGCTCTCTCTCCTTCGCACCCCCCAAGTCCCCGGATATCATCTGTTCAGTTTACATCTATAAGAGTTCTTCCCTCCTCAGAATATTTAAAGAGGTTCAATGCCGACCATGTCTCCAAATATACTCTCCGTTTCTGCCGGGGGGTCCAGACCAAATCCTCCATCACATTCAAATATTCTACTCGTTTGAGCCACATCCCTACTGACGGGGGCTGGGTCCGACTCCCCATTAATGGGATACATGCTCTTGCTGCGTTTAGGAGATGACAAAGGATTGACTTCCTATACCATTTAACCGTGGTATCAAAATCCTGTAGTAAAAAAAAGTCAGATCCTCCGGCATTTCCTCCTCTCTAAACTTTTGGGCAATTTCCCGGACTTCCTTCCAAAAACTCTGTGGTCTGGGATAAGTCCAGATAATGTGTATTAACGTCCCTCCTTTTCCGCCACACCGCCAACATTTATCTGGTATATCTTTGTAGCATCTATTTAGGACAGCCGCCGGCCAGGGTACGGTACCAATGCAATAGGATCTTAAAATTCATCTCCTGCATTGTTATACAGACTGAGGATTCAAACATATTGCATAGCATCTTATTCTGTTGCTCCTCCGAAAAAAAACCTATCCAGCTCCATCTCCCACCTCCTAAAGAAGGGCAATCGAAAATCCTTAGCGGGAGTATTCAGCAAATCACTTATGAGTGCCACTCTCATTACAATACTCCTCAAGCTTTGTTAACGTTTGTTCATATCTACTCGGTAAGCTCAAAGTGTCAAGGAAATGCCTTAATTGCAGTGCCCTCCAAAAATCCAACTGACAGGATGTGGATTCTATTATCATCTCCTGTATCGTAGGCCATACTCCCGCTTTCACAAAATGGGAGGCTTGAAAAAATCACTGTTCTAACTCTCTAAGTTTCTAAATTTCCGAATTTTCGCATCTCCGAATTTCCAAATCTTCAGATTTTCAAATTTCGAATTTGCAAACTTTCAAATTTATGATTTTCCGAATATTCATAAAAATTCGGAAAATCAAAAATGTGGAAATTTGGATATTTCCCAATTAACGAATTTGTCTAAATTAATTAAAAAGCATTCAAAACTAGATGAGTTGCACATGTCCAATCAATAACAATGTGCTTGCTACCAATGCTTGAGTGGGCAGCTTAGGTATCAGTCATCATGGATCTGTCTATTTTCTGTCAATAATCAGGAAAATCAGTTAGCTCATAATTAGTTTGTGGTTCCATGGTAATCTTAAATGCCAATAAAATACATTTACGCTTTTGGATGTAACATGACAAAATGTGGAAAATTGAAAGGGGTATGAATACTTTTTCAAGGCACTGTAGCTGTTAATGGGGGGGAACCTACATAAAAAAATTGGAACCGGGTTCCCACTAAAAATACATATCAGACTCTTTTTTAACTTTACAACACAGCCTTTTTTTTTTTTTTTTATTTTTTTTTTCTTTCTTTTTTTTTTTTTTTCCACTTCAGACTCTACCTCATAGAGTGCATATTTAATGCTCATGTTCTGCGTGCCAGCCCATTGCATCTCTAATTTGGTTTTGCATCATTAGTGTCGCTTTTCTATATGTGGGTCCTTTTTTTTTTTTTTTGTTTTATTTTCCCCCCTCTCTTTTTTTTTTTTTTTTTTTTTTTATATGAGTGTATATATATACGGGTATGTTTACTCTATCTGCTTAGAGCGTAACAGAGAGAGGGAGACATCAAAAGTATATCCTTCCAAATTTTTACCCCTCCACCCCCCCCCCGTCTCACCCTAGACGTACTCTGAAACCTCTAGTTCTTTCTAATTTTCTTCTAGGAAATCTTTTAGGTTTCTTCCCTTAACTTTTCTGCGTAACTCCATGATCTCTTAAAGGTCCTCCAATTTTCCCATTTTGTACTTTGCAATATGTTATTACCCTCTAAGCCCTCTTTCAGTTCTTCCATTTTGTATGTTTCTTCGACCGCATCAATCCATTCCCAGATTTGGGGGCACTCTGTATCTTGCCACCTCCTTGGGATTAATCTCTTGGCGGCGTTTAAGAGATGCGGTGTAAGTGTTTCCCTGTACCTTTTTATGCCTTCTTCTCCCCCATGGAATAGGACAACCCATGGGTCCATCTTTATCTTTTTCATTGTGATCTCTTCCACACAACCCAATATGTTTTCCCAGTACTTTTTTATCTTTGGGCATTCCCACCAAAGGTGAGCCATATTTCCTGGTGATCCGCAACCCCTCCAGCAATCCCCTGTCTGCTCTTCATTAAATTTTTTTAATTTGTCCGGTGTCATGTACCACCCGGCGATACATTTGAAGCACATTTCCGCCGTGCGGCTATCTACCGCGGAAGAGTGTGTCAGAGTCAACATTCTCTCTATTGTAGCCTTATCTCGCTGTGAGCCCAATTCCCTTTCCCACTTTTCAATGAATGGAGGTAAACTCCGCTCTCCTATCTTCAGTAGAATCTTGTATAATATAGAAATGGTTCCTTTGGTTCTTTCTGTCGTACAATTTTTTTCCAGTTCCGACAACTGATCCTCTGATCTCAATGGGTGTGGGAGATCTTGAATGAAGTGGTTTAGCTGCTGGTACCTCCATTCATTGATTTCCATTAAATTTTTATTAAGTTTTAACTCCTGCAGTGTTTTAATGTGATCCCCGTTCATTATATCCCTTAGTTGTGCCGTGTCTTTTTTGATCCAGTGACCCCCTACTTGTGTCTTACCCGGTGCAAAGTAATCGTTATTCTTCAGTGCTATGAGGGGTGAATTATATTCCTTCTCAATTTTTTTATAGACTGTGTCCCATATTTTGAGTGCATTTTTTGTTATCTCATGTGCGTTAATATCCAGTGTCCTAAATTGGGGGGGGGTTCCATATAATCTTATCCAACCTTACCTGTGTTAATTCGTTTTCTAAGCTTACCCACCTTTTTTCTGTGTTGACTCTGGCCCACTCCACCACTCTTGTTAACATAACCGCCTCGTGATATCTCCTAACATCCGGAACAGCAAGCCCTCCCTTTTTTTTTGGTTGTCTTAATGTCTGGAGTGATATCCTATGTTTCCTATTTTTCCATATATAATTCATAATTAGTTTATTAAGGGCTGAGAGCAGCGTTCCTGGTAGAGCTATAGGGATCATCTGAAATTTGTATAAGATCTTGGGCATGATAACCATTTTACAATAATTGATTCGTCCTATCCACGATATTGCTCTGTTTTCCACCCTTTTTGTTTCTTTCTTGATTTCGTTTAACAGTGGGATAAAGTTTATCGCATAGGTTTTTTTGATTGATTTAGCTAACAGAATCCCCAGATATTTAAGTTCCCTTACCCAAGCAAAGCGATAATTCTCTTTCAGGAGTTTTTCTTCTGTCTTTCTTATGTTTATACTCATGATCTCTGTTTTAGTGATATTTAATTTAAAGTTTGAAAATTCCCCATATTCATTGCATAAGTTTAATAAATTAGGGATTTATGTTTTGGGTTCTGTTAAATAGAAGAGGACATCGTCCGCAAAAGCTGCGAGCTTATGTTCCTCCTCTCCTATTTTGGTCCCTTTTATTTTTTGGCAATTTCGGATCTTGGCTAGGAATGGTTCCATTGATATCACGAACAGCAATGGTGACAGGGGGCACCCCTGCCTCGTTCCATTTCTCATTTGGAATGTTTGCGAAAGACTACCATTTATTTTTATTTTGGCCATAGGGGACTGATATAGGGTATCCACCCAGTTCATCATCCCCTGGCCAAACCCCATATCCTTTAGGGTAGCAAGCATAAGTCCCCAGTCTACCCTGTCGAACGCTTTCTCTGCGTCTATCGACAGGAGTAGACCTGGGGATCCCATTGCTTTCAATCTCCGGATTATCAGAAGTGTTCTTACTCCGTTGTCTCTCCCCTCTCGCCCTTGAACAAAACCCGTCTGATCTGGGTGTACCAATTTAGTCATTACCTGCCTAACTCTCCCGGCCAATACCCTTGCAAACAATTTTATGTCAGTGTTAAGCAGGGATATCGGTCGGTAGCCCGAGCAGCTCCCGATGTCCTTACCTTCTTTTGGGATGACAGTGATGGTTGCCTCGGAGGCCTCCTTACTTAGTTTGTATTTTTTCCCTAGGCCATTAAAGTACTGGCATATCCTTGGTAGTAATATGTCCTTACATTTTTTGTAATACATTACTGTAAAGCCATCTGGGCCTGGGCTTTTGCCTGAGGCTGAGCTTGTTAATGCTACTTTGATTTCATTTTCCGTGATTGGTCTATCTATCTCCTCGGCCTCTAGTTGACTAATTTTTGAAAGTCTTGCCTCTTTTAAAAAAGTTGCGATCTTATTTTCTTTCTCTCCTTTCTGCCAGTTCTTTTGTTTTACTGAGTATAGTTTTTCGTAGTATAATCTGAATGTTTCGGCGATATCTTTTGTTGTATGTAATACCTCCCCTTTATCGTTTTTAATTTTGTCGATATAGTTCCTTCATTTTTTTTTTTTCACCATCCGTGCCAGATGTTTGCTTGTTTTATTTCCCCACCTGTATCTCTCCCTTGCTATTAAGTTGAATTCCTTTCTTGTTTCTTGATCTATGAGATCTTTAAGTTCATTTCGTTTGTTGACTAGGGCCAAGTATAGATCTTGTTGCTTTCCATCTTTCTTATGCTTTTGCTCTAAGTTGAAAATCTCGTCTATTAGTTTTACTTTTTTACTGATCGCTTCCTTTTTTCTCCTTGCTCCTTCCGAGATCAAAACCCCTCTAATCGCTGCCTTGTGGGCGTCCCATAGGGTTGCTGCCGAGATTTCCTCTGTCTCATTTATCTTAAAATATTCTTCTAGTTCTTTTTTAACCCTAGTTATACTTTTCTCTTCGATCAGTAGATCTTCATTTAATCTCCAGTTTTGGTAGGACCTTTGATTGCATACAATGTTTATTGATATACTAATGGGCGCGTGGTCAGAGATCGTCATGGGCTCTATTCTTGTCTCGACCACCTCCTCCAGTATTCTATGGTCAACCAAGATGTGGTCGATTCGAGAGTAGCTGCCATGTACCTGAGAAAAAAAAGTGTAGTCTCGCTGGTTTGGGTTGAAGATCCTCCATGTGTCTACTAACTGACTTCTATGTAAACTTTCTTTAACTTTTCTTAATTGTGTACCCTGCGTTTCTGATGTTTGATGTGACTTATCGACTTTCGGATCCATGCCGAAATTTAGGTCTCCTCCTAATATTATCTTTCCCCTACTGTAATCTTTTAATTTCCCCAATATTCCCAAAAAGTATTTCAACGGGGAAGTGTTAGGCGCATACACGTTTGCAAGGGTGTACTCTTCCTCCTCCAACTTCCCTCTCAGAAAGAGGAATCTCCCTTCCGGATCTATTAGTCTATCTGTTAGTACAAATCTAGTTCCTTTAGCTAACCCGATTGCTACTCCTCTGGCCCTCTTGGAGATGGTGTCCCCATAAAACCAAGTAGGGAAGTCAGGTGAATATATCCTTGTATTTGATCCTAATGTAAGATGGGTTTCTTGTAGGAAAGCGATATCTGTCCTATAGTATTTTAATTCCTTTAACACCTTATGTCTCTTAGAAGGGCTATTTAGACCCTTTACATTATATGAGAGGCATTTAATAACTGGCATCTTCGTGATTTATAATATTTCCTTCTATCGTCCCAAAGGCTGGGTCTACAATTTTCCTTTCTATTAGTTACGCTCTCTTCTGGTTGTCTGGGTGAGACGGGGTATCGACCTTCCCTCCCCCCTCTCCCCCCCTCTAACCCTTCCCCCCCCTTCTCCCCTCCCCCCTCCCCTCCTCCCACTTCCCCATTTGGCCTATTAAAGGCCCCTGAACCAACTACCATGTCTTGGTTCAGAACACTCTGGGTGAGGTTTTTTGGGATTTTCCTCCCCCTCCCCTATCTTTTGGATAGAGGGGGTGGAGGGTCGGTTACACTTGTCTCCCCCCTATCCCCCGGGAACCCTCTCGGGTCCCGAAGGCAAAAAGGGGGAGAAAAGAAAAGAAAAAAAGAAAAAATCAAAAAGAAAGGAACAAAGCCCGACCAAGGGAACCATCCGGAATAAACGGAAAGGGTCTGAAAAAAAAAATATATGTTGTACCGAAAGATCGACCAGGCTGGAAAAGAAAGGGAGAGAGTGGGAGGGGGTCTCTAAATGGAGCCCCCTCTCTCACTCCACTCCTCCCCTCAACTCCAGCCTGGGAGATCGGGCACCCGAATGTCCAGTTTCCTACAGAACTCGTTTAAATCCTCGGGGAATCTCAGTATTGCAGATCTTCCCTCTCTTGTCCCAATTAAACAGGCGGGGAACCCCCAAGTGTATTTGATATTCAGATCTATCATCTGTTTCAGGAGCGGTTTTAACAGCCATCTTCTTGCCAAAGTTTCAGGGGCCACGTCGGTGAAGATCTGCAGATTCACCCCTTCAAAAACTAATGGGGGATGTCCCCTCAGCTTCTTCCAGATTTCTTCCCTGTTTTCGTAGTATCGGAACCTTATTATAACATCTCTAATTCGCTCTGGGGACGTTCTTTTCGGGTTTCCAACTCGGTGTACCCTTTCGATCATAATTGGGTTATCTGCCGGTCTTCCCAATAGTAAATTAAATATCGTCTGTGATATTATCCTGAGGTCCTCTCCTTTCTTCTCTGGTAATAACCTTATCCTCAGATTTTGTCTCCGGTTTCTGTTCTCCTGGTCTTCCAATTTATAGAGCGTATGCCTCTGTTGTAGCTGTATCTGTGTGATCTGATCTTTTAATAAGTTTAAGTCTTGCTCTTGTTTCTCTACTTGTTCCTCTGCTGATTCAAGTCTGGAGAGCATATGGCCGAGGTCAGTCCGCAGATTCTGTATTTCGCCCATTATCGTGTTTTCCATTTTTTGCAGCATCTCTGCCATTTCTCCCCTTGAGAGAGGCCGAGCGTCTGACCTTTGTTCCTCCCTCTCGCTGTCCTCCAGTCCTCCTCCTGAGGACCCTTCATCTCTTAGTTCCAGGGATGTTTCTCTTGAAGTTTCGCTCTGGGGCTTCTTATTTTCAGTCTTTTTCGCTTTGTTTACTTGTTGTTGTTGTTTTGTTACCCCCTGGGCTCCAAGAGCTCGTGGGCTTTCTCCTCTAGTCATGAACGGTCTTATTGAACTTGTTGCTGTTATATTACTTGGGGTGGTGGGGGGTCCCCCTTTTGTGGATCTGCTTGTCATTCTGCTCATGTCAATTTTTTTCCTTCTGATTCTCTTCCCCAGCTTGACCTTTTGGTTTCCCGCAGAAAAACAGCGGTCTTAATGTAAATGGAGGTAGCCCATATGGGATACTGGGAACAATCCCCCCTGGAAGTTTTGTAGTGTAGTTTTTTCCCTTTTTTCCTTTCACCCCTCTTCTCTTTCTCTCCTCTTCTTTCCTTCCCCCTTTCAATATGTTATCCCCTTTTAGGCAGGGTATCTAGTGATCTTATAGTCCTGAGCAGGGTTTCCCAGATTTATTTCCCCTTTTGCTGTTTCCTTTATTTTGGAACTTAATCCTTGATCTCCCCCCTTCTCATAGGGCCAATCCTCTGTTTCATATGATTAAATAGTGGAATTAGGATGTCCCCCGGTCTAATTCCTAGGGGAAATGGTAGTCACCTCAGCTACGAGGGTAAATTTTGCACGTGCACCCCTATTCGACGTTCACTATGGGGTTTTTAACAAGAGGGACAAGAAGAGATTTTACATCCCTCTTCCCTTTACCCCCTTCTTTCAGGTTTTTTCTTTTTTTTTCTTTTTTTTTAAAAGGAAGGAAGGAAAAAAGGGAAAGAAAAAAGTATGGACTCTTGGTCTCGCTCTAAGGGGGGGGGGGACTCCTAGGTCTCTCTGGAAGAGGGATATTTATGGAAGTCCTTCAGTCAACAGCAGCTTGAGGTGTGCTAAAAGATGTATCCCACTTTAAAGTGATATGGTATGAAAATGTGATATATGATATATGGTATAGGGCAATAGGGACAAAATATATTGATAAAAGTTTGCAGGTTTGCCTGTTCTACCTTTTTACAGCTATGGTTTTATCTGTCTTTATGTTTAGGGCAGGCGTCTGTTATCGGTTATAATTCCCAGTTCCCTCCGTATTTTAATCCTCCTATTAACAAATGGGGGATTTTTCTCTGCCCCCCTCCAACTTTACAGGTTGAATGACCCCAGTGAAATTAACAACCGTGTCTTATCCCTATTTAGGCACAACTTCTCATAAAAGAAAAAATAGGGGAACATGCAGCATGTAAAACACCATTGATTTTCCCCGCAGCAAGCCCTCAGTATCTCCTCTTAGGCATAAAGGTCTCCAGAGATCAAATGCTTACAGTCCCTTCAAATCTCCATATCACCAATTCTTCCTAAGACATAGTTCAAAAATCAAAGAATATACCTCATGTCTCTTGGGTCCGTTAGGGAAGGTGCTGGCGTTTTTACCGGAGCTCAGCTTAATGCTGCTGGCTCATCATACTCACGTCCCTGGTCTGGTGTGCAGATTAGCTGGGGGGGTGAAATCAGCTGGTGCCGTCCTCCCTGAGCATCCACTGTCCCTCTCGGTCTGCAGCTTTGTCTCCTAATGCAGCGGCGGGCTACGGTACGGCTCAGGGTGGCAGCCCACAAATCCCTGCTCTCGGTGCGACGGAATTTCACGATCCCGGCCGTTCCCCGGAGTCCCGACCGGACCGCTGTGTAGCATCTACGTGTGCCGGGGGGGACGTCGCCACCTCTCCTGCTTCAGTCTGTCATTCCTCCCGACTCTCCCATAGCTCTTCCTCCTCACCCGAGAGCGCGCACGTCATGCTCTTGCTCGACGACAACAACACAGCCTTTAGTTTTCTCTAGGCTGGATGTGGTATTATCTTGGATATTCTGCAAAAACATACATTTTCTTGCTCTAAAGTTATCCGCAAACCTAGCTGAATATATGTGTTTTTTTGTTGACTGAAGAACAATCACTGAGTAAGAGAAGGCAGTCACCTTGAAAAGCCAGACCCTGTCTCTTGCTTTTATAGACCTAGAATATGAAACAGTAAAAGTTAGCAATGCAATTAACAAACAGTCATTAATCAGTGACTCCCCATTCTCTGTAGTCAAACTGACAGGGACGTGTGCCTGGCTAGATCTATGATTCTGAATGCTGCTGAAGCCCTGATGTTTAACACCATGAGAAAGCAAATGTAATCTCAAAAAAGAAAGATGTGAAGCCAGGCTAATGAAGTTACACTCTATTGATGTATTAAAGTAATGTAATAAAGGGTTCAAAAGGAAAGCCTAAAAATGGCAATTTTATGTGGATTTCCATGGTTTACTGCATATATGTAAGTATTGTACATATAGTCAAAGTACTAACTGATTGTGGCTTGTCAATGTCAAAGAGCAAAATGACACATCAGTAGTTAAAGTGATTCAGGAAAGAATTAAATAAATACATAAACATGTTATACTTACCTGGTCTGTGCAATGGTTTTGCAAAGAGGAGACCAGATCCTCTTCTCTTTGCATTCTCTGCCAGCGGTCCCGACCCCTCCTCTTGCTATGGGGACACTCAAGCAGGCTCACTCCTGAGCTGCACTTTGTGTGTCCATTCACACACAGAGCATGCATGGGCCTTCACTGAATTTTTTTTTAGAGGGGGCACTTCGGCAGCAGCGATACACAGCCGCATTTTACCCTTTCTTCGACCGCTAGCAGGGGTTAAAAGCCCCCCCCCCCCCCCACGTTAAAATGTAAAAACACCCCACTGTGCCCCCTGCATCTTTCAATATCTCTTTGTCACTACTGTGTACCCCCTCTCCACAACTGCACCTCTGGACCCCTTTACATTACACAGCACCCCACAGCTCTGGACTAGGGTGACCAAGTGTCCCGGATTACCTGGGACAGTCCCGCATTTGGCAGGTCTGTCCATTCCAGGACAATACAATGTCCCGGAATAAAACTGACACAGCCACCCCCCAAGCCAAACTAATGCCCCCAAAAAAGGCAGCCACATCACCACTTTACTCACTGACAGTACTTGTCCTGGCTGGGAATACCTAAAGGAGCACAGTCCCCACCCCCTGCTTGTGATTGGAGAAATCATAAATCCCGCCTCTTGTGTCCAATCACTGTGCTGTGATTACACCACAAGCTGATTTTTAGGAAGGGGGGTGTCCCTGAATGGTAGTTTGGAAATGTGGTCACGCTACTCTGGACCCCTTTACATTACACAGCACCCTCCATCACTGGACCCCTTTACATTACACAGCACCCTGCATCACTGGCCCCCTTTACATTACACAGCACCCTGCATCACTGGCCCCCTTTACATTACACATCACCCTGCACCACTGGACCCCTTTACATTACACATCACCCTGCATCACTGGCCCCCTTTACATTACACAGCACCCTGCATCACTGGCCCCCTTTACATTACACATCACCCTGCACCACTGGACCCCTTTACATTACACAGCACCCTGCATTACTGGCCCCCTTTACATTACACATCACGCTGCAACACTGGCCCCCTTTACATTACACAGCACCCTGCATTTCCAGACTTGCTAAAAACACATCAGAAAATAGTGTTACCTGTGGCAACAGATGTTGGAACAAACAAAGCACAGGCCTGGTAAAAGATATAAAACGGCGCTCACCTCCCTCTGTCCTCTGGCGCTCATATCGTATGTCATGGAGCTGGGTCTGTGTGCAAGGTCCTGCCCCCCTAGTTTGGCTTGTGTGATAGGTGGAACACTAGAAGACTATCAGAAGAGCCGAACTAGGGGGGCAGGACCTTGCACACAGACCCAGCTCCATGACATACGATACGAGCGCCGGAGGACAGAGGGAGGAGAGCGCTGCAGTCGCTGCTTAAAGCGGCCCCAGGGCCAGTCCGGCCCTGCTCCTGGCTCTCCCTGGCAATTCTAGGGGGGGGATTGCTCCCCGTTGCCCTATGGAGCGGACTCCCATGAGAGCATGGCTCATCCACGACCCGCCCCCCACTCTTTTCTTATTAACTCACTGGCTGTTATTGACAGTGGCAGGAGCCAATGGCAGACATTTGCTGCTCCATAGAGGAGACTGGAAGGTTACATCAGGATCGCCTAAAAAAACTGTCAAGCGGACATGATCGGACAGCCCATGTAAAAGGACCCTAATGCCTGAAAGGCATTAAGGTAAAAAAACTTGAGTCTTTAGAAATAATTTAATGGTTCACACAACACAACATTATACAAATACTATCACAGATTTAGTGGAGCTGGCAGGGAAAGTTGACAACCAAGCAGGGTGCATATTTATGTCACGTACACACGATCGGTTCGTCTGATGAAAACGGTCTGATTGATCATTTTCATCAGACGAACCGATTGTGTGTGGGCCCCATCAGTTTTTTTCCCATGAAAAAACTTAGAACCTGTTTTAAAATTATCTGATGGTTAAAATACAGATATAAAAAAAACAATCGTCTGTGGGGAAATCCATTGGTTAAAAATCAACGCATGCTCAGAATTAAGTCGACGCATGCTCGGAAGCATTGAACTTCATTTTTCTCACCGCGTCGTTGTGTTTTACGTCACCGCGTTCTGACACGATTGTTTTTTTTAACTGATGGTGTGTAGGCAAACCTGATGAAAGTCAGCTTCATCGGATATCTGATGAAAAAATCCATCAGACCGTTTTCATCGGATGAACCGATCGTGTGTACAGGGCATAAGAGTTTCTTTGAAAAGGCCCAATGGCCTCCCCTCCGACCCTCCAGATATTATTATTATTACCTGTGCTCCTTTGCAACTCCTTGCTCCTCCACTGCTGTTAGGAATTCATGAGACTTGGGATGAGCCAATTGTACCTGAGTTTGGGGAGGGTTTGATGAACATTACTGTAGTTCGGGTGCTAAATCTGAATTCTACTGAAGTCAATAGGGGTGTCATAGAATTCCTGTGAGATGTCTGGCACATGTGTGCGACAATCTCCACAGAATGGTTACCAGGGGTGTGTATGTGCACAGGATAGTGCACCGAAATGTGCGTACGGACGCACGCACAGTGCATTCTGGTGACAGAGCGGACAATTTAAGGATGCTCCTGCCTGTGCTCAAGTGCTGACTGGTCTTCAGCTATTCCCTGTGTTCTGCATTCTTCCAGTGTGTTCCCTTTGTTGCTGACCTTGGTTACTTCTGACCTGATCTCGGAGTGCTTTTGCCTTGTCACTTGCTCCTGACTTGGCTTGTTCCTGACTTCAGCTCTGCTTGTGATCACTACCTCGCTGCCCGCCTGTTGATGACCCTGGCTAATCCTGTGACCAAACTTCTGTCTCTGATCCTGGCTTCCCAACCCGTTCAAGTGCCTGCCTGGCTGTCTGCTGTTGCAGTTCTGCGTCCCGCTGAGTGTTCCTGCTCTAAGTCTGCTGAGAGCTCTGACCAGCCACACGTCCCAGCCCTGCAGCACAAGTGGAGTGCTTCATTAACCTCCACTGGCCTACTGAGCATTGCTACTGTTCCTGAACTGATGGTTTTCCTGTTTTCTTGGAACCGCCTCTCCTACTTTAAGTTCCCCTATCTACATCTGCAAGCACTTTTGTTCCTCTTGTTTCTCAGCACACTCTGATCCACGTTCAGTGGGGCCTGGGTTGGAGATACAAGAGAGACCGACCTCATCACTTCAGTCTTCTCTCAGGTACGTGACAGTAGTTCTCAGCAGACTTACCGTAGGAACACTTAGTGGGGCACAGAAGTGCAACTTGGCTGTGCCTGCAGCTGCCACCCTGCCGCAGTAAATGTACTAGGGCGGGGCAGCATGTGGTTAAATTCCTGGTAAATGACAGCACCCGGATACTTTTATTTGTAAACGAAGCAGTTGGGGATTACCTTTGTCTATACTAGACAATTCAACAATTATGTGAAGCGCTAAAATACCTGATAAATGTTTACACACAGCTCTCCCTGTTCTTCAGCTCCGGGGACCAATCACGGGACTCCAGCGGCAATCGGGTCTGCGGGTTCCGCGGCCGTGGTCACGGAGCTTCGAACTGGTCGCGGGCTCGCACCGCGGGTGCACGCCTGCGACCCACGGCTGGGCACTTAAAGAGGACGTACCTGTACGTGCTTGTGCCCAGCCGTGCCATTCTGCCGACATATATGTGCAGGAGGCGGTCCTTAAGTGGTTAAATTATATAAAGTATTCAGACAAGTGTGACACCCAGGTAAAAAGTGCACATGGTATCATAACAAATCATGAAATAATAAAGTGAAAACCATATACTGTATATACTGTCTATATTAAGTCGCTTAATCCTCTGACAAACTTTTCCCTTTGAGTGAATAAAAAACGTCCTCTCTTGAAAAACGTGGGTCCTTCTTTCTACACCAATGCGTGAGAATGTAAATCTGCTTACCTCAGAATTTATCTCAAAACCATAAGCCGTTAGAACAGACGCTATACTTTATTGGCACAGAAAAGGCTCCAATCCACTCCTCCAACGTTAATGGAAACAGATCGCTCCAACTAAAAATATATACCAGACCCCTATACTTGATGAGGGCATGGTATGGATGTCAAATCCATACCAGATCTATCCAATGCAAAAAAAGGCAAAAAAAAAGTGTGGGTTCCCTACAAAAATGCATACTGGACCCTTAATCGAACATGCAGCCTGGCAAACAAAGAAAGTTGGAGGGTTGATCGTGCAATCCCTGCCCCCCCTCCCCCCAAACCATAGCAAGCCATGTGCACTCACCATGGAGGGTTCACTTGCCCATGTTGATGGGAAAAAGGCTTATTCCCCATAAACCTGGCCCAGTGGTTGTGAGGGTATGTGGGTTGGGGGAAAGTATAGGGATCTGGAAAGAAAATAAGGGGGCTTCAAGACACCACACCCCCCTGAATGAGTAAGGGGTACATAGTATCTCTACTCATTTACAACATTCATTGCTAATCATGTCCTCCAGTGTTGCAAATCCTTTTTAGTCATAATGAATGACACCCACTGACTCACCGAAAGAAAAAAACACCAGCGGATGGACACCTTTGATCCTATTTCTTCACTTGCCACTAATACCGTGTTTCCCCAAAAATAAGACCTACCCCGAAAATAAGACCTAGTGTGATTTTCAGGAAGGGCTGCAATATAAGCCCTACCCTGAAAATAAGCCCTAGTTTAAAGTGCTGTTGAAATACTAGAGTCCACTCTATTACATTGTTATTAAGTGAAGACTGTGTGTGTGTGTGTTTATGCGATCTAGTTCTACCAAATACCTTCGGCATAGCGCTGACCTCCCACTGCTCTCAGCTGATCTCACGCTGCTCTCCTCTTCTCAGCTGTCAGTGGGGGATCTTAAGCCCCCCTCCCTCTGCAGTTCTCTGGGATGGGAGGAGGCTTCCGATGGGGCACAGAAGCGCTGAGTGGCGCTCAGCTGATGTCACTCTGCTCTTATGCAAGCTGTCAGCGGGGGACGTTGGGCCCCCCTCCCTCTGCAGTGTTTGGAGCTGGGATGAGGGCTTCGGCTGGCCATGGAAGCACCGAGCGGCGCTCAGGTGATGTCACTCTGCTCTTCTGCAAGCTATCAGCGGGGGATGTCAGGCCCCCCTCCCTCTGCAGTGCTCGAAGAGGGGAAGAGAGCTCCGATGGGTTACAGATGTGCCCAGCACTATAAGAAGGTATGTGGCACTAATTGCAGAGACATACACATTCTGCAATATGTGGTGCTGTATGAGTGGATTCTAGGATCTTACAAGCACTTTACACGGTTCCACATGGGATTTCTGACAGGAATGGGAGAGAGAAGACAGCACATGGCATGATAAGACCTACCCCGAAAATAAGCCCTAGCGTGTTTTTGGCTGCCAAAATTAATATAAGACCCGGGCTTATTTTCGGGGAAACACGGTAGTAACACTTTTCTATGCTGATAAATGTAAACAAACAGGCAGGGTATATTTAGTAATGTCATTGATGAAAAATGGCTACAATATATGTGTTCAATGATGTTAGCACTATCCATTATAGGGCTGGGGTGTCCAGCCAGCAAATAAATGGGACTGTGTGACATTGCTTGCTATGGATGTGGCAGGTTCTGGTAACCACTGTTTCCTTAAAGTGGAACTTGTCTAAATACAAGAGGCCAGATCCACGAAGCAGTTACGCTGGCGTATCCATTGATACGCCGCGTAATTGCTAGGTTGCTCCGGCGTATCTTTGTTTTGTATCCACAAAACAAGATACGCCTGAAGCTGGGCTAGATACGACTGGCGTACGTCTTAGTACGCCGTTGGATCTAAGGTGCATATTTACGCTGGCCGCTAGGTGGCGTTTCCGTCGATTTCCGCTTCGAGTATGCAAATTAGCTAGATACGGCGATCCACGAACGTACGTCCGGCCGGCACATTTTTTTACGTCGTTTCCGTAAGGCTTTTTTCGGCGTATAGTTACCCCTGCTATATGAGGCATATCCTATGTTAAGTATGGCCGTCGTTCCCGCGTCAAATTTTGAATTTTTTACGTTGTTTGCATAAGTCGTTCGCGAATAGGGCTTTGCGTAGAATGACGTTCACGTTGAAAGCATTGGCTTGTTGCGGGTTAATTTCGAGCATGCGCACTGGGATACCCCCACGGACGGCGCATGCGCCGTTCAGAAAAAACGTAATTTACGTTGGGTCAAGACGTATTAGCATAAAACATGCCCCCATCTCACCCATTTGAATTTCGCACCCTTACGCCGACACAGATACACTACGCCGCCGTAACTTACGGTGCAAATTCTTTGAGAATACGGGAAATACGCTGTAAGTTACGGCGGCGTAGTGTATCTGAGATACACTACACAGGCCGTAAAGAAGCGCCGCGCTTCGTGGATCTGGCCCAAGACGTATGTAGATTCTTAATTGGATCTTGTTCTTTGTGATTTTTATTCCAGATTTATGTAGTTATTCAGCATAAAACCTAAAGGGGCTGTAAACCCTTGTGTTTTTTCACCTTAATGCATCCTATGTGTCCGGCCCTCCAAGCCTCCGTTTTATTTACCTGAGCCCAGGAATTTCCATGTGCGCGATCCTGCATCGCTGTGTCCACGGCTTCTCGGCTCTTCATTGGATAGATTGATAGCAGTGCAGCTATTGGCTCCCCCTGCTGTCAATCAAATCCAATGACTCGGCAGCTATGGACGCTGAGTGTATGACACGGGAGTGCGCCCGCAAGGTAACCCCCTCGGGAGAGAACTTCCCAGGGGGGGTTATCGATTGCGTTGAGGAGCCGCGATAGCCGCCGTGGGACCCCAGAACAGGAGGATCGGGGGCACTCTGTGCAAAACTAACTGCTCGGTGGAGGTAAGTATGACATGTTTGTTATTTAAAAAAAAAAAAACTGAACATTTACTTTAACTTCTGAGGAAGAGCTTCTTGTAATAAAGACTGGTCATTGCTGCACCCCCTTCTTGTACAGGGCGACTTGTCTTGTCTCCACCCCATCCTGTAGTTTTCTGCAGGTGGTCTGTAATGGGTAGAGCTGCTGGGCCTCTCCCACTGCTTATTTTATAAGATAATATCAGGGTTTGTAAAGTCATATTGTGCACACAAAGTAGATTTATATTCTGGTGATTGTTAAGCATTGTATTTACTGTAGAGCAGGGGTCTCCAAACTGTGGCCCGAGGGCCAGATGTGGCCCTTTGCTAGCCTTTATCCGGTCCTTGGGGCACTATTCCTCCCACTGACACCAACAAGGGGGCACTATTTCTTCTACTGATACCAATGCTGGAATACTACTTCTCTTACTAATAGGGGCACTACATCTCCTCCTACTGACCACCAACCCTTTATTGTCACTAATGCTGGGCCCGGGACATTTTATGCCCCCTCTGTCCACAATCCGGGCCTCTGAAGGTCTGAAGGACAATAAACTGGCCCTTTGTTTGAAAAGTTTGGAGACCCCTGCTGTAGATTGTAGCTTTAACAGTCATTGACAGAGGAAGCTATCATATACAGTATAGTCTTGGTAGAAAATTGCTACTTTATATATGAAGATTGGCTCCCCCTGAAGAAGCTAAAACTCAGACGTTTGCATGAATGTCGAACATTCAAAGCTTGGTTCAAACCTGTGTTTTGGACCGAATAGACAGCTCATCAACCTTGGGGTATGCAGAAGCATGTGACTTGCTCTACTGTGGTAATACCAAGCACTGTCACATGACTGAGGGAGGTAACGTCACCAATCCCTGAGGTTGCCACCACGGCTGAGCTCAATCCAAGCTAAAGAGGAGTAATGCTGCGTACACACGATAGGTTAGTCTTATCAGACCAAACCGATCATGTATGGGCCCCATCGGTTATTTATCCATAGGTTAAAAAAATAGGAACTTGTTTTAAAATTATCTGATGGATAAAAAACCTATAGAAAAAAACGATCGTTTGTAGGCACGTCCATCGGTTAAAAATACACGCATGCTCAGAATCAAGTCGATGCATGCTTGGAAGCATTGAACTTTATTTTTTTCAGCACATCGCTGGGTTTTACGTCACCGCGTTCTGACACGATCGTTTTTTTAAACTGATGGTGTGTAGGCACGACTAATCACCAGTCAGCTTCATCGGATAACTGATGGAAAAATCCATCAGACCGTTTTCATCAGACTAACCTATCGTGTGTACAGGGCATAAAGCTCCATGTACACGGGGCGTTTTTACAACTGCTCCTAAATGATTAAACTTGACAGATAGTAACCAACGTTTAAAACGTTTTTTACGCGTTTACATGCCGTGTTTAGCGGCGTTTTTCCGCGTTTGCGCTTAGAAGCGTTTTTCTTATGGCCAAAACGCTGCTTAGGAATACAGGTAAATTGTGCATATTAGGGGTGGGGGTACCCTTTCCAGAGACATTATCAATTTGAAACAAAATATTTAATTTTGATAAAAAAATATATTTTATTTTAACTATATAATAATAATAACAAAAAAATAAAGTCTTTCTGGAAATTAGTCTATAAGAATTACATTTTTCATCTGATGTATTATAATAAATAATTATAATAAATACTCAAAGGAATAAATAAATAACATATATCAGTATGTAACAGTATGTGGATGCAAGGTAACTAAGAGGCAAGAGAGAATTGAAGCTTTTTATTTACTGTATATAAAACAAACAGGTAAAAAAATAGTAGTCTCTGAAAAGTGAATAAATAAGCTCAGTTAGCTTCTTTCCCTTCAGATTTGAATCATTGTCCAGTGATTCTGTGCATCTCTCCTTAGAACATCATTTTGCTTTATCTGAGGTGCACACACGCACGGAAAAACACAAACTACAATTGCATTTTTTAATTCTCTGCACAGGAGAGATAAGTGACCTTCTGAACAATGGAACGGCGGAATTACTTCACGTTTCCACTGCTTCACTAATTTCATTTAACCAGCTCTCCTCACTCAGATATGTGCCTTACATTAGTGAATATATTTATGCATGACTATTATGAGAGTTATTCCAGCATAAACTTGATGCATGCTTACACACATGAACGCATAGGCTTCCACTTTTCACTCAAATGCTGATGTCCCCTGCTGATTTTAAATTGTGCCCCTTGGGCTTCATTTGATTGTGTGCAAGGTTCTGACCGACATTGAAGAGCATTGTGGTATAATAATGCCCTTAAAATCCTGCACGCGGTCCTACATTATCAGAATCTATTGTTCGAATAATCAGCTCTTTCTTTTAATTTATGAGGAGAAATGTTAAAAAAAAAAAAAAAAAGCTTCCCCTGAATTTCTTGAAGATGGCAGTAATGAAGCTCTAAAGGAATAGTCAGGGGATTCCAGCTAATTAAAATGCAGCAGGGTGTAGAGGAAAAGGTAACAGGCTCTCACTATGCTCTGCCTTTGGTTTAGCCACACTAATTGACAGGAGGTGTAGTGCTACTCAGCAAATGTACACGGCTAACACTAATGGAGTCAGCACAAGCTGATCTTCTTGCCTGACTTGTCTCATTATCGACCTTGAACTGGCAAAGGTCAGAGGATGGCACTGCTTTCATCAACTTGACAGGTGTCCAAGGCTCTTTCTTTTTAGTACTACAGTAGCTTGGCAGTTGTCTAATCCTGTATGTGAATTACAAAAATGATGCCCAGGGTTTTTAGTTTGAAAGGAATATATGAACCATTGAGGAAACTGGATCTTTAGTGGTTAAGATTTGTGCATGGTGTTTTGATAGTGTTAAATGTTAGAAATAAAAGAAAAGATTGTGTGAATACTGATCTTTAAAAAGCAGACAAAAAAATAGATATCATTCTACAGCTATTCCATATATTGTCTATATCATCGAAACTGGAGGACGTCAGCTACAAACTCTTTTTTTTTAAAGATATGTTTTATTCATTTCTTTATAAATTGTACAAAAAGGTACAAAAGCAAATAAAAACTATATAAACAAACATACATTCACTGACGTAACATCAGAGGTAACAATGTTGACCCCACCCCATGCTCCAGGGGGGTCAGGGCAGTCTCCCTGTTATACTCGGTTCAGGAGGACAGGAGGGGCGGCAGGGGTGACATATACAGGAAATGATCCTCTCCATTTTCAGCAATTGCAGGAGGAAAATTGAGAGAATCGGCTCCTGAATATGCCACCCCCCTCTTGTGCAGGTTAATTTTGTTTCCTTCTGCCTGGGCCCCCTGTGTGCTCCCCTGTTCCCCCTTGTTCCTAACCGATAGAAAAAAAATGATCGTTTGTAGGCACGTCCATCGGTTAAAAATCCACGCATACTCAGAATCAAGTCGACGCATGCTTGGAAGCATTGAACTTCGTTTTTTTCAGCACGTCTTTGGGTTTTACGTCACCGCGTTCTGACACAATCGTTTTTTTAACTGATGGTGTGTAGGCACGACTGACCATCAGTCAGCTTCATCGGTTAACTGATGGAAAAATCCATCAGACCGTTCTCATTGGATTGACCGATCGTGTGTACAGGGCATTACTGTAACTTGCACTTTACTAAACAGGAGCAAAGTTAGAATTAATAATGCAAAACAGGGTTTAAATGAAAAAAAAAATTTAAATGCTGCAAGTAATACAAACAGATTGTGAAAGCTGCACAAAGATCAATTCCTCATAGCATTGCCTTTGTGGTTCATCCAGGTTAACATGTGGCTTTATGGCATGGTCTCCATAAGACCTTATAACAGCAGAGAGTCGAGCTGAGAATCACTACTTCAGTGAAACAGTTCAGAACACAAACAGCTATTTGCGCATATCCCCATAAACAGCATCCCTCTCAGTGAAGTCCAGGGTGGCTCTGGCCCGAGGACACAGCATGACCACCTTGTGGAACTGTAGTTTTCTGGTTGCTGTCAGGCAATTGCACCCAAATTGCAGTATCTGGACCTTCCAGAGAAGCAGCGTGCTATTGGGCTTCTGCTCCACTGCCTACACACCAGTTCTAACAGTGGAGGGCGTTCCACCTAGTTGCAGATTACTTGCCCAGCTACCTCTAATCTCATCAGGTGTGGAGCTGCTGAAGGAGGTAAGCTGGGGAACTTATCTTCCCTGGATGTGTCCAGTAACCCATGGAGAAAGAGTTTAAGGGGCTTGCAACATCATCTGAGCATGGTAAGTAAATGGGCACTCTGCTACACAAGTCTTTATATGTGGCTAATAGTTTTACAAAAAATTGTGTTTTCTACCTGAATTTTGAGCTATCAGTTTAATGCTGTGGATACAGGAGGGTCTCAGTCAGGTCAGGAAAAATTTAGGCAATGAATACTGTAAAATGCCATCTCTCAAGACTGATGCAAAACAAGGACTGTGTTTATTCTGTTTCATGTTTTTTGAATAAGCAACTTTTCAAGCAGTGGAAATGGTAATTAATAGGACTGACTGTGTCCAAAGAGATGCCGAGCAATGCAACGTAGGTCAAACTCAATCTGAGAGTGGTCATTCATTATTACTACACTATTGTAGAAAATAAAATCTGCAGACCTCCCACTAGAAATGCAAGTCAAATGCAGAAAAACAAAGCCCATTCTATTTCTGCTTTTTACAAAAAAGTGTTTGCAAGACCTAAAATAACATTTTGACTAACTGTCAAAGCAATAATGAGTTACCTTTAAAACTACCCATGAATAAGGGCTTTACCACACCATCTGCTTGAACATACAAGTCATCGTTCTTCAGGTCCATTTCTCTAGGGTACAATGCTGGCATTTGTAGATAGCACAGAAGAAAGCCCGCTAGAATTGTGTGTGTCCTTGAAAGTTTTTGTGAGGTAAGGCTGTGAGGATTTATCATTTTGGCAGACCGCGTATTTAATAGTTATGGTTTATTTACGTTCTTGAAGTTAAATAGATTTCTCACTTCTGTAATTATGATTAGTAACTGTTTTCATCCTCTATATGCATTTCTAGATGTCTGATAACATTCTTAAATCATATATTATGCTGTGTTGCAAAGCCAACAAGCTAAGCTAAACAGAAAAAAACTCTAATGTAATCCAGTCTTAGAGCAGAACTCTGGGCTAATAAATAGCCTCACAGTTTATAAACATGTATGAGTGTTTTACTTACTAATGCCTCGTATACACGATCGGTTTTCCCAACTGTCAAAACGCTCCTGGGAAAACCGAGAACCTGCTCGGTTGCTTTTCCCCATGAAAAACGGCCGATTTTCCCGACAGAAAAACTGTCATGAGAGCTTTGGTCGGGAAAACCGGCCGTGTGTACGAGGCATTAGAGACTAGTAATTCTGTTCAGTTAGGGTGGTGGAATACAAACCTCTGCCACATGGAACAGAGCTGCCGGGAATGGGACAACTATATTTCCTGGTAAAAGTCTACTGTTGACTTGGCCTTAGGACAGTTATTTAGCATTGTATCCTCTGTTGATTTAGTTGGAAGATGACCTTGCATATCGTATATGGGTGGTGTGGCAAAGATGTATGAATAGCAAGAGCGGCTAAACAGAATAGAAAATTTCTCTGTAAGATAACATATTTTAGCAAGCAAAAAATGACAGCAAGTCCCCCCCAAAAAAACTGGAAAGAACCACAAAGATCTTTGCTGATGATTGTCGATATTTGAAAATAACAAGCAATCATTTCATGCTGCAAATCCACAAGTGATCTGAGTGGTTGAAAAGTTTTTTTTTATATTGAGGGGGTAGATGTAAACTATAGAAAGTAAAATGCTTAGGCGAGCTTGATGGAGGTAAAACATGCTTTTGGAAATTAGACAAGTCTAATTCTTTTTAGTTTCCGGGTCCCTACTCCCTATCCATGGCTCAGTCTGCTTATACATATGCTGCTTACTACTTGCTTTTAATTTTTCCAGTATTTGCAATATTCTGCTTTTAATTTCTAACTCGTTTCCTATTTATGGCAATGCTTTGGTTGTGCCTTGTTTTAACATTTTCTGTAACTCAATAGCTATGTTTATCAGTTCACACAAATAATTATACCATAAGGCTGTCACCTTATTATTTCAGAAAGGGTTGAGAAAGGATGTCTGGTAAAGTGTAAGGCTATCTGTAAATATTCAGTACAAAGAGTTCTGGTAGCATTCTCACAGATTCAGGGCACACATAGGTGTGAAGTCCACTGCTGGAATCTATGACAACATGCTAATGATACCTATACAGTACCTGCTTTTCATCTTTCCAACACCTGTGTTCAAGGTAGTTATAGTTTTGTTGCTCTCTGCACATTAGGTCAACACACGTGAGAGGCACTAATGTAAAAGCAATGATTTCCTTACTTATAAAAGTAAAGGAAAACAGCTATTGCCTTTGCATTTGTATTTAGGGTAACACGCATAGACAAGGTTGCTAATCTACTTGCTAACATCCATCTTACCACCTGCCCTCTGGATCCTGTTCCCTTGCAAATGCTACGTTCACCCTCTGGCTCTATTCTACACTCTCTAACCCACATTTTCAATCTTTCCCTCTCTTCTGGCATCTTCCCCAACTCTCTAAAACATGCAATTGTCAGCCTTATACTTAAAAAGCCCTCACTGGACCCATCCAAACTTAACAAACTACATCCCCTCTCCTTGCTCTCCTTTTTATCCAAACTCCTTGAATGTTTGGTCTAAAATCAACTGAGTGACCACCTTGCCGATAATAGCATTCTTGATCCCCTTCAGTCTGGATTTCATCCTCAACACTCCACAGAAGCTGCTCTCCTAAAACTAACACATGATCTACTAACAGCCAAAATCAATGGACACTATTCTGTACTTCTACTCCTGGACCGCTCTTCCTCTCCTCTTCCTTTCTCTGTTGGGGTCCCCCAAGGTTCTGTTCTTAAACCTCTCCTATTTTCAATCAACACTTCCTCCTTGGGTCAGCTGATAGCCTCCCATGGCTTCCAATACCACTTCTGCGCTGATGATACCCAAATCTCTACCCCTCAGCTCACTCCCTTCGTCTCCTCATGTTTCACTAATTTACTATCACTTATATCAGTCTGGATGTCACATCACTTTCTCAAACTCAATCTATCCAAAACCGAACATATAATTAATATTCCCCCATGTGCCCCTTTCCCTGATCTCTCTGTCAAAATCAATGGCACAACTATAAGCCCATCCCCACATGTCAAGGTTCTTGGTGTAGTCCTGGACTCTGAACTCTCCTTTAAGCCCAACATCCAATCACTGTCCAAATCTTGCAGCCTCAACCTCCGCAACATCTCCAAAATATGCCCCTTCCTAACCAATGACACAACAAAGCTCTTACTTCACTCCCTGGCCATCTCTCGTCTCGACTACTGAAACTCCCTTCTCATTGGCTTACCTCTACATAGTCTATCCCTCCTTCAATCCATCATGAATGCTGCTGCCAGACTCATCCACCTTACCAATCGCTCTGTGTCTGCTACTCCTCTCTGTCAATCCCTCCACTGGCTTCCGCTCACCCTACATCACTAGCCTAGTCTCAAAACACCAACCTATTCATTCTCTTTGTTCCTCTCAAGACCCTCTGCTCTCTAGCTCCCCCATAATCTCCGCCCATGCTTGCCTCCAGGACTTTTCTAGAGCCTCTCCAATCTTATGGAGCACCTTACCTCAATCTATACGATTATCTCATACTCTATCAGATGACCCTTGAAAACCCTTCTCTTCAGAGAAGCCTACCCTACCCACACCTAACAACTGTATTTACATTTTCTCCATCAGCTCATCCCCCACAGATATTACCTTTTGTTCCACTTGACCCTCCCTTCTAGATTGTAAGCTCTAATGAGCAGGGCCCTCTGATCCCTCCTGTATTGATTTGTATTGTAAGTGTACTGTCTGCTCCCATGTTGTAAAGGCACTGTGCAAACTGCTGGCGCTATATAACTCCTGTATAATAATAATAATAATATATGGAAATTACAATCTACAAAAATAAGAAAAATAACAACAACTTTTTTTGTATCTCTGTGCAGGGATAACTCATAACCATTGTAAGTCACAACGTAATCTCACCATAGATTAAAAATGTATACAGTATATATATATATATATATATATATATATATATATATATATATATATATATATATATATATATATTACTTATATGCAAAAATTCTTATTTATATTACAAAAAAATCGAAATATAGCCATTATAAAGAAAAATAATATTGCAGAATTGTTTTAAATTCTCTTTAAATAGATGTACAAAAAGCACAAAAAAAGCAGCTTGAATGTTTCAATCCTTTAGCTATAATGACAACAGTTTAATGTCTTTAGTTTAAGGGAAACTAGAAAGGTTATTAGTAGATATTAATATTACCCAATTCCAAGCAAAATCTGTAAAATTTAGATAGGCTGCTAGCAAGTTGACAAATTAAAGCAGCTCAAGCTTTGATACTCACCTTCATTCTGGAGCTGTCCACTTCTTTTTTGGCCAGACAATGTCCTCAGTCTTCCATGTTGAATGATGTCCAGTACCCAGAAGACTGAAGAGATACTGTGACTGCATGATGAAGGACATGGGTTATATTTTCTATTTGTTGTGTGTGTGTGTGTTTTAAATTGTTTTTATTCATTTTTAGGAAAAAAGTTTGCAAATGTAATACATCACAATGAAAATCAAAACAACATTCATAAATTAAAAAAAAAATTAAATCTAATACATAACATTACATACAAAGGTGCATATCCTGTATCCTAATCATATCAACCATAGATATCATATTTATTTTTATTGCCCAAGGAGGACAGGAAGGTTATGAGAGGTGGAGTCTCCTCTTATCTGAATACAAATTATCTGGATGACCTTTATACCAGATGGATCTAAGGCCCCGTACACACGACCGAACATGTCTGCTGAAACTGGTCCGCAGACCAGTTTCAGCGGACATGTTCGGTCGTCTGTACGTCCGACCGGACAATTTTCCGGCGGATCGGACAGGTTTCCAGCGGACAAATGTTTCTTAGCATGCTAAGAAACATGTCCGCTGGAAGCCTGTCCGGACATGTTCGGTCGTCTGTACAGACTCACCGGACATGTCCGCTCGGCTGAAAGCCCTCGCATGCGTCAAAGTGATTCGACGCATGCGTGGAAGCATTGACCTTCCAGGGCCGCGCACGTCGCCACGTCATCGTCGCGGCCACGTCACCGCGTATCGTGTCCGCGCGGATTTCTGTTTGATGGTGTGTACAACCATCAGACAGAAATCTCCGGGCGGACATGTCCGATGAAAACGGTCCGGCGGACCGTTTTCATCGGACAGTCCGTCCGTGTGTACGAGGCCTTAGGGTCACCAAGGCTTTCTACCTATTCCTTATCTCTCACATCCTGATTCCCCCACCCCACTTCTTCTCCCCCTCTGTCTCTCCCAACCACTATACTACATGTTAATTTTGTGAAAATTTTGTATCTATAAATCTTATATAAACAAATAATTATACATTCCATAAAACAATGTATGAAACAAAAAAAAAATAATAAAAAAACTGTTCATATGTAGGTTTCCAAAGCTGTCACCGCTGTGTAAAATCCTATTTAAATGGATCCAATATTCAGTGCACACCACCACCTGCTAAAATGCCTGCTCACCTGAAGGATGAGTATAAAACTCATAGACAGATCACTACATGTGTCCACCACGATCAATCCACTTTACCAATGGTAATAATTCCTTCAGTCCCCAGACTGCACCTCTGTGTGGGTAATCAACGTTTGAATTGTCTCCAAATACCACCTTCCTCCATTTGCTTTTTAATAATCAGTTCCACTTATATTTCCAGGGGTTAAGGACGTGAAACAAAAAAAAACACAAGTACCATAGTGTTCTCTGCTTTTAAATTTATTAAAAAAGCCCCCCTTAAAAGTTACACTTACAAGAAAATAACAATAAAAACAGCATGTATCAAATCACCTACTCATTCACCGCAGAATGAGCTAGTGATTTGATACATGCTGTTTTTATTGTTATTTCTTGTAAGCGTAACTTTTTAGGGTGGCTTTTTTGTTTTGTTTCAGGTCCTTAATTGTCGCTTGTTAATCTGAGATACTGTACAGCTCCACCTTCAGGTCAGCACATGCACTGCAGTCCAACACCTGCCTACAACCTATCTATAGGCATTATTGCCTGGTGTGAAATAGAACTTTTCTGTTTGGAGAGGTGCAATGTGTGTAAATACACCAACACGTACTGCAGTATGAGGTCACTTTGTGTCACAAAATAGCAAACAGATGATTGCGAGCACTGAAATCTAGCAATAGCAGAAGATGAATAGATATCCTCACTAACCTTTACAGAAATAAATATAAAGTAAAATTGACAGGGAGGCCTTGCAATATACAGATAATCCCATAATTGAGGACACAGCTACTGTCACCCCAGTTCACTGGCTTTGTAGTGCTTTGGATCTACAGTAAATTTAAATCTATAATACACTACTTCAAGTAACAGCATAGGCTGGAAATCTAGTTTTCTGAAAGTATACGGCTTCACAGAATGCATAAACATTTACATTGATACAATCTCCAAAGCCTGAAATTGTTGGGATAAAATAACACCTTGGCTCAGCCTTTATGTATATGGAAGATTTCATAAAAATTATGTTTTCCTCATTTTCTCCAAACCTGATTGTCTCTACTTGTTTATGGCTGTCACTAATTTGCTCGTTTGCTGCTGGAAAATAGCTAATTAAAACCCACTTCAGCTAACAAGCTGTCTGGGACCATGCAAATGTCATTCTCTGCTGTCTGCTATTTCCGTTTACACTTTTCATTATTAGTGTTGTTTTTCCTACCACCACCGTAATGAATGCTAGGGTAGATTTAGTGTCCTCTTCACAGGTGTGTGCTTGTACATCAGTACATCATCACCATCAAAGTGCCGCTGTGTTACTGCTCTTCTCTGCTTTGAGTGTTATTACCTCTGACAGCAAATGGCTCCAGACTGCTCTGCTTGTTAGCACTACATTCTGAACAGCTTCATCTATCTTTTTGTTTTTTTTTTTGTACAGTGACTAGTTGCATTAATTGTGTCTGTCTGATCTATTAGTGGCGTCTGTTCATTGGGTATGTTGATCTGCAAAATTAGTACACATTGTCATCTATATACTTCAGCATATCAACTTGTGACATAATTATGCTGTCATGATGGTGCCTACGCACGTTCCTTAATTTATAGTGGCTAAATTACATCCAATATTACCAGTATTGCAGCTGTTGCTATGGAATGCACAGCCCTGTTCTCATACATTATTGGGTAATTGGGTTTCAAAGGCTGAGGTGAGGTTATATCATCTAATATGGTTAGAATAAAAATCAAAGAATAAATTAAGATTATATTAATTTTATAACACATTCATTCAGTCTCATCAAGGTTTTCAATGTGCAAATGAAAGACAATTAGAATGCCAGCAAAACAATAAAGCATAAAACATACCTAGAGGAACGATGTCTCTGTAAATGTGGAGAAGCAGAACAAAGGAACTTTGTTGAGAACATACATTTTAGTGAAGCGGTGATGCTGAATATACAATATAAAAAAAAATATATATATATATATATATATATATATATATATATACAGTACACAGTATAATATTTATATATTAACCAATGCAAATCCATAAGGCAGTTTACTAATTTTATCTTCCAAAACAATTTAGACCAGTGGCTCTCAACCTGGGGGTCGGGACCCCCTCGGGGGTCGAATGATGATTTGTCAGGGGTCACCATATCTTGGTCTGTTACTAAAGCTCGCACCGCTCTCCCAGCCCTTTGAGGCTGTCCAGCAGGGCGGTATCTGGAGCCTGTGGCCGCCCACTCAGCCTCTTTGCAGCCGCCCATTCAGTTCAAGGCATGGCTGGGGGACAGAGAATTGAGGTCCGCTGACTGGTGTGGAATGTGAAGTGGGAGGGGCTGGAGGAGACCCTATCTCCTGATTTTGGCATAGGTGTCACTGCTACGAGACATCACAAAGTCAGAGACACAGTGAAGCCGGAGACACAGTGAGTAACACTACCTGTGATTAGCGTTCCCATTAAAAGTCCCCACTACAGTTCTCAGATCAGCAGATGACCTTGATCAAGAGCACCTAAGTTGGCTGATCAGTTTCCCCCCCCCCCCCAGCATTGCCACTCATCCCAACTCCCCACCAGCACTGTCACTCATCCCATTCCCCCCACCAAGGAGTAAGAGAAGGATTAAAAATAGTGAATACGTGGAAGGGAGAGGAAAAGAGGGGGAGGAATCAAGAAAAAGGGAGAGAAAGAATAAGAGAAATAACAAGAAAGGTGGCTAGAGAGAGGAGTGGGGAAAAAAATAAATAAGAAATTGGGATAGAAAGAGATAAAAGGGAAAGAACCATTACGGGTTTTATTCAATGCTGTATCCTGGCCTAGGCCAACAAGGCCCAGGCCTAGGGCAGCACTTTGCAGGGGGGCAGCACGGAAAGTGTCCCCGCTGGCTTGTGCTACACTGTTGGTGTAATGCAAGCTGTTTCTTATTTTGACCGTCCTATTATCCTGGACCACAACCCAATATCTTCTTAGTCCTCTCCATAAAATTATCAGAAATTTGTGCTTGAAGTAGAACTGTAGCAACACTTTTATTTTCATTTTGGATAGATTAAGGGAGGGTTATAGGCCCTGTCAGTTTATTTTTTTTTACCATCCCTATCCCATTGCAGAGATTTCCCTTCACTTTCTGCCCCATAGCTAAACAGGAAGTGATAGGAAATCTATGCAAACTAAGGGAGTCCATTCCCCCTACCCAGGCATTGAGAACTAGTGTCCCCACTCAAAAATTATAGGGTGGGTCTTAAACAGAAAGGGGTGTGGCCTTGAAAGGAAGGGGGTGTGTCGTATTTAAATTAGGGGATGCACAAGTTTAGTTAGGCCTAGGGCAGCACAAATCCTAAATACACCACTGGTTTTAATACCGTACAAGTGAAAGGGACTCAGGGAGCACTAAATATCCATGGGTTAGGGGCGTAAATTACTTGTCTTACCTTGGGTGCTGACAACCCGTGCTACGAAAATAATTTTACTGTTAGGGGTCCCCACAACTTGGGAAATTTTATTAAGGGGTCACTGCGCTAGAGGGGTTGAGAACCACTGATTTAAACTGAGCCCCACCTTCTCTGTTGAGGAGTTAAATATAATAAATATACTGCTGTGCCATTTAATTCACTGAACCCTCACACAATCATGATGCAGTAAAAATCAGGCATTAATATTGATATGACATGGCTGGACTGACTTGTATGACAACTCATGGCAACTCATATTTTCTGTTATTTCCATGAGAATACAATCTTCCCCTTCCTAATAACTGCAGTCATTGACAGGTTGATTCAGTCAAAAAACAATTCAGAGGAAAGTATTTGACAAATATACCTGAATATAGGTCCCCATCAGTTCAGAGTCAGGCAGAATGTTGAAAAATAGAAGTTCTGTAAGCAAGTGGGAGTCCTGCAAACGTTAGTGCAAGGGCAGTCAGACAGGCCTCATACAGGTAGGAGCTAGGGATACAGATGACAGCTAAGGATGTACAGGTACCCCATGCACTTTACAACATATTTGTTCATGAGTTTATTAAACAAAAGGATATCAGTAATATCAGGTGCCACAGTTGAGCCCCTTATACCTTGTAACATGACCAACATTTATTTGAATAACTGGTTAAGTAAATATGTGTCAATGTAATATTTGTGCATTATTTACTAAGAAAAAAAATTACAACTTTTTCCCATTTCCTCAAAACAAGAAAAAATTATAAATAGATCTGTGAATTTGGATAAGGAATCTATTCATAAATATACATCATATTCTTAAGGTGGCGTGTGCCAATCTATTAATACTGGTTAAAGTCCAGAGTCTTAAAGGCGTTGTAAACCTTGTTTATTACATTTTTTATTAAAATACTAAATTGGTTTTTACTTACTTGCTCTGTGCAATCTTGAATGAATGAATGAATGAAAAACTTATATAGCGCGGCACATGCGAACTGAATCGCCTCTGGGCGCTTGATGTTTCGTGTCTCATGACATCAAAAGAGCAGAGTTTTTATCCGTCTTCTGAAAGTCAGGTGGTTTTCCTCCAACCGAACGCTGGTTGGTAAAGCGTTCCATAGTCTCGGACCTTGAAAAGCAAACCTTCTTTCTCCTTTGGACTTGTATTTGGTTTTTGGAACCTTGACCAGATTTTGGTCAGTGGATCGCAGAACGCGATTAGAATTGTGAGGCTCTATCTTGTCGCAAAGATATTGTGGAGCCTTCCCATGGATGCACTTATGTGTCAGGCAGAGTGCTTTAAATACAATTCTGTCTTTTACTGGCAACCAGTGAAGGGTTCTCAGCGAAGGTGAGATTGATTCCCATGTCCTTTTCCCAGTCACCAGTCTGGCGGCCGTATTCTGTACGACTTGCAGACGAGCGATTTGGTACTTTGGGAGCCCGAGGTAAAGGGCATTAGCATAGTCCAGTCTGGAATTCATGATTGTTCCCACCACGACTGCTACGTCTTCTTTGGGGATAAATGGAATAAGTCTGCGTAGTAGGCGCAACAAATGGTGCGATCCGCTGACTACTGACCCTATTTGTGCGTCCATTGTCATGAAGGTGTCAAAAATGACTCCTAGACTTTTGACTTTGGAGCTAGGGGTGATGGTTTGGCCCAGAATGGGCAGCGGTGTCCAGGTTGTTGCCAGTTGACTCTTTCGGCTGGCGTGAAACATAAGAAGTTCTGTTTTGGAACTATTGAGTTTGAGATAACTCTTAGTCATCCAGTTTTCTATCGAAGAGAGACATTTCTCTAAACTGAGTTGATGATCCTTTTTGTTGCAGATGCGAAAATACAGTTGCGTATCGTCGGCATAAGAGTGATAAAGTAGTTCTTGGCTACTGATAATATCAAAGAGAGGGCGAAGATAGATGTTGAACAGCACCGGTGACAGGGGGGATCCTTGGGGGACTCCACATGGCACCGTGCGTTTTTCCGACGTGAAAGATCCCAGTTTCACTATTTGTGATCGGTTTTCAAGAAAGGAGGAAAACCATGGTAAATCACCTTCTGCGATTCTGGCTACCTCGGCCAGTCGCATCAGTAGCATTTTGTGGTCTACTGTGTCAAAGGCTGCGCTTAGGTCCAGCAGAACCAGGAGACAGGATTCTCCCTCGTCTGCGGCCTCGAGGGCATCGTCCCATATTTTGAGTAAGGCCGTTTCTGTCCCGTGTCCGGGACGGAAACCTGATTGAAATGGATCGAGTAGATTGTGGGTATCCAGATGCTGTTGCAGCTGTTGTACCACTATTTTCTCCATTATCTTGGAGAGAATATTTAGGCCTGTTATGGGGCGGCGGTGAGTTGGGTCCTTGGGATCCAGGTTAGGTTTTTTCAAGATGGGCTGGATTGTGCCATCTTTCAGCAGGGATGGCACTATGCCTTCCTTAAATGACTGATTTATAAGCTGTGTGATGGGAGGCGCCAGGATGTCGGCACATTCCTTCAGCAGCTTGGTGGGAATGGGGTGCTGTGCTGTTCCGCAACGCACCAATGATATTTTTGGTGGTGTCGATGGAGATGGGTTCCAGAGTGAACTTAGTTGATTGTAGAAGGTTTCTGTTGGTGTTTTGTAGTTGATTGAAGGGGGGGCTGAGGGGGGTATTATTTTGCAGAATACTTACCCGGATTCTTTCGATTTTGTCGATGAAGAAATCCGATAGTTCATTACAGAACTCTTGGATGTCTGAATTGGGGACTTCAAGACATCCCGGATTCATGGTCTGGGTGACCATCTTGAAGAGTTCTTGGGGGCGGTTCATTGCGCTGTTAATCGTCATAGAAAAATTATGTTTCTTGGCTTTGAAGATTTCTTTATGATATTGTGTTGTTATTGCCTTGTAGATGATGAGGTGATCTTCTGAAGGGCTTCTTTTCCAGGCGGCTTCCGCCCTTCTGCGCTCTTGCTTCAGTAGGGACAGCTGGTTGTTGAACCAGCCGGACTTTTTTTTCCGGATGCGGACTTTGCGTTTTCGGTGCTACTAAGTCGGCTGACTGTAGCAGAGCTGCATTTATGGCATCCAGTGTATCTGAGGCTGCTAACTGAGGATGAATAGTTTTGATTCGGTTTCCCAAGGTAGATTTGAAGAGTTCCGAATGGAGCTTCTTCTGAGATCTAGCCCAGTGTATTGTCACCGGCTTGGGTGCTTTTATAACTGGTGCACAGAGTGGCCCCGATACTACTACTTTGGAGTCCACCGCTGGTGCTCTAGTCCTCTGCTCTGTTTTCTACCATAGGAATCCTTTTCAAATGGTGGCCCATGTGTGGGCCTGCTTCCTAGCCCTGCTGTGTGCATCCATAGACATGCACAGCCCAGCTCGGCCCCGCTTCCCGATCTTCGCACACAGGATTTGATTGCCAGTAGCAGGAGCCGATAGCTCTTGCCTCTCTCTCCTGTGGGCACAGCGCTGGATTGAGTGATGACTCGGGTAAGTATTGAGGGGGCAATAAAAATACTGGAATTGTTTGGGAATGCATTAACGTAAAAAAAAAATTCCCTTTAGAACTACTTTAACTATGCATGAAAATTCACGGAACAAAAAAAAGCACAGGATCACCTAGAATTAAGGTAGTGAGTAGATTGTAATAGAAGGAAGAACTGAAATAACAGTTACTGATATAAAAAATACATTGTAAGACATGACATCGATCCAAATCCACAGGTTGATATAACGTTCAGATAGAAGGTAACAGGGTCAATTTGATCAGAGCCTTTTATTCAAAAGTTTCTATTAGGGAAGCCAGAATGACAAATTGTTTTTCAGATCAAAAGCCGTAAACCATACCACACTGTGACCGCTTGTTCTAGGGCTCCAACCGAGTGTGTGTGGAGGACCATATATGCTCTGCATTAGGTAACTAACAAGCTTTCTCAAGTAAGACTTTTATTCAGAGAGGAGATTGTAAACAGTGTAAAACCAGTTGTCTCTACTGAGCTGTTTTTAAGACAGAGTAGCTCAAAAACAAACTACACATGACAATTTATATTGCCTAATCATTTTTGTATTGAGATGACACATGAAGACCACAATTGTTCATTTTTTCTTACTATGGCTAAGACAAATGTTGATTTAGCTTTTTAAAAAAAAAAAATAGGGAGAGTCATTATATAATTTAACAATATCCTTTATTTCTCCTTTTGCAATGTACTGGCATAAAATGACATTTATTTTATTGTTGCCAATTGTAACTTTTATCGTTAATGCTGAACTCCAGGCAGATATAAAATGTACTAAGTAATGCAACTTTTTTCATTACTAAATCATTATATGCCCTTGTAGCTAATGTAAGTACAGTGGGGGAAAATAATTATTTGATCCCCTGCAAATTTTGCCCACTTACAAAGAAATGAAGGCTTCATAATGTTTATCATAGGTGTATTTTAAATGATAGAAACAGAATTTAAACCATAAATCCTGAAAAAACACATAAAACAAATGCTATAAATTAAAGTGGTTGTATAGCCTTTTTTTAACCACTTCATTACTGGGCACTTAAACCCCCTTCGTGTCCAGACCAATTGTCAGCTTTCAGCGCTGACGCATTTTGAATGACAATTGCGCGGTCATACTACACTGTACCCAAATTATATTTTTATCATTTTTTCCCACACATAGAGCTTTCTTTTGGTGGTATTTGATCATCTCTGCGATTTTTATTTTTTGCGCTATAAACAGAAAAAGACAGAAAATTTTGAAAAAAAACACAATATTTTTTACTTTTTGTTATAATAATATCCCATTTAAAAAAAAATATATATATTTTTTTTTCCTCAGTTTAGGCCGATACGTATTCTTCTACATATTTTTGTAATCGCAATAAGCGTTTATTGATTGGTTTGCGCAAAAGTTATAGCGCCTACAAAATAGGGGATAGATTTATGATTTATTTTTTATTTTTTATTTTGTACTAGTAATGGCGGCGATCTGCGATTTTTTTTTGTCAGGCCTGCGATATTGCGATATTGCGGTGGACATATCGGACACTTTTGACACAATTTTGGGACCATTCACATTTATACAGCGATCAGTGCTATAAAAATGCACTAATTACTGTATAAATGTGACTGGTAGGGAAGGGGTTAACACTAGGGGGTGAGGAAGGGGTTAAATGTATTCCCTGGGTGTGTTCTAACTGTGTGGGGGGAGGGGGGTGACTGGGGGAGGTGACCGATGCTGTGTCCCTATGTACAAGGGACACAGATCGGTCTCCTCTCCTCTGACAGCACGTGGAGCTCTGTGTTTACACACAGAGCTCCACGTCCCTGCTGTGTTACCGACGATCGCGTGTACCCGGTGGACATCGCGGCCGCCAGGTACACCCATCGGCTTCCCAGCGATGCGCCGGGACAGTGTTTACCCGCTGAGCGCCCCCCAGCGGCGCGCACGGGTAATGTAAACAATAGGACGTCTAAAGACGTCCACTCGGCACTTCAGGTCCGCGCTGAAGACGTCTTTTGACGATAGCGCGGATCTGTAGTGGTTAAACTTTTACCTACAGGTAAGCCTATAATAAGGCTTACCTGTAGGTATAGAGAATATCTCCTAAACCTGTACGGTTTAGGAGATATTCCCCTCGCAATGCGCCGCTAATTGCAGTGGCGCATGCGCAGGGGGGATCCTCGGCTAAAGGACCGGCAGCCGGCGGACCTTGCCGAATTGAAGTCTCTCGCACACATGCGCGGGAGTGACGACATCACCGCTCCAGCCAATCACAGCGCTGGAGCGGCGATACCAGGAAGACACGCCGAGTCAAGATGACATCTCGCTCGGCGTGGACCAGGTAAGTTCTCTTCTCCTCGTTCCGAGGTAAGTATTTCATAATGAGCTAGTATGCGGTGCATACTAGCTCATTATGTCTTTTGCCTTGCAGGTGTAAAAAAAAAAAATCCATATGTGGGTATACAACTGCTTTAAGTTGCAGTTCAGTGAATAAAAAAAGTATTTGATCACCAAGCAAAACATGACTTAGTACTTGGTGGAGAAACACTTGTTGGCAAGCACAGAGGTAAGAAGCTCCCTCCATAAAGTTTCTATAGGATAAAAGGGGTTGTAAAGGTAAATAGCTTCCTTTACCTTAGTGCAGTCCTCCTTCACTTACCTCATCCTTCCATTTTGCTTTTAAATGTCCTTATTTCTTCTGAGAAATCCTCACTTCCTGTTCTTCTGTCTGTAACTCCACACAGTATTGCAAGGCTTTCTCCCTGGTGTGGAGTGTCGTGCTCGCCCCCTCCCTTGAGGGGGGGAGGGGGTGAGCAGGAGAGTCAGGAAGCTCTCTACATTGTAGATAGAGAAAGGAGCTGTGTGTTAGAGGGCATCCTGACTCTCCTGTAGTCCAAGGGAGGGGGCGAGCACGACACTCCACACCAGGGAGATAGCCATGCATTACTGTGTGTAGTTACAGACAGAAGAGGATTTCTCAGAAGAAATAAGGACATTTAAAAGCAAAATGGAAGGATGAGGTAAGTGAAGGAGGACTGCACTAAGGTAAAGGAAGCTATTTAGGGATTTTTGTTTTTACCTTTACAACCTCTTTAAGGTCTGGAGACTGACTAGGCCACGCCATGAACTTAATGCCCTTCTTCTTGAGCCACTCCTTTGTTGCCTTGGAGGTATGTTTTGGGTCATTGTCATTCTGGAAGATCCATCTACGAACCATCTTCAGAAAAGAAGGTTCTCATCCAAGATATTACAATACATGGCCCTGTCCATTGACCCCTCGCTGCGGAAAAGTTGGCCTGTACCTTTTGCAGAGAAACCCAAAGCATCATGTTTCCACCTCCATGCTTGACTGTAGAGGTGGTGTCCTTAGGGTCATAGTCAGCATTTTTCTTCCTGGAGATGGGTTTGGCTGCAAGCTACACCCTGATTCTGGTCCTCTGACTCACTCAAGCAGGCAGCTACTGGGAAATAAGAGCAGATATGCTAAGAAGAGCCCTTGTAGAAAGAAGAAGGGAAAGAGAGATGCACCCAAACCGCCATATAGCATAGTAAAAATATTTATAGACACATGGTTAAAATGAAATTATAAACAGTGCAGAGCGGCGATATCTACTCATCCCGGCTCTGCAGTTTCATATCCACCCAGGCTGCAATCATTTCCTAGTCCGCCATTGAATTAGCTGTGACATGCTCAGACCTGCTTCGGTGCTTGTAAGTGTAATGATTTTATTTTAACCATGCGTCAATGAATAATTTTACTACACTATATGGCAGTTTTGGCTCCCCTCTTTTCCCCTTTAGTTTACACTTACCAGGTCCCCCCAGCCAGACATTGAGGAGGCAGCCTAGCTCAGCCAATTAGTTTGTATTGTTTAGTATCAGCTACAGCTCCAGATCATTTACATTGGCCTTGTGTCTCTTGATGTATTGTTGATTATCTATTTAACATTCACTCTGGTGATTTAATCCACAACTAGACCAATAAGCCGCAGGGTTACCCATGCATAATCCACTAGTACTACTTTGGCAGTCCCAAACAAATCAAGCGCCACACACAGGTATTTTTTTCTTTTTCATTAAAAAGCCCTTGCAGCACTGAGATGCTGGGTACACAAGTCTGTAGGGTATCTAAACTGGTGGGAGTAACCATCCATATACCTAATACCTATTACACATGTTGCTGCTGTACACTCAAGGCCGCTGATAAGGGGGGACCACCGGTCCTCTTGTAGGGGGCCCGAGCACACAGGGGGCCCACACAGGGGGACCACACAGGGAGGGGGAAAAGTGATGGATGACAATTGCAGAACTCTTCCTCCAGCAGCTGAAAGCTGCTCTCTCCCTCTCTCCCTTCTGACAGCTTTTATCTGCTAAGAAATAGACAGTCATCCCTCACTAATCCCCCTCCCTGTGCCGGCTCCCCTCTCCCAGCACTGGCTCTAATGTTAGCTCTGCTCCTGAGTTTGTTATCTCTGTAACTTTGTTTCTCTCCCTCTAAACCCAGAGTTCCAACTGCCCAGCCTGTATATTTTTTTCAATCTCATCTTCATTTTTTTATTAACTCAGTTTTGTCTTTAAGATTTAGCAGGAATTATGTGAGTTATGTTGTATTTTTGTCTGCTAATAATGATTTTATTGTATTTTTAGCTAAAGATAGCTGTAATATTTTCTTGGGGGGCCCTATCAAGTAGTCTGTACGGGGCCCACGATTTCTATCAGCAGCCCTGTGTACACTTATCACATGTCTGATGAAGGGGTCCTACGTGACTCTCTTGCTTGTGATGTGATTATGCTTAAAAAAAAAAAAAAGTTTGGACTCAACTTGAAGTGTTGTGCTGGCAAATATCTCCATTGTAAACTGGTAGAAGTGAATGGGAACCGCAAAAAGGCACAGAGAAAAAACAAAGACAAGGTACATTTGATAAGGAGCTTACTTACAGGATCACCCTATGATTAAGCCTCTTATTGAGTGAAACAGAATGGGGTGTTTGTGCCTTAGATGGACTTATCTATTTGTTGGACTGAAGAATAAATGGATTAGAACCGTTTTGTATAGTGTGTGGTTCCTTCTTCTTTTTGGAAATGCCAATATATTTATGGGACCACCTAAATACATTTGGATATACCGTATTTATCTACATATAGCGTGCCCCGGCGTATAGCGCGCACCCCCAACCTGGAAGGGAAATTTCAGGAAAAAAAGAAAATACTTACAATTTGAATGCCCCTCGTCGGTGTCTTGCCCGGCGTCCATCGGCGGCCTTGTCCAGTCCGGCGTCCATCTGTGGCCTTGGTGGTGTCCTCCCCGCTTCTCCCCCGCTTTTTTTTAGAGTCAATCCCTGCTTCCCACGCTGTGTTTGAACGCCGCCGACATATACCGAGCGCAGTACACTCGGGCATGCTCGGCCACGCTCGGCTCCTCTCGCATAAAGGCTAGAAGGCGGCACAGGGCATGACCGCGAGGGGAGCCGAGCCTGGCCGAGTGTACCCAAGTGTACTGCGCTCGGTATATGTCGGCGGCGGCGTTCAAACACAGCGTGGGAAGCAGGGATCGGCGTATATCGCGCACCCACGATTTTACCCTGATTTTAAAGGGAAAAAAGTGTGCGGTATACGCCGATAAATACGGTAGTTCATTTATTTGGTTTCTACTCAGTCTTTAAAGTCATTTTGGGAAAGCCAAATGTTTTCTTGATGGATGCACAAACTGATCAAGGTCTGAGTAGTATCTGTCTTCTGAATCTTACTGACGAAGTAAGATATTTGAGTGTGGGGATTCAATTACACCTATCTAAATACATTGCTAATAACGTAACCCCTATTATCACAACATTTAAATGTAAAATTTCTGTCTGATCTCTCTTTTACTCTGTTAGTAACCCATTTATTTACCGTATTTATCGGCGTATAACACGCACCCTAACTATACGAGGGGAGTTTCAGAAAAAAACTTTCCACAACCCCCTGCATATAACACGCAGGCACAGTTTACCCTCTATTTTCAGGGTAAAAAAGTGAGTGTTATACGCCAATAAATACAGTAAATGGTATTTCTCATAATATTCTTAAATGTATTCTCCAACTTCCGCATCTATATTGTTAAATATAAAAAATACATTACATAATTCTTCTTGGCACTTTATGTCCTCTGGATTTTCTCTATTCTCTCAGGTTGGCTTGGCATTGCCAAAACTGCAAAGATGATGTTATGCTTCCCAGTCCATATACGTTTACTGGGGGTTATTTCCAAAATGTGGCTACAGCTACTGAGGCATCAGTGGTTTCCTCATTTTTTCCCCAAGCCTGGTGTTTGGGATCTTCATCCCCATGATTAAGCTCTAAGGGGCAAAACACGTTGGGGGCATGGCCTGGCTTGATTCCAGGCTGAGGCTGTCATATATTATCACGAGTGACGTGCAGCTACACGGGCATCCGTTTTCACACACATTGATGTTTGGAGCCAGAAAGAGCTCCCTCCCCACCCAGCACTCACAGTAGTGGATTGAGGACTGGCACCCCTTCCTAAGCCTGAGAGGCTCATACATGAGTTTTTTTTTGAGTTACAGCTACTGAGTCATCAGTGGTTTCCTCATTTGAATCACTATAAAATGTTATACACAGGAAGACTTGTCATACTTTTACTGGAATTTCTGTCTTGGCAATGTCTGTAGAGATCTATAAATAATGTCTCCAGATTATTCTACAACCATTCCAGACCATTTACTCTAACAAATCTAGTATAATGCAGAGCTTGACCAATTTATGTCTATCCCATAGCCCACAGTGTGATAAGGTAGGATTGAAAGTGATGCACCAGGTTATATTCCTGGAGTTCTTTTAAATCCTGTGGCACATGGTGTATACCACTTGCTGTGCTCCTGTGGGCATGGTCAAAAAAGTTAGTGTGGCCAAACGTGAGTTTTACCAAAAGTGGGTATTTCTTCATGACCTATGGCCTGTAGGGTGCCATGTTCCTCCTTTGTATGGACAAATAGTGCCTTGTGGTACACTGAAGAGATTTCTGGAGTAAAATAAGTACAAGTGAGACATGATATTCCCAAGCAAGTGTCAGGGCCAACAATAACACCCAGGAAGTATAAAGACTAGTAATGATAACTCCCAGGATATGTCAGGGCCAGCAATAACCACAAGCATGGCATAACATTTAGCCATCGGTACAGAAAAAAAATTAACACCCGGAATGTCACATTAATAAACCCCCATCACATGACAATAATTAGTCCCAAGCACAACACAATAATAAGCTCCCAGTACTGCACAATAATTAATCCCCAACACTGCATAATTATCTTCCAGCATGGCACAATAATAATAACCTCAGCATTACACAGTAACTCTGCGCATTATTAACACCCAGAAATACAAAATAATTAACCGCCATATTGCATATTAATTAACCTCCAGGTGTACAGCAATCAGTGTGCCCCCTTCATTGTGAAATATACTGTACAACATAGAATATAGAGTGAAGCGGTCAGAACCATGCAGTGTATAGTGTGGGGTCAGGACTGTATACAACATTACTTTCTCAGTGTACCTCCTGTATATTAGTGGTCTGTGCGCCCCTATATACTGGTTTGGCCGTATGCCTCCTGCATATTGGTTGTCAGGGTGTCCACTGTGAAATGGTGGTCAATATGCCCCCTGTATACTGGTGGAAAGTATGCCCCCTATATACTGATGGTCCATGTGTTCCATGTATACTGGTGGTTAGTGTGCACCCTGTATACTGGTGGTCAGTGTATCCCCTAGTAGTGGTCAATGTACCCCTGTGCAATGGTGGTCAGTGTGCCGCCTGTATATTGGTGGTCAGTGTGGCCCCTATATACAATCTAATGTGAGCGTCAAACAAACATCTAAGAGTTAAGGTAATTTTATGATAAAATAGCTAAATAAAGCCAAAATATTTTGGGAGCCAAACAAACTCCTATTTCATCAGGGCTTAAGAATGTTGACTGTGCTTGAATGGACTTAAATGGATACTAAATAAATCTTCACTGCAATTTACTGCTTGGAAAGTTTCAGGACAGGTTAAGACAGTGTTAGTAGATGTGGCAAAAACCTCTGCACTCCCTCCATCTACTGATCACCTCTGCCTTCCCCCCACCCATTTACTGGTCACCTTGATAACCCCTCAATCCATAGGTCACCTCTGCTTTTCCATCTCCTTCCAGCCACGAACACCTCTTCTCTCCCCCCTCCATCCACAGGTCATCTCTGTTTACCACCCCTCCATTCACTGGTCATCTTAGCTTTACTTCCTTCTTCCAGCCACGGGTTACCTCTGCTCTCCCTCCTCCTTCCAGTCACAGGTTCTATCTGCAACTTTCCTTGACTTTTACTTCCAACCAATGGTCAGCTATTCACTGTTCCTCACCATGTTTCCTCATCCGGGGAGTCCATGTGGCTGCTGGAGGTGCTTGCTAGGAGTGCATCTAAAAACTACCAGCCTAGGAAACGGCAGAAAGGTTTTAGGGCAGTATGCTCTTGTGTGCCTGATGGGTGGGAGGTGACGCTGCAGCAGCAGCTGCAGAAAAAAATTCCTCTCTGCAGATGGTCAGGGACAGGACTGCCATTAGAAATTATGGGGTCCATATAGCGTATCTGCCCCTTGACAGGGCTTCCTTTCCACCTCAGTGTGACTGTCTGTACTAGTGAGTGCAGTGTGTGACTGCAGTATGTAGTGTCAGTGCAGAGCATTATGTACAGAAAGTGAAATGAGCAGTTACAGTGCAGGACAGTGAGCAGTAGGAAATGGCAATGCAGAGATGTGGGGTGTGTTGTATTAAGCAGTAGGAAAGTGCAGGGCAGTAACCAGCATGCAGTGATCAGTATAGAGTGCTAAGAAAGTAAGGACCATAGTACCTACTGCCAGTGCAGAGCATGTACTGTATGTACTGACAGTGACAGGGCAGTATGTGAACAGTATGCAGTGCCAGGATAGTGAACTGTATGCAAGGGAGTCAGTTAGCAGTATATATGGGCATGGTAGTCAGTGAGCAGTATGTAGTGGCAGGACAATTAGTAAGCAGTATAGTGCTTAGGGCATGCTAGGGCATTTGGTGAACAGTATGATGTCCCAGTGTGGTCAGTGAGCAGTATGTGATGAGTGGTCAGAGGGCAGTTAGTGAGTGGCATGTAGTGAAAGGGCAGTCAAGAACAGTAAGTAGCAGTGGGGCAGTCAATGAGCACTACATAGTGGTGGGGCATTCACTGAGCAGTATGTAGTGACAAGGAAGTCAGTGAGCAGTATGTAGTGGGGGCAGCCAGTTAGTAGTCATTCTAAGGGAAAGAACAGACAATTTTCCCTGTAGGGCAGAATGACTATCACTCACATTGGGATATTTGTTCTGCCTTCCTCTGGACCAATGCTGCTATGTTTAAAGAGCAACTCCAACTAAAATGAAATGCTCAGATTTGTGGTAGAGTAGGGCAAGGTTCAATCCACCACCAGATTTTTCCTGTGGTCCTGGAGCACACCCTGTATGTATACGAAGACAACTGATGTGAGCAACCAGAAGCACCATTTTTGTTCACCACATGTTATGAAGAGTAGAGTAAGATATGTAAATACTAAAATATGAGGTACCATCATCCTGAGAATATAGAGAATTTTGGGTCTAAGGTCCCCGAACCAAATAACCAAGGGGGGAAGAATGGGCCAATTAGGACTATCACGGTACTGGTACATAGGTGAAGAATGAGAGTAGATATTTAAAACAAAAAATAAACTTCAAAACATGGACAAACATAATCACACAATTAAAATAATGATAACCAATGACAACACCATACTGAAGGTCCCCAGGTAGGGAGAAAAACACGATGGGTTGAAGGTTATGCCAGTCTCAACTAGTTTCGCGGAATATTCCACTTCCTCAGGAGAAAATCTAAAAGTTATTAAACAATCAATTAATAATAAAATACAGAAACAAAACATAATTTAAATAGGGAAACATCGAGCTGAGCTGCTCACCTAGACAGGTCCCGCCAAGATGAAAACAACGGGCGTAACCCTACAGAGTCCCATGCGGTAGCCAGGGGAGACACATGGAAGGAGTATGCTGCTAGTCTAATATGTATAATATAAGATTGTGTAAGTTAACATCTACTCAGCTAGCCTGAAGCAGGGAGGGGAATGTGTGAACACACGTGAGTACAATTTAGTGGGTGAAAGTGAGGTTGTGGGAGCAATCGGGGAGAAAAGAAAAGGGGGTGGGGAAAAAAGGAGAGAGGGGGAGAGGAGAAAAGGGGGGGGGAAAGGGGGCTGTGAGGGGGGGGAAGGAAGGGGTAGGGGAAGGATGGGTAATGAGGGGGGGGGGGTGGAGAGGAAAAAGGAGACAGGGAGGGAAGAGGAAAGAAATATGGGAACAGAAGGGGAGAGGGCTGGAAAAAGGGGTAAGGGTAGAGAGATGGAAAGGGCAGAACTGGGGAGTATAATGGGATGGGAGGAGGAGGGAGGGAGGGTGAAAAAGGGGGGGGGGAAAGGGGGGGTAGGAGGGGGGGAAGTGTAGGAAAAAATGGGAGTGATGGTGAAACAAAGTTGAAAAGCATAGAAGTGGATACAAATCAGTGTACCTTGATAACAAGAAAGGTGGTGATATGTAGGGGGGTCCCGGGAGCAGGAGCCCAATAATAGCACCTGTTGAAGTGCATGTGGGTTCAACACAACGTGTGGAGGTGATGATAATATGTGGGATAGGAAGGGCCACTCGAGGTCCCATGGTAGCATCAGGGTAATGATGCTAACATCTGATGACTAGGGAGGGAGAGAAGGTAGAGAGTGTAATTAGTAGTAAGGAATAAATGTCCAGGAGGGAGGCAGGCTGAGGGTAGGGAGATGGAACTCAAAGAAAGGAGAGGGACAAGAGACTTACTGTGGACTGGATAAAGTCGCAGCAGTTCCGGGACCCATCGTTGGTGATCGCTGGAAGCAGGAAGGTCCTATTTATGTGTCTTGACCATGGCGTGACTCTCCCACACAGGCAAACGCTGTGTCTCAGCGTCGCTGGTGAGAGCCGTGCGTGTGACGTCAGTGCGGACGTTTGCACGTGCGCCATGCGTCAGTGTCAGACACAAGGGTGGAAAGCCCTTGCTACGACACTTACAGGGGGGGCGTAGCTTCAGGATTGAAGCCGTAAACCACACCAAAACACACCCAGGACCACCGTGGGGGAATGTCTGGAAACGCTGCGCTGGATGGCAGGGATTGATGAGAAGCTAAGCCCGATCATTGAAAACATAAATGGCATGTAAATTAACAATATAAAAAGTAATGCAAGAATAAAAACATTCAGAAAATGTACATAATCAATACATATAAGGTAAGGGTGTCTAATGAAATAGGCACCGGGGGGACTAAGGCTTGGATTGCGAACATGGGGTTAGAGAATAAAATCCTGATCGAGAATGGTGTGATCACATAACACACTAAAACTGTGGGGGGATCACAGTATCCATATGAGAATGATAAATTACATTCAGGTGGTGAAAGGATGCCAAGTAAGTCCCAGCAGTAGTAATTTGCAAAGGGACAAACTGTGCATTTAGTCTTGGAAAGTTTCCGGGTTGCTTTGTCTGGTCTGGGGATAGCCGGACCAAGTACAGCGAAGTGAACCAGGGACTGGAACCATGACTATATCCAACCTTATCGTAACAACACAGAGCCAAGGTCACACCACCCTTTAGGGACTGGGGTAGAAATGAAATACGGTTAGATAAATAAGAGGCAACTCCCCAAAAAAACTGAGGAGTGTTGGGTAGACAAGATGCTGGAGGCGCGGCCAAGTGCCAGACGCATGCTGTCATACAGGGGCCCAGGTGTGTTATCCACCTAATACAATATAGAGTAAGAGCCTCTGGGTAAGATATGTAAATACTAAAATATGAGGTACCATCATCCTGAGAATATAGAGAATTTTGGGTCTAAGGTCCCCGAACCAAAGAACCAAGGGGGGAAGAATGGGCCAATTAGGACTATCACGGTACTGTTACATAGGTGAAGAATGAAAGTAGATATTTAAAACAAAAAATAAACTTTATTCAAAACATGGACAAACATGATCACACAATTAAAATAATGATAACCAATGACAACACCATACTGAAGGTCCCCAGGTAGGGAGAAAAACACGATGGGTTGAAGGTTATGCCAGTCTCAACTAGTTTTGTGGAATATTCCGCTTCCTCAGGAGAAAATCTAAAAGTTATTAAACAATCAATTAATAATAAAATACAGAAAAAAAACATAATTTAAATGGGGAAACATCGGGCTGAGCTGCTCACCTAGACAGGTCCTGCCAAGATGAAAACAACGGGCGTAACCCTACAGAGTCCCGTGCGGTAGCCAGGGGAGACACATGGAAGGAGTATCCTGCTAGTCTAATATTTATAATATAAGATTGTGTGAGTTAACATCTACTCAGCTAGCCTGAAGCAGGCCATGTGTCTCCCCTGGCTACCGCGCGGGACTCTGTAGGGTTACGCCCGTTGTTTTCATCTTGGCGGGTGATTATGTGTGATTATGTTTGTCCATGTTTTGAATAAAGTTTATTTTTTGTTTTAAATATCTACTCTCATTCTTCACCTATGTACCAGTACCGTGATAGTCCTAATTGGCCCATTCTTCCCCCCTTGGTTCTTTGGTTCGGGGACCTTAGACCTAAAATTCTCTACATGTTATGAAGAGCCACAGTTATTAAAAGTTAAACAGGGAGGGGTGGGGCTGAGGAGGCCGAGTGTCCAGAGAAGCGGAGACTTAAAGCTTGTGACCCAATAAAGGTACCAGGAGTACCACCCCCTCCCCTGCACAGTGCAACCCCTACCAGTTGTCCCTTCACAAATATTGCAGCATGCACCACAAATATTACAGTTGCTCCACAACTAGCACCTCCTAACCCACCAGCACACTTCCTTATCCCCAGCAAATCTCTGCACCTCCAGAACACCCCATACCCCCAGCACAATTTCAAACCCCCAGTACATCTTTGTACCCCTAGTGCACTTCTGTAGCCCCTCAGCACATCTTTGAAGCCCCAGAACACCTCCACACATAGTTACATAGTTACATAGTTAGTCAGGTTGAAAAAAGACCATCCAGTTCAACCATAAATAAATAAATATGTAGCGCCCCTTTACTTTCAGTATGGGCACTATGCTAAAGTTAGTGGGGAATGGGAGAGCTATTTTGCTCCCATTCACAATTTGCTAAATTTGGGCTGCTGTCATTCCTGAACTGTCCTGTGGGTCAGTCTGCGCTCCAGGGGTGCTGTTTCCACCCCTGGGCGACAGAGGGCGCTAGAAAGGTTCTGGCAGAGCCACTTTTCCCCAGCAGCCACTTTTCCCTCGCAGAGCATGCTGAGGGAAAGTATATCTGTGGCAGACGCCATTTTGTGTGGTTCTTCGCGGGTTCCAGGTTCCAGGTGCGGCATCCACCTTTAGGGTGCACGCATCCAACGGACCACGGCGATGGCCTACCAGGCCGGGGTCGCACGCTTCGCGGAGCTCCATGTTGCTGAAAGGGGCCCCAGTGACTTACTGGGTCCCCAGCTCTACTGAGGAGATCCCAGGCTGTATGCCGTTCGATGGGGTGTCAGCTTGAGGAGAACCCGGAGGCAGGTTGTCCAATAGGGCTTGAACGAACCATTGGGGATCTGGTGATCGGGACACTGGCAGGTACACTTCAGGCACATATCATGTTTTTCCACCTTATCCCCAAGAGGATGTCATTCTGTGATGAAATGTGCATCGGGAGGTGGATGTGCTGACGTCATCGCGATGTATCCAGAGTGGATGGATGTCCGCAAGCTGGGTGGCACACTTTTATGGATGTTTTTATCCTTGTTTTCTTGTAAGTGTAATTTTTAACCTTCAGTAAACCATAAGTAGTATGATTCACATTATGGCGAGTTCAGGTTAATTTTTTGGGTATACGATTGATGTTAACCCTGTAAAGGGTAAGTGGTACTTTGTGGCACAACAAGCAGTGCCACATTTATAAAATGTCTAATGATATTTTAAATATGGCAAAAATATGGGGAAAAAAACAAAACACTTTACTTTAATGTGTACTATTTATATTGAAACAAAAAGTGGAACTTTACTTTTTGGCAATACTTCATTGATGTGAGTGTGTATGGCCCCATACACACGACCTAGTTTCTCGGCAGAATTCAGCCGAGAAACTCGGTCGTGTGTACACTTTTCAGCGAGGAAGCCGACGAGGAACTCGTCGGGCCAAATAGAGAACATGTTCTCTATTTCCTCGTTGTTCAATGAGGAAAGTCGGCCCGCCGAGATCCTCGGCGGCTTCAACACTGAACTCGACGAGGAACTCGATGTGTTTGGCACGTCGAGTTCCTCGGACGTGTGTACGAGGCCTCAGTGTATTTTAGAGTGCATACATCCAGACCTTAGATCCCAATACCTTCCTTAGTGAAGTAAAATAGCTGTTACAAAATAAAAGATGGTTGTTGAATGTAAAAGTTACGGCAATGACTCTGTTTAGTTTGGTTCCATTATAGCTAAATTAAAAAATGTAACTGGGTTGTGACTCATCCATTTGTTAACACAAGTTTCAAAATTCTCACCATCTGCTTACGTACAAGGTAATCTTGAACTGTTGATGTTTATGTTGGCTTGATAGGCAAAAAATAGCATACTGATGTACTGTATATCCCTGATATGTGAACATTCAATGAGGAAAAGTAAAGGGCAACAATGATTTGAAAATTGCAGTTCATTTAAAATGATCTTTAAGTGTGTCCAACTTTTTTTTGACCTACAAGCTTGAATATGTTCTCATTCACTGACCTGAAACAAGGAAGGTCAGTAAAGTCAGAAGCCATTCTCTACATACTGGTCTCAAGACATGACTCAAAATACTGAAGACAGAGGGTTAACAAGATGGCCAAACAGCTAGCATTTTCAGAGAAAGAGGTCAGTAATGGCAGTTTTTTCGTCATGGCAGGTTTTCTTAACCACTTTCCACCCGGCCTTTTGTAAAATGATGGCCAGGCGGGAGCTTTCTTATCCTCTGTGAACTTCATATGATGTTCTGCAGGTACGCACATTGTGTGCCCTAGGGGCCACTCAGTGGTGCGCTCTGTCACCTACTGTGTCCACCAGACACAACGGAAGACAGATCATTGTACCAGGCTGGCCCTGGTACCATGTAATCAATCACATGTCAATAGTACACAATGTCTTTCACTCATAGCCATTCATTGTGTACTATTGTGATCTCTGTGATTGGTCACAGTGATCACATGGTACATGTCCGCTGTGTGGCCCTGTACCATGTAAACATAGCTGAAGCTAATCATAGTTATCACAATAGTACACAATGGCATATGAATGGATGCCATTCATAAACATTTTGGTTTTATGCAATTTTGTAATAAGCAATGATAGTGGGAAAAAAATCCTGATCATCTCCCTAGATCTCTTGTCACATTATTGTAAAAAAAAAAAAAAAATAGCAAAAAAGAAAAAATAAGAATGTAAAAAAAAAATGAAAAAAATTATTGATTTTTTTTTGTTGCATACTGTCACCAGTCAGTGTCCCTGATCACTGCCACACCAGTCATATGATGACGCTGTACTGCTTTTGTGACAATATGTAAAAAATCAAAAAGTTAAATTTATTTATTTAGTGTCTCTATTTTTTTTTAAATGGTGCAGAAGATTACAACAAAAAAGGCACCATGCCTCTTACTAAAAACCTTGGACTGACTGCTTTTAAAATAAGGGGTCATTTGGGGGGCATTTGTACTGTTCTGACATGTTAGGACCTCAAGAAATTAGATGGCTGTTAGTACATCAGTATTGATCAATTTGCAAGTATATACTGTATACACCATAGTTTGTAGACGCTATAACTTTCACACAGACTAAATAATATACACCAATTTGTGTTATTTTTTTACTAAAGAAATGTAGCAGAATAAATTGGGCCTAATTTCATTAAGAAATATTATTTATTTGAAAAATTCTATAACAGGAACAAAGAGAACCCTGTTTTTTTTTATTTATTTATTTATTTATTTTTTTTTATGGCAAAAGAAATAAATAAAAAAGGCTTCATCTGTCTAAATAAAGGACGAAAACTTAGTTTGGTACAGTGTTGCATGACTGAGTAATTGTCATTCAAAGTGTGACAGTGCTGAAAGCTGAAAATTGGCCTGGACAGAAAGGGGGTGAAAGCATTCGGAATTTAGGTATTTAAAACAAAATTATGTTATTACACGCAGAGAGCTGAGACTTTCACCTAGCTCTATGTTCCAAACTGTAATATTAAGCCTATTTTCTTTCACCAGTTGTATTATTGGTTTGTGACTTTTTGTTTGTACAAGTCTTCTTTCTCCTTCAGTCTAAAACATGGTGAAATGCTGGTCATGTTACTGTATATATATATATATAAAAAAAAAAATAACAGTGTAAAATGAAAGTTGTATAAAGATTATTCCCATTGACTACATGCCTCTCACTTGGTTTTGGCTCTTCTCTTTCATTCTTCTTTCCAAAATGCACAATTCTGCAATTGAATACATAGAAAACCACATTTTAAGAGGCTAGACAGCCACAGTGATTTCATTTAGTTGGAGCTGGATGCTAATGTCATTTCATAGGCCAATTGGCTGTAATCGCAGTTAGCAGGTTGAGCAGAGATGTGAAAATATTTTCATTATGCAAAAGGAGACGCTGCTCACTTTGTCACAGCAGAAGTTGCTACAGCTAATGTAAAATGACAAGTGCTTTGGCAGTAAAAGTCACATTTAATAGACACACTTTCTATGTGGAATGGGAAAAAGAAGCGTACTGTGTGAGATACTCTGTTCCACTCTCCTTTCTAAGTAAACAGATCCAGTTAAAATGAGCTCCTATCACTTCCAGCCAAATGACTGCTGGGAAACGGCCTTTTGTAAGATCAATTTGTTTTTTCAGATAGAAGCATCGTGGAAATGTTAATCCAAACTATGAAAATGCTTTTACACGCTGTGCCAAAATGTCTCTGGCTTTCACATGGGGGATTGTGAATTGCTAATAGTTTTTTGGAGGCTGGAAAGACAAAATCCTTCCTTATGTTTTCCTAAACTGATTTTTTTTTTCATGGGATGCAGGGCCATATTTTGGTACGTAGTAGCTGAGCGAAAAGAGTGACCAGAAACAGGGCTGTATAACTATAACCATGAACTTATTAGCTTAAGTTTTTAAATACAGTAAAACCTTGGTTTTAGAGCATTTTGCAAGACAAGCAAAATGTTTTAATAAATTTTGCCGTGATATACAAGTGATGTCTTGAAGAGTAGCGTCATGTCACAACTGAGTATAAAAAAGAAGAGAGGCGCCTCTAAGTGTAGCAATGTGGTGACATTTGATGAAGGTACAACATTTAGCAACCTATTGCTACACTCATGCCGCGTACACACGATCGGTCAAACCGATGAGAACGGTCTGATGGACCATTTTCATCGGACCAAACCGATCGTGTGTAGGCCCCATTGGTTATTTATGCATAGGTTAAAAAAAAGCAATCTTGTTTTAAATTTAACCGATGGATACCTAACCAATTGAAAAAAAAAGATCGTTTGTAGGCATGTCCATCGGTTTAAAATCCACGCATGCTCAGAATCAAGTCGACACATGCTTAGAAGCATTGAACTTCGTTTTTTTTCAGCACGTTGTTGTGTTTTACGTCACCGCGTTCTGACACGATCGTTTTTTTTAACTGATGGTGTGTAGGCACGACTGACCATCAGTTAGCTTCATCGGTTAACCGATAAAAACAGTCCATCAGACCGTTCTCATCGGATGGACCGATTGTGTGTACAGGGCTTTAGAGGTGCCTCTCTTCTCTTTTATACCCTGTAAAAAAAATGCTTTGATATACAAGTGCTTTGGATTACAAGCATGTTTCTGGAACGAATTATGCTCGCAAACCAAGATTTTACTGTAACTGTTTAAAGTCATTTTGTTTCATTTTCCTTTATTAAAGCACACATTTATATAGTATGTTTAAAGAAAGTGGACAAATAAGTTTTATTTCATTTAAAAGCATCTCACACTTTAAAACAAACATAGTTTCTGTAGCCATTTTTTAGAGGGTTGGGGGGTCAGTCAGGAACTCCACATTTTCCTTATCCTTTTACTGGCTCAGAAAACAGTCTACAGGTACTTTTTTTTACTGTAAATGATGCACTAAGATAGGGAGAGGGAGCATGGGATACCCCAAAAACCGAGGACTCCTCAATTTATGGCTGCACTGCACCAAACTGTTGGCTGCACTGCATTACCAGCTAGATGCACTGCACAAACTTTCTAGCTGCTCACACTGAATGTTACATAGGATCTCTTTTCTGCTGGTGCTTTGTACTCCTTCCAGAATTAAAAGCTACAGTACACACTTCCCCACAACACTGGAAGCACTGGGGTGTTCTACTCACTCTTTCTGGTGAGTGGGGAGCCAGGAGGGGAGCACAGAAAATCACCGAGAACCACTTCAACTTTATATTTTTCACAAGTTCAGCGCACCATATTGGATGGACATTATATGATTGCACTTTAATTGCATTGAGCACTTTATAATATACTGCCAAGTAATATTATGTTACTGTATATGTTGATATAGGCATTTGAATGCTAGATAATGTATTGTTTTGGTTACAGGAGCAGCACTGAGTTTATTATTATTTTTTCACATCACTTGGGGTTTTTCACCTTACACTGCAGCAGCAGCCCAATTACATATTTATACCACTATATACTCTATTCCCATAGCGCAGGTTTTCGCTCTAGTTTTTTCTCTTCTACTCACATAGCCACAGGATCATCAGTTGCCTCCTGCCAATATCCAGCAGGTTCTTCATAGTGAGGGAAATGGAGGCTAATACCACCATAGGACAGCTGGTCTCTTTCCCACCAATGTCCACTGAGTTTCTCAAGAACCAACTGGATTTCCAGACACAGATCTGCAATTAGGCCCCCTGGGATCCTGCACTAGGAGGGCAGAGCCCTATCGCATTGATAACCTCCTGCAAGACTGCACTCAAGAACACTGCACTCTACTGCTCATCCTCAGACTATTTATCAGCTCTCTTAACACCTTCTGGGCACACCTACGCAGGAATTGGCTGGAGTCTCAAAAAAGAAAAAAAAGCAGCCTCTGAAACTGAGCATCCCTAGCTAATCAACCCCTGTTCCACTGATCCAAAGGAAGCCAGACTAAATTTACCTAGAATTCTGCTTTATGCTAAGAGGTAAAATAGAAATGCAAAGGAGTGCGTCTTTGTGGTGTATACTTCCAAGGTTATAATACAGACAGACAATATAAAATATTAACACTTTATTCAGCATCTAACAAACATATCCATTAAAAAAAGGTTAGAATCATGTATGCAAATCGGCCATTTAAAGTTCATATGGCCTTGAGATAAACTTGTAACGGTCAACATGTTTCACAGGAATCCCCCACTTTATCAGGACTGATTGGATCTCAGTATAAAGATGCTTCAAATAAGCTCAAAGGAGAATGGCTTTTGGTAAAGTCTGCCGGGCCTGTGGAGAGAAACCAATTCCAAAAATGCTCCATACTCAAAATAAATTATACTGTATATATGCCTATAATGACATAGTCAATCTTAACCTCCTATATATATATATATATATATATATATATATATATATATATATATATATTGTTTTTTAAAGAGCTTACAACATGGAGTGTGCAGTCTATAGACTGGAAAACTAAATAGGAACTGCACTCAAGACACTATATCACCAGCCAGCATGGTGCACCATCTTGAACACATGCTGATATGCTAGCTGGTGATACGGTGTCTTGAGAGTAATTCCTATTTAGTTTTCCAGTCTATGGACTGCACACTCCATTGTTCAATGTTGCATGCTCTTTAAAAAACCTGCAGCTAGGTCCATGGGGTCTCTGTGCCATGGATTCAGTCCGGAAAGCTGTGGGGCCGCTAGGAAAAGAGTCAGAGCGCTGTCAGAGCACTGATTTATACCTTGCCCAGAGGTAAAAAGTCCTTCAGTGTAATTCTATCACTGGTGGTTTCCTGACTCCAGATGAGATCCCATGCGGGGGACCCCTGTGCCCCAATGGGACTACATTGCTCAGCAGACCCTCCTCAGCAGTCCCATGTGGACTTCTTTCTTCCTTAACCCTCCCCTATATACAGAAATACATTCAACCTGTTATATTGTAGGATATAGATAAATAAATAAAAATAGTCCCCATTAGAGATTTAATTTGCTCTTTTGATCAACTTCTTTAAAAAAAACAACACTGTTATAGAAAATTCATCATTTATATCTGGAAAATAATAATATACCAACGAATTACCATCTTTTCAAGCTGTATGTTTTATATTCAACCTATTCTATCTCTCAAAGCAACCTAAATATTAGGAAAATGGCTTGCAAAGTGAAGCTGGGCACGTTTGAAGCCAAAACATACCCAAATTATTATAATTTAAAAATGTTGAGATTTTATTTAGTTCTTGTGCAATTATGACATTAATTAATAATAAAGTTAAATAAGTAGCTATATTATGTCATACAGCACCTGCAGCGGAAATGTTATTTGCATGCTGTATTTTGTTTTAATAGTGATACTGCAAAGAAACATTCCTAAAAAAAAAAGAAAAGAAAAGATAAGGCGTTTCAAATAAGTCTGAGGATATTCTGAGTCAGTCTAAACAGCTGGTCTGGAAATATGCCGGGTATTTTAACTTTAACTCAAAATGCTTTTATACTAAATATCTCCTCAGGAGTGTCCTGACCTAATATATAAACTTTAAAGTGTCACTAAAGCCAAACATTTTTTACATTTTTAGATAGGGTGGAGAGGGATTAGGAACACCTGTGAGTTTTTTTTGGTGTTTGTACCCCTATTAGGAAGATTCTATTTTTCCTATTCATCGTTATCATTGAATGTGAAATTAAAAGAAAGAAAATCCCAAATTTTTAGTTGATATCAGAACAGGAATAGTGGGAATATCTTCCTATAGGGACAGTAGTTATGGGGACCCTGGTGACACCCCAGGATTCCCTCACTTTGGAGGGATTTCCTCTGACCTCCTCTTTTGGCTACAGGACAAGAAGTGAAGAGAAATCTCTGCAACATTTAACTTATCAGGAGTTACTTTTTGGCTTAAAATGTTCCTTTTTGAAGATGAAAGAAGAAAACATATATTTAATAATATATTATGTAGGGGTGGGAGCAGACATGAAATTATTATACTTCCACAAAGGCACCGTCCCTGAAAGGTATAACATTTGGATTCAAGGTAGGGTAGAGTGGGACTTTAAGTGTGCCTTAGTGGAGTATAAACAATGATGTATAACACAATTTTAAAAGAATATAGAAGAGCTTTATTTGCCATCCATGGATTAAAACTTTAAAATCTATTACAATCTAAGAGAAAATACAGTCTACTGTTTCTTGGGTCCAGGATGTGCAGGTCCTGCTATAGATGTCGGAGGTATGGCCTATGCGTTTCGTGGGAACTTCCAAATCGTCGGGGCCTTAAAGGTAGCACAGAAAACATCATATAAGTATTAAGAGTATCGTTGAAAATGTAGAGTTAGCAGAATTTTAAGTCAATATTGAATGAACGTTAATATTACATATACAGCATACAAATGGATTTTTACACGAGCACCAAGTCATTCTAAAGCTTCTATAGTTGCTCATTAATAAAACCCAACCAAATCAATATAAAACTTTAGCACAGAAATGCAGTTACATGTCCTACTGTTTCATGTGCAGCGGTGTCTCACAATGTGTCTTCACTTGCTGCAGACCGTTACTCCTCCAGAAATTTACTTCCTGCAAGTTCCCAGACCAGCTAGCACCACATGGTTAGGCCTGACATTAACTCAGCCAAGCCTCAGTGAATTGCCTTTTGCAGGCAGGGACCTCGGGCCCCTATGATGTAGAAATAGTTCCGGTGCTAACTGTCCTCAATTGGGCTATTGATCTGGGTAAACCTTATTAGGGCCCTGCCAGCCCTCCTGATTGCAGCTGCCACTCTCCACTGACCTTCCCACAATCCCCTCTTCTGGTTCTGCACCCATCGTAAAACTGCAAACTCACGTTTTTTTCAGGCTTGCCTTCACAGTCCTTCTGACTGTGCTTCACTCACCAGCCCTCCTGGCTGTGACCAGCTGTCCTCCCTGAAATCTCTTAGTAGTGTTTTTTCCTGCTGTCCTCTTCTTGCTCTCCTTATACCTCTTCACCATGATCTCTTCTCCTCTTGGCTGCAACAGAGCCCAGGCCCAAGGTCACCCCCAAGACTGGGGAGCTCCCTGTGGGTGCCGACAGCCTACACCCTCTCTCACTCTAGCTCTTCCATCAAACAGCTCCCCCAGCTGGTTAACCCTGGGTATTTAGGGAGGCCTGCCCCCTGCCAATCCAAGTTGGGGATTGGTCAAGGCTCCTCAGAATACCCCAGGCAGCTCCACATTTCCTCTCCTCCTCTTTCTAGAACCTTCTAGAAAGAAGAGGGAGGTGACAGTGATGCTACCTGTGAGTCACCCAACCCTGCCCTGAGCCAATCCCAGCCCAGAATGAAAGCAAACAGGCCTAGCCACCAGCTACACTATTATTTTAAGGTTTTACTATTATTTGACATCCTGAAGCATAATTTAAAAGAAGCACTTTCTAAACTGTAGCCTCCTACACATACATACAGTTACGACTGCAGATAGTACTGGGGTGCCGTGAAGTGGCTTTGCAGCTTACGCATGTATTTGCAAATGTGTCCAAACGAAACCTCTGTTTTTAACGCATACTGTTAGACAGGATAATTCAGTTTGTTGCAGGCTGGTCGGTAAGTTAAGCTGGGAATTTTCTTTGGTTTTGTTTGAGGTACTGGTCAAATTGGCATGTACCACCATGTTTAGCATCATCCAAACACTTAAGTAGATGATCTGATCAGACGTGTAAAGCAATCAGATAGTATTTTGGCCCATTTCTGTATGCAATGCTGTTTCACTGTAAAATATTTCTGGGATGTTTTGTTCCAACATCAGTTTTTCAGTTCATACCACAGCTTTTTAATGATATTAAGATTAGAGCTTCCTACCTTCTGTAAAGTCTTCAATGCCTTCAGTTACATCTGTTCTTTTGTTAGTTTAGTTCTGGGTTTTGTAACATCGTCATGACTCTTTTGAACTTGAGATCACAGATCACAGCCCAAAATTTAGGATTTTCTTCTACTTTCACTTTTAATGATAATGGTAGACGGGACACATAGAGAGGAATAGAAACATGCTAAATATGTAAAAATGGACTTTGAGACCTCATCTGCTGTTAAAATAATGAAAAGATAAACTAGACAAGAGTGATACAACCTCATCCAAAACTATGCGATAATCACTGAACCCTGGTCAATATACTGTATACATTTTATACCACTACACAAACTCAGAGAGGGAATTTACTAAAACTGGCGCAGTCAAAATCTGGAGCAACTGTGCATAGTAAACAATCAGTTTCTAGCCTCAGCTCATTCACAGTTAAAGAGAAACTCTGATTTTGTTGAGAAAAAACATTCCCTTCTGGGTTATCTATGTACATTGCAAGGATTTTAACAACATTTGTTGTACATTCCTTTTATTAGGGAAGTATCTATGTGTCTGTGTACATGGGCAATGTAAATGTGAATGGGAGTGACTATAATTATTAATCAGCTGCTTCACCTGCAAGGTTTTAATGAGGAAAGTGCAGCATATGAATCCCTTAAAGGGGTTGTAAAGGTTTGTTTTTTATTTTCTAAATGGGTTACTTTAAGCTAATGCATTGTTGGTTCACTTACCTTTTCCTTCAATGTCCCTTCTAAATGTTTTTTTCTTTTTTTTTGTCTGAATTTCTCACTTCCTGTTCCTCCTCAGTAAGGTGTTCAGTAAGCTGTTCTAAATGACTTTCCACCGATCGGATGATGGTGGAAAGCTTACTGAGGAGAAACAGGAAGTGAGAAATTCAAACAAAGAAAAAAACCATTTAGAAGGGAAATCAAAGGAAAAGGTAAGTGAACCAACAATGCACTAGCTTAAAGGAACCAATTTACAAAATAAAAGACTAACCTTTACAACCCCTTTAAGACGTGAATAACCCGTAGGGAGTATCTTACCAAAACTGAAACACTTGTAGCAGAGGATACCAGGATGCCAAAAATGTGGGGCCAAATCCTCAAAAGGGATACGCAGGCGGATCTGCTGTTCCGCCTGCGTATATCCCTGTGCCTATCTTTGGAACTGATCCTCAGAAGCAGTTTTCCAAAGATAGGCAGAAGATCCGACATCTGTAAGAGACTTACACTGTCGGATCTTAGAATGCAGTACCGCATCCGCCGCTGGGGGCATTTCGCGTCGAAATGCCGCTTCGCGTATGCAAATGAGGACTTACGGAGATCCACAAAGCTTTTCAGCTTCGTTTTTTCTCCGTAAGTTTACGTTTGCATGCGTAAAATTAGGGCTGCTTTTACAAGGTGTAAACTGTTTACACCTTGTAAAAACAGACCTTTTTTTCGATCGCCGCGTTTTTTTTTTAAATTTGAATTTTTTTTTCCGCCGTATCTTTTTTTGAACCCGTCGCAACTTTTTAACCCGGCGCGATCCTCAAAACTCGGCGTATCGTAAAAACACGCAATGCACGTCGGGAAAAATGATGTCACGGGCATGCGCAGTACGTCCGGCGCGGGAGCGCGCCTAATTTAAATGGGAATCGCCCATTTGTATTAGGAACGCCTTGCGCCGGACGGAGTTAAGTTGCACTGCCGAAAATTTCCAGGTAAGTGCTTTGAGGATCGGCACCTAACTTGGGAGATTTGCGGCAGTGTAACTTAACTCGGAAAAGTTAAGTTAAGCAAGTTTTTTGAGGATTTGGCCCGTGATTTTTATCTGAGTGCAGAGGTCTGGGAAAATCAGTGAGCCAATTGCACATCCACCATCTGTATACAGAACACTTCAAAGGTTGCCATATTGCATTGTGCTTTACAGAAAATTTCAGCACTGCAGATTGAAAAGGAAAGATCATTTTTAATAACGTTATATTTTATTATGGTTTATGTCATAATTGTATATGCTAAATTTATATATTTTTTCATTTATGAACTTTTTCCCCACAAAAGTGGAGTTACACTTTAGGCTTTGAAAATTAAACATATAATATAACAAACATTCCAGCTCTAGAATCTTCAAATGTGATCTTTAGAATATATAAACCAAAGTATAAATAAGTAATAAATGCAAAAATATAAATCATATATACAAAGTGATCCTTTTATTCAAAAAATGTCTACACAGTCCTCTTAACAACTTTCTCTATTGAAATACTCCTGTGTGCTTACCAAATAAATTCACAGGGGCAGATCCACAAAGCGAGTACGCCGGCGTATCTACTGATACGCCGGCGTACTTTCAAATTTCCCGCGTCGTATCTTTGTTTTGAATCCTTAAAACAAGATACGACGGCATCTGGGTTAGATCCGACAGGCGTATGTCTTCGTACGCCTTCGGATCTAAGATGAAATTCTTCGGCGTCCACTGGGTGGCGTTCCCGTCGTAATCTGCGTTGAGTATGCAAATTAGCTATTTCCGACGATCCACGAACGTACGAGCGGCCGTCGCATTCTTTTACGTCGTCTCTAGTCGGCTTTTTATTCGGCGTATAGTTAAAGCTGCTGTTTTGTGGCGTATAGTTAAACCTGCTATGTTAAGTATGGCCGTCGTTCCCACGTTTAATTTGAATTTTTTTTTCGTTTGCGCAAGTCGTCCGTGAATCGGGATGGATGTAATTTATGTCCAAGTCAAAACAATGACGTCCTTGCGACGTCATTTAGCGCAATGCACGGCGGGAAATTTAGGGAAGGCGCATGTGCAGTTCGTTTGGCGCGGGGACGTGCTTCATTTAAATAAAACACGCCCCCCTACTCGCCGATTTGAATTCCGCGGCCTTACGCCGCAAGAGATACACTACGCCTCCACAACTTACGGAGCAAATTCGTTGAGGATTCAAACTAAGCCAAAGTAAGTTACAGCGGCGTAGCGTATCTGCCCGGCGCAGATCTATGTGGATCTGCCCCCTAGTGTCCTTACATCTTCAGGGCTATCTTCACCAGCAGTGTTTTAAAAAACCTTACTCTTTGGGTCTCTTAGGCCCCGTACACACCATAGAATCCATCCGCAGATAAATCCCAGCAAATGGGTTTCAGCGGATAGATCCTATGGTGTGTACACGCCAGCGGATCTTTTTCCGCGGATATATCTCCCCTGGGATGGATTCCAGCAGATCGGATATTTGCTGACATGCAGAACATATCCATCTGCTGGAATCCATCCCAACAGATGGATCCGCTGGTCTGTACAGACTCACCGGATCCATCCGTCCGAAGGGATCCCCCGCATGCGTCGTAATGATTCGACGCATGCGTGGAATTCCTTATATGACAGCGTCGCGCACGTCGCCGCATCATAATCTCGGCGACGGAGCGACACGTCATCGCCAGAGGATTTCGGCGCGGATTTCAATGCGATGGTGAGTACACTCCATCGCAGAGAAATCTGCTGAAATCCTCGAGAGGATTTATCCACGGAAACGGTCCGCTGGACCGTATCCGCGGATAAATCCTCCCGTGTGTATGGGGCCTAAGTTATGAGATCTTGTATGGTAACCACTCAAATCAAGGATATTACAGATGCTGTCAAGATAATTTTTCTCTCCAATGTCCCTCCACCTTTACAACTCATCCAATGTTATTACACCCTCAATGGAATAATAAACAGCCACATAATGTTCTCTGTTAAACCATTTGTTAGAATCCCAAACAAGATTAAAAACACTCACATTGGGTAAGTAGCAGTCAGAAACCACTGAATGTCACAAACACAATGTTTGCAGATTCCACTCAAGCTATCAGCTGTCCTTAAACACCTTGGCCTGTGTGAACCAGCCTGCTTCCATGCTCACAAGTGGTCCTCTGTTGTCCACAGGCTGGTCTACAACCCTTCTCAGTGCTCTGACTTCTCATCTCCTCTTGCTTCACCTAACAGATGCTAGTGACTGAATAAAGTACAGCATGGAGGTTCTCCAAACTTCCTCATCCCCTTTTGCGTTGTGTCATGGTTAAGGACTTCTTCATAGACTGAAGAAGTCTCTGAAGAGTATGTATTACGGTAGTTATTTATAGTTTGGGATGAAGTGTTTGGTTTAAGCATTCTAAAGATCAAGTTTGGAGATTCTAGCACTGCACTGTTTGTTTTATTAGATGTATAGTTTATGTGGGGTGAATCACATTGTGTTAGCTGCTGGAAGACATGTTTATTTAGGTTGTGGTTGAGACGCTGCACAGTTTAAATATGTTTATACTGTATATTTTTGGAAAATGAAAGCTAGAAGCTGATGGGTTGCCATGTACAGCTGCGCCAGATTTTGTGCTTCCGTGGGCTTAGTCTGTATAGCTAATCAAGATAACATTACTTTTTATTTATTTGCTGGTTATATCTGAATAACAAGCTGCAAAACCTTTTAGCACATATAGGATAAAGTTACCATTTTGTTAGGGTTTTGTAATGTAAAGAATATAATTTCTTCATCTTTCTATTTCAAGAAATGCTAAAATTACAAGAACAAAATTAATGCAGGGGGTAATGCTGCGTACACACGACCGTTTTTTTGGGTACTAGAAAACATTGTTTTTAAGGGTCTAGAAAAAACAACGTTTTTTACAACCCCATCATTAAAACAGCCTTGCCTACACACAATCGTGAAAAAAAAAATGCTCTAGCAAAGCGTGTGACGTACAACACATACAACGGCACCATAAAGGGGAAGTTCCATTCGGATGACGCCACCCTTTGGACTGCTTTAGCTGATTTTGTGTTAGTAAAAGACGATTCACGCTTTTCTGTCTGTTACAGCGTGATGAATGTGCTTACTCCATTACTAACGGTAGTTTTACCAGAACGAGCGCTCCCGTCTCATAATTTGCACGTTTTTTTCACGTCGTTAAAGCCCACCCACGACCATTTTTTACAACCTGAAAAACGACAACGTTAAAAACGTTGTTAAAAAATAGAGCATGTTCGAAAAAAAATTTGGCCATTTTTTCGAACACGAAAAATGCTCTGAAGCCCACACACGACCGTTTTTAATGACATAAAAAAAAAACATCATTTTTTTTAGAACCTGAAAAACAGTCGTGTGTACGCGGTATAAGGGTACAGACCAGCTTTAGTGCCTGATATCACAATGTATGTATTCCAGTATTTAAATCTGTATTGGCATCATTTGGGTGAGACTTTCTTTTGTTTGGATATTTCTGTTGGCTATTTTGCGTGTTGGCCAAAAGTGTGGTTTTATTTGGTGTGGGTTATTTAGCTTCAATTTTGCATCTATATAAGTGTAAAATAATGATACTGCTAAATAAAAGTAACCCAGCACAGAATAATCTACTAAAAAAAACGAAATAATGTATGACAAAATTGTCAGGATTTGTCAATTTAAACCTTGATAGCTACTTTAGGTAAAAGTCATGTATTGTCATTCATATCCTAAACGTGTCCAGTGATATATCCCACTAATATCTAGTGATGGATTTTGGGACCATATCATAGACATTTACTTTAACATATATTTTTCTTCCCACATATTTCTGGTGTCTAGTGTGTTTCTCTGCCTATTATCCAAACATCTTGTGCTTTTTGGGCTCCGATAGGTAATATAGGGATTAGCAAATCAGCCTTAGTTTGGTTTATGAGCCATTAATGAAGCCCATAGTAAAGTCCAAAAACTGTGAACCACAATCCAAACCCCCTTGAGGTCTATGGGGCAAATCTTGAATATTAATTCTGTCCATTTTCAAGGCTATTTGACAAGGGGTTGTCAAAGAGCATGGGAAGATTGGTATTGCGTTAGGGAACTCATATCAATGAAAAAAAAAAGATTTAAAAAAAATACTTTACAGTGGAGAGAGGGTCATTCTTTTTTATGCAACTTCAGTTATGACATGGGAAAAAATATTCATTCCACTCTATCAAGTGTAATTGGACATCGTATATTTTTGATGCACAATACTTTTTTTTTATCTTTACTTCATTGATTAGGTTAAATGCGGCAATAGGATTAATTTCAGCTTGAAAAACAGGCTTTAGGTAGTTTTGACTGTGACACCTAATTTTTTATCCAGTAGTTACAGGATAGAATTGACAGGTGAAAGAAGCAGCTGCAACAGAGCTAAAGGTTATAGGAAAGTTTACTGTTGCAAAAATAACAAAAAATAAAGCTAAGGATAGTGTCAAAAAAGTTCCACAGTATATTTTGTGATATTCTGTTTTTGCATGGCAACATTTAATGAAATGTCAAAACAGAGTCCACAAAAACATTTAAACAACAACTTTTGTGAGGCAATTTATCCTTAAAAATAAAGATTTGAGTGCCATATTTCAGAGACAAGAGCCGCACATATAGTACAGTGGCTGGAATGTATCTAAGCAGCTTAATTGGGCTGCAATGTAAGAGAAAGTGATGAGGAAGATTTTATTATAAAATAAAAATGAGAGTTTATTGTTTTAGGGAAAATATGTCAGAAATATCGTGTAGACTCTATGTACATTATGTAAGCAGTTTTACTAGGCCGCTATTGGGATGGAGAGACAAGGTGGGATTTGTTGTTCATTATAACTCAGCATGCATTATTTCTGGGACAATAGTCAGAAATATTGTACAGGCTTCATGTATTTCAGCATTTGTAGTAAGCCACATTTTGGAAAAGACACACAGCAGGCAGCTTTTAATCAAAATTCTGGAAAACGTTCTTATCCAAAATTATATATTAGACTTAAACAGGACAGGCAGCAGGCCTCTTTTCATTTAAAATTCAACATTAGCATGCATATATTTCACATGTGTCCTCTAATGCAGGACACATGGAGGAGCCTATAGCAGGGGTTGAATACATCCTGCCTACGTATATTATCAATGCCTACAGCTGTTAATATCTGATAAGGAGACATCTTATATGGTGGTGGTTTACTCTGTGGTGGATTTGGGTGCCGTTTCATCACCTGCTTAAAGCTGATAATATTTGTAGTCTGGTAAGGAGACTCTTTGTGTGGTGTTGGCTCACTTGTGCGCTCTCTTACCATCACTGGGTGATTACCTAATCTTCTATATTCCATATCATTGATTCTGTCAGAGGGTCACTATTTTGGGAAGGATCACGCTATGTTATGTTTTTTCTTGTTTTTGGGTTAACCATCTGCCTATGGTGTGGAGGCTCTTTTTCCATCTGCTGCAACTTGCCATTGTTGGAGGAGTTAGTGCTGTTGCACTAACCAAAGGCCTGAGCTGGGCTATAGCCACCTGCACAATTATCTTACTATCTGGTAAGCATGTCTTGCAATAAGATTTGACACTGGATCGAGGAGTTTTATTTGGTTCTTCACACCAACCCTCTTGGACTTATTAATTTAGTCTAATTTGGACTTAGCGCAATTTCTTCTTTTTATATTTTTACTGTGTTATGTCACATTTATTGCTGCTTCAGAGGAGTCCATTTACACACATTTTTTTATTATTGATTATAGCAAGCGCGTTTTTTTCCTTTTGATATATTTCACAGAACATAGCCTGAAATATTGCACAGATTCTACAAACATCATGTATGCAGTTGTAGTGGACTGCATTTTTAAAAGGACAGACAGTCGGCAGCATTTCACCCACAAATTAACATGAGAATATATACATTTCAAAAATCCTGAGATATTTTACAAATGGTATAAACAGATATTTTATAGAGTTAATTTGAAAAAGGACAGCCAGCCAGCAGCTTTTGATCCAAATTCAAATTAGAGTGCATATATTACACAAAAACAAACTTGAAATATTGTAGACTGCGTGCACGGTATGTAAGAACTTGTAGTACTAGGCAGCATTTATTCCAAAAATCAACTTTAGAGTGTATATATTTCACACAAAAAAACTGAAATATTGTAAATATTTTAAATTTTGGATAGAGATGGATTAGAACACCTAAAAGGTTTTTATTGCTGTCTGTGCCCCTGTTCTGAAGGTTCGTCCTCTCTTTTTGTCCTGTTTACCATTACCACCAATACCACCAAAAGTGAAATTCAAATAAAATCCCAAATTTTGGATTGTCACCAGAAAATAAATATAAGGAAAATGTTCCAGAGGGGACATTAGTTCTGGTGGCAACCAGGGATTTGCTCATTCAGGAGAGATTTCTTTTCATTTCCACAAAATGGCAGGGTCTATAACTCTTCCTTTATCCACTGAATATAAAAAAAATCCTTTAGTTAAATTTTAAGGATAGGTAGTAGATTGCATTTTGAAAAGAACAGTATCAGGATGGAGACTTTGTTGATGTGGACCCTCCAGCTACACTGAAGATAGCTTAGGAAAGGCAGTAGATGAACCTGAGAAGTATAGGTTTCTGATAGGACAAAGCTCCACGAGATAACTAGAGCATCATTTCATCAAAATACCAACATTAGAATGTATTTATTTCACATAAAAAGCCAGCTAACTGTTGAACAGATTCTATATACAGTATCTAAGCACTTTTGGTAAGATGAATTTTGAACATGGAGACACAAGTACATTTTATTGAGAAGAACAAATAAACATGGCTATGTTGGTAGGTCAGCATTAGCTGCAGGAGATGGTGATAGTGGCAGGATAGCAACAGTAGCAGGAGACCAGTAGTGACAGGAGTTGCTGGTAATTGTGGCAGGCCAAAAACATTGGAAGGAGATGGTGATGGGTGGCCAGCTGTGGTGAAAGAACCTGGTAATGGTGACATGAGCAGGTAATGGTGGCAGCCCAGCAGCGGTGGCAGGAGCTGGTAATGGTGGCAGGCCAGTGGCAGTGGAAAAAGCTATTAAAAGTAGCAGGCCAACAGAAGTGGAAAGAGATGGTTATAGTAAAAGGTATCAATTCTGGGCGGACCAAATTCCAAGCAAACATTTGGTTGCTAGCATGAGTTGCTGGCAGCACTGTTTAAACCCCCCAAGTGCGCTGAATGCCCTTTCTGGGCAAGCCAAATGTTCAGCCGTATACTGTAAAAGCTGTATAAGCCATTAGTCAACCTGGTCGCCCAAACCAGTTTGAAGGTTTTTAACATCTGACCTAGCCTCCAGGATACCTAAGATCATATGATTTAGGTGCTGCATGTGACTGCTGCTAGCAGCAAGCCTAACCAACGTTTCCTGGACAACAACTTTAAAGTTCTGCTGAAGCAACCACTGCCACAGCTGCTCCTCCTTTCAGTGATCTGAGCATCAGGGTGATATTGTCCATGAAAGAAGATCCTTCCACTGTCTGGAAAGGCAGTCATAAGGTTTATCTGCAGCATCTGTTCCAAGTAGTGCATTTATGCTCCCTCAGGGATGGCAGCATAGGATCTGACATTTTCTTCTTGTATAGTGGTGATTCAAAAGGGTGGCCAAATAGTAATAGTCTACCATCCTGGGTCTTTGAGTGGCTGAATGAGCCCATTCACCAAAAAATTGCCTGTAGTAGAAGACCCCAAATCCTACATTTTGCTGAGGAAAACAGTGTCCTCAACAGTTTAACCCCACCCATGATCTCACCCCACCCATGTACAACTTACAGGGTTTTGGAGAGGTGGAATATAACCCTAAAAGCCTGATCCATGTCCCCCTTCTCAGCATTGTAAGCCTAATGCTCCACCACCTCTGTCTATTGATGTGTCTGTCTAACAGTATGGGGGTGTAAAAACACCCTGCTGGTCCTGAGACCAAAGGAAGTCCTCTATTTCTTCTTGCTGTGCCTCCAGGGCCTGGTCTATTAAACTCTGAGTGCTTCAGCAAGAACAGCAAAGTGGTTGAATCACTAATCCCTAGTCTGTCATGGTTCACCATTCTGGTTGCCTATTTGAATGACAAGTTGGCAAACGCATCCTAAATAGCAAGTCCCTGATGTGGTAAAAACCACCCCAGATCCTCAGCGCTTGTTTTCATGCCATACTAACACAAATACTCATTGACGGCCCGCTATTGCAGCATGACCAATGTCAAGTTCCAGAATGTGTATTGCATATCAGGCAGTTAGCAGGCAGCATATCTTGCCACTGGATTTCAACCACTGGACGAACACTCATTGGGTATGGACAAGGTGGCCACAAACTCCTTTTCCCTGTCACAAGACATTCTGGAAGCCATGGTATCTAACTAAGAACCACTGCAGCACCAGGTTCAAAACCAAGTTCAAGGCACTTGTGTGAATATAAAAGTGTGTTAAGAATAATTTTAGCAATATTTTAGTACAATATATTTAAAAAAAGAGTCCACAAATAATGTTTGTTTTCAGGCTTTGTTTATACAGGAGCCATCGTCAGCGATCCTGCAGTAGAGTCAGTGGTCACCATATAAACAAAGTCTTTAGAAAGTGTTTACAGGATTTGTTTTAGCTTGTACAGGAGGAATGAGGGCCCGTACACACGTCCGAGAAACTCGACGGGCAAAACACATCGTTTTGCTCGTCGAGTTCCTTGTGAAGCCGCCGAGGATCTCGGCGAGCCAACTTTTCCCATTGACTAACGAGGAAATAGAGAACATGGTCAGTGGTCACCATATAAACAAAGTCTTCAGAAAGTGTTTACAGGCTTTATTTTAACTTTTACAGGAGGACTGACAGGGACTTCTGTATCAATGAAGTCGTTTACATGGAAACTACTGTTAGCTGAAGAATTATGAACAAAGCATATAAACACTGTTTGTAGACTTCGGCTGGTCCTGGCATACCTCTCCCATAGTGGAACAAATGTCTGTAGATTATCTTCTCTTTTAGAGTTTCCACACCTTAAAGTTATTTTCTTTAAAACAAAATATAAATATATCAGAGTTAGAAAAAATCTAATCATATTTATTATAACACACATAGGATGTGAAATGTGAATTAAGCTTGACTTAATGAAACAATATACATATAAAACTACCCATTAAAAATAAAACAGGGAAGTCATTTACAAATTTTCCTACGACATAATAAATTAAGCATGGAGTGCACCCTGAATGCAATTTGCAGTCATTTATAATGCAGTATTTTATGTTAATAATTTAAAATTGCATGCTATTTGGAGACACTTCTAATTAATGTATTTATGAAATTGTCATCTGTGACTGTTTCGGTTCCATTTAGCTAAACATGTCGGCAGAATGTGGCTGTTGATGTTTTGTGTTTGCTTGACAGCATCAGATATACTATTGGGAATGGAGGACATGCTTGTGTATGTGCAAGACAGGAATGCTGCCTTTTTTCTATAGAACCCATGGAAAGTTCATTATCACCTTCATCATTGTAGAACTGTATTAAATGGTGCATGAAAAAACATAACAAAAAAACTTCTGTGGATCAATAATTCAAGACAGGAAAGTTCACTACTTTGATAATGAACCTTTTAAAATATTGAATACATTTCATGTATTAAATTTCGGACAAGCTGACATTTCTACAGAGTGGAAATAATATGCAGGGTTTCTTTTTTAATCTTTTAATGTAACATTTTTTCATTGATCTGAATATAATTGGCTGCACAAACACAATAGGGGATCAGGCTCTCCTTGAAAGAATTTACAGAAGGAAATTAGTGTACAGTAGAAGGTACAGTTACTAATGATTCTTCTTCCACTTGTGTATTTGAATTATAAGGCTATATACAGTATTTAACTGATGATATATATTAACGTTATTTTTAAATGATATCTAAACTCAAGAATAATAATAAAATATATTGTCATTTACCAGTCCTTTGATGTGGTGACTTCAGACATTTAGTTCAAGCTATGAACATTTTCAGCAAGTACAAAAACAATACAGAAAATGCTTGTTGATCTGGCCAGAATTATAATGTCCTTGTCACTTCCTGTGCACAGATCTGAAATTCCAATAATAATGTCAGCCGTCCCAGTTCTGTTCTCTGAACTACAGAACACCCTTCTGCTGTACAGATAAAGAGAGGGGGGATGACTATAGTACAAATCAGGTGAGCAGTCTAGGGTGGCATCATTGCTACTCCAAAGATAAATTACAGTGAGCAAACATTGTCATTCTAGAACAGGAGAGAAAGTCTGAATAAGGAAAACGAATGCAGCCAACGCATTTAAGGACTGTTAAACAGCAATATATTATGTCTCTGCTTTTGGGTTTAGACAATAATATTAAGTGAGTGAAATTTGCTTACATACAAATGATGTTTGCAATCGCATCAGTGAGGTATGGCTGATGCCATTAATAATTTGGAGTACTGTATTTGCCAGCGTATAAGGCGACTGGGCGTATAAGATGACCCCCTAATTTTCCAGCTAAAATTTTGCTTTTGGGATTTACTCGCCATATAAGACGACCCCCTTCCTGACAGGAACAACCGCTGACAGGAACAGGCTTTATTCAGCTTTTTTCAAATCTCACTGTGCTATTGCACGCCTCACTGCGCCATTACATGCCTCACTGTGCCATCCATTACATGCCTCACTGTGCCATTCATTACATGCCTCACTGTGCCATCCATTACATGCCTCACTGTGCCATTCATTACATGCCTCACCTCCACGATTCCATACCTTATCCCTGACATGCAGAGTCTCAGTCAGACTTCGGGCGTCCATTATTCAAAAGCCGCGCCTCTTCCTCGTGCTGTTCCATCATAGGCGGAACGCTCAGTTTCCAAGCAGAGATTCTGTTCAGTGTTCCGCCTATCACGGATGTCCTCTTGTCCGAGGCCGAGGATGAGAAGACATCCGTGATAGGCGGAACACTGAACACAGGCTCTGCTGGGAAACGGAGTGTTCTGCCTATCACGGAACAGCAAGGGGAGGAGGCGCGGCTTTTGAACAATGGACGCCCGAAGTCTGACTGAGACTGTACATACAGGTACCGGCGTATAAGACGACCCCCCGAGTTTTGAGGCATATTTTTAAGTATAAACGATCGTCTTATACGCCGGAAAATACGGTAGGTAGATTCTTCATTCCCATTTCCCACATGTAATTTCTTTTATATGAGTTAAATGTCTACTTTTCAATCAAACATTTTTTCATTTTCTATATTTCTTTGTTAACTATTTTTCATGTGCAGCAATACAACAACAGTACAGTATACAAATAAATATTGCATCAGCAATAATACAAGCTGGAAATACACATACAGGCAGACACACATGTAGCAAATACAAGACTATACAAGGGGGTTACAAAGTGTGCATTTATGATTTTAACTTGTTCAGCTGTGACATATTGGGTAGACACGCAAGAGGTTAATTCAGAGAACTGTGCCACTGGAAATAGCAGGGTTGACCACACAGAGGGGCATTTGGAAAACCAGGACACAGCAAGTGCCTGAACAAAGACTTTCATGGCAAGATTCACCATTATTATATTGAAAGTCATAGGTTTGAAAACATTGAAACCTAAATATAAAAACTGCATTTCCTATCATCTATAAACATTACACTTGGAAATTTTAAATGGAAACTTAGGGTGGCTCTAAAACCTCGTACACACGATAGGTTAACCAGAGGACAACGGTCTGAAGGACCGTTGTCATAGGTTAACCGATGAAGCTGACTGATGGTCCGTCACGCCTACACACCATAGGTTAAATAACCGATCATGTCAGAACGCGGTGACGTAAAACACAACGACGTGCTGAAAAAAACGAAGTTCAATGCTTCCGAACATGCGTCGACTTGATTCTGAGCATGCATGGATTTTTAACCGATGGTCGTGCCTACTAACGATCGGTTTTGACCTATCGGTTATGAATCCATAGGTTAATTTTAAAGCAAGTTGGCTTTTTTTAACCTATGGTTAAACAACCTATGGGGCCCACACACGATGGGTTTTGACTGATGAAAACGGTCCTTCAGACCGTTTTTCCTCTGGTTAACCTATCGTGTGTACGAGGCATTAGTGTTTGCAAGGACAAGTAAATGGAGTGCTTCGACCTATGCCACATCCCTACTAACGATAAAGCAAAAAACAGAAAATCCCTCTAGTTGTGGAACTTTTTAGGCAATTATACAACATTGTTATATATATATATATATATATATATATATATATATATATATATACAGGACTCAAAATTTCAAGTCCTGAGCTACTAGCCAGGCCTCAAGGCATACTCGCCACCAGTTGCCCCGCCCCAACCCCTACCATGTCCCGCCCCTAATCACGCCCTCATAAATCTCATGAAATTACACTTAAATGTTTTATGTAGAATTAAGTAATAAATATTTACAACTTAATCCGTGCCCAAAAATGCAGCCTGCCCATGTCTACCAATGCAGTAAAATGTCCCCACATTGCAGCCAGAGTCCCCCTCACCACCCACATTGCAGCCAGAGTCCCCCCCACATATACATATTAGCCACAGTTCCCTCTCACCACCCACATTGCAGCCAGACCCCCCCCCCCACATATAAATATTAGCCAGAGTTCCCTCTCACCTCCCCCCCCCCCACATATACATATTAGCCAGAGTTTCCTCTCACCCCCCCCCCCACATATACATATTAGCCAGAGTTCCCTCTCACCCCCCCATATACATATTAGCCAGCCTTCCCTCGCACCTCCCCCCCCCCACATATACATATTAGCCAGAGTTCCCTCTCACCTCTCCCCCCCCCACATATACATATTAGCCAGAGTTCCCTCTCACCTCCCCCCCCCACATATACATATTAGCCAGAGTTCCCTCTTACCTCCCCCCCACATATACATATTAGCCAGAGTTCCCTCTCACCTCCCCCCCCCATATACATATTAGCCAGAGTTCCCTCGCACCTCCCCCCCCACATATACATATTAGCCAGAGTTCCCTCTCACCCCCCCCCACATATACATATTAGCCAGAGTTCCCTCTCACCCCCCCCCACATATACATATTAGCCAGATTTCCCTCTCACCTCCCCCCCACATATACATATTAGCCAGAGTTCCCTCTCACCTCCCCCCATATACATATTAGCCATAGTTCCCTCCCCCCATCCTACCTGTGCTGGGTAGGAGAGGAGGAGCCACCGCCGAATGGTTCAAACCGCGGGGAACATTACAGCTTTCAATTCAATAGCTTTGTGGTCCCCGCAGCGCGCGTCTTATACAGCCCCTCCCCTCTTGTCCGGGAAACTTTGATGGACAGATAACCCATCCAATCCTGGGATGGGTGATATGTCTATCAGTTTCCCGGAGGGGAAAGGCTGTATAAGACGCACGCTGCAGGGAACACACAGCTATTGAATTGAAAGCTGTAATGTTCCTCGCGGTTTGAACGCCGTGGCGGCGGCTCTTCCTCTCCTCTCCTCGTTCGCCCCCCCCCCCCTGCTCCCAAGCAGCCAGCCAGTCACTCGCCAGCCCTCAAAATTTACTCGCAAAATGCGAGAGGCGAGTGTAAATTTTGAGGGCTGTATATATATATATATATACTTTATTGAAACTAAAATTCCTGCACAGCCAGGCAACATGCATTTCCAACTTGCATCCAGACACAAGAAATCAGTCCATGGGCTTGTTTTTGTTGTTTTTATTGGGGAAACAGATTGGATAGGGTATAGGGATTATGAGATTCTCAACTTGACTTGAAGAACAACAGATGAGGACAAACTCTATGTATTTGTACACAAAAATTACGACCCTGGACTGTACTCCCTCCTGAATAATCACAGTCTCTATGGGTCAGTGACACAGTTCATTATGAACTAGGAGCTCTCAGTCCCCTTTAGTGAAATAGCACAAAGGGCCAAATCCACAAAAGGGATACGACGGCGTAACTGCTGTTACGCCGTCGTATCCCTGTTCCTAACTATGGAACTGATCCACAGAATCAGTTTTCCATAGTTAGGCAGAAGATCCGGCATGTGTAAGGCCCCATACACACGGGAGGATTTATCCGCGGATACGGTCCAGCGGACCGTTTCCGCGGATAAATCCTCTCGAGGATTTCAGCAGATTTTAATGCGATGGAGTGTACTCACCATCGCATTGAAATCCGCGCCGAAATCCTCTGGCGATGACGTGTCGCCACGATTATGACGCGGCGACGTGCGCGACGCTGTCATATAAGGAATTCCACGCATGCGTCGAATCATTACGACGCATGCGGGGGATCCCTTCGGACGGATGGATCCGGTGAGTCTATACAGACCAGCGGATCCATCCGTTGGGATGGACTCCAGCAGATGGATATGTTCTGCATGTCAGCGAATATTCGATCTGCTGGAATCCATCCCAGGGGAGATATATCCGCGGAAACAGATCCGCTGGCGTGTACACACCATAGGATCTATCCGCTGAAACCCATTTGCTGGGATTTATCTGCGGATGGATTCTATGGTGTGTACGGGGCCTAAGGGACTTACACTGCCGGATCTTAGGATGCAGTACCGCATCCGCCGCTGGGGGCATTTCGTGTCGAAATGCCACCTCGGGTATGCAAATTAGCACTTACGGAGATCCACGAAGCTTTTCAGCTTCGTTTTTTCTCCGTAAGTTTTAGTTTGCATACGCAAAATTAGGGCTGCTTTTACAAGGTGTAAAGTTAGTACACCATGTAAAAGCAGACCTTTCTTTCCAGCGACGCGATTTTTTTTTAAATTAGAATTTTTTTTCCTGCTGTATCTTTTTTTTTTTTTCGCAACTTTATTGACCCGTCGCAATCCACAAAGCTCGGCGTAACGTAATTTCGCGCTATGCACGTCGGGAAAATTACGTCACGAGCATGCGCAGTACGGCCGGCGCGGGAGCGCGCCTAATTTAAAGGGGAATCGCCCACATTTGAATAGGATTTAAGTTACACAGCCCAAAATTTCTAGGTAAGTGCTTTGTGGATCGGGCACTTAGGTAGAAATTTTAAGGCAGTGTAACTTAAATGGAAAAAATTAAGTTAGGCACGATCTTTGTGGATTTGGCCCAAAGTTCCTAACTGTATGCAGGAGTATAGGGCCAGATCCACAGCCAGCCAGCGCAACGTAACTTTTTCCATTTAAGTTACACTGCCGCAAAGTTGCCAAGTTAGGTGCCGATCCACAAAGCACTTACCTGGAAATTTGCGGCGGTGTAACTTAAATCCGTCCGGCGCAAGGCGGGCCAATTCAAATGGGCGAGTCCCATTTAAATTAGGCGCGCTCCCGTGCCGGACGTACTGCGCATGCTCCGTCGGGTAACTTACCCGACCTGCATTGCGCTAACAGACGTCGCTCCGACGTCATTTGCTTAGACGGTAACGTAAATGGCGTCCAGCGCCATTCACGGACGTCTTACGCAAACGACGTAGAGTTTGTATTTTCGACGCGGGAACGACGGCCATACTTAATAGGGCTTAGTCAAATAGGACTCAGCCCTATTTTTACACGGCGTAACTCGACGTAAACAACGTAGAATTAGCGCGACGGGCCCGTCGGAACGTTCGTGGATCGCCGTAAGTGTTCATTTGCATATTCTAGGCCGGCCGCAATGGCCTCGCCACCTAGCGGCCGGCCTAGAATTGCATCCTTAAGATCCGACAGTGTAATTCAATTACACATGTCGGATCTTCTGCCTATCTATGGTAAACTGATTCTGTGGATCAGTTCCATAGATAGAAACAGGGATACGACGGCGTATCAGTAGATACGCCGGCGTATCCCTTTTGTGGATAACCCCCATAGTGTCTCCTCATTAGAACCTCACACAGTTCTGAAGCTTGTAGATACCACCAGCCCTCCTGGCTGCTTGACTATCAGCCCACCTGGCTTCTTCTGAAGAAGGCCCCAGGACAAGGGACTGGGATTTAGTCCCTGGAAAGCATGCTACATATGGCAGTCTCTTCTCTTGTATGCCCCGGGTGTGCTGAGGTTCTTTGCTCCCTACTGCACTGGGCAATAATCCTGTCCAGGCCTCTAACTGATCAGATCCTGCCACACATGTCCGGATGTCTTCTGCACAAGACCCAAAGGTAATGGAGATCCTTCTCTTAGGCTTCTTTTTCTTCTTTTCCTCAGCTCCTTTCTGGAGGCAGAGCCCCCAGACCCAAGGTCTCCTCCCAGGCCACTCGACAGGAACCTCAGCACTCCATCTTCCACCCGACTCCCCTGCTGCTCAGGCTCCACCATAATTAAGGGGCTGACCCAGCCACCCTACCAGTGCCTTCTGCCTGGGGATTGGCCAGATTCCCTCAAGTATGCAAATCAGGACCTTCTATCCTCCACCCACTAATTTCCAGAAGCTTCTTCAAGCTTCTAGAACCAGGGGAAGGTACTAGAGACCTACCCTGCAGAGCCCTTCAGCCTGACCTGGAGTAACCAGATCCAATTACAGACTCACAAAGCTAGCATGAGTCAACAAAATACATTTACCTACACTAGTTGCACACTAGAGGGTGCTACACTGCAATAGAGTTGCAGCTGTTTTTTTGTACAAACATATATATCAGTATTGAGTTAAACATAGAAAACTACACCTCTTGCCAACATTACATAACCAAAAATGTCCCCATTTAGGTTGATACAAGAGCAACCAACTCGTTTCAATGTATTGCTTTGTTCTCTTCTTCCTCAGTGTGTATAAAGTATAGAATATACGCAATCTACAATATAAACAAATTATTTAACATATTTCAAGAATGTTTACACAATAAAGTAATTTCCTGAATGTGCACTAACTTACACTGCTAGATGTAGAGACGTATAAACGGCCGTTACAGTAAAAGAACCAAAACCATTAAACTGCTGTTAGCGTTGATTCCAAAATGAGGGAAGATGGCAAGGGAGCTGCTGGAGCATAGACCAGGCCACCTACAAATCACTGAGGCCAACACAACCCAATGCCAGACAGTACAAAACTACAAATAGATAAAAAAAATACAACAATCATAAAGTATAAGGAGAAACTACAAGACATATGGACAAATGGTGTGGAGATAGTTGGGCACAGGGGCAGGAAGGCATTGAACACAGGCATCACAGACCATTGTAAAAATTAGGTTGCAGTTCCTGATGGAGCCCATGCCCCTTGCCTTTCATAGGCCTAATCAATGGCCACCCATACATATCAAAAGATGCACAGGGGACAGTCCCAGTGCACCAGGTGACATCCTAAGGAGACAATGGCACATCCTAGTGGTTCCTTCAGAAATAACTGAAGTGAATGTAAAAAATAGTTTCAAATTATACCACAACACAAGGCATTGACATAAGAATATCCTTCACATCAAATTGTGTATAGATTTGCATTCAATATTATATGTAATTGCATGTGTCGAGGAAACAAATGAGTCAACTTGTGGGTCCATAGTGAGTAGGTGCCAGTATTTACTAATAATGTTTTTTATTTGTACATGTTGGTTAGAGAACCTGGTGATAATTCTCATAAGGTTGGTTGGTTCCTGTTTTCTTGTAGATTTTTAGAGAAATTGCGTTTATAGACTTTTTTCTCTGCAAAAGCCTTTGTCTCAATTTAACTGCCTCTTGTTTAAATGTAGCTTCATCTGGGCAGTTGCTTAAGTGCTGGATATAGGTTTTGATGCAATAAGTGCTTTGGGATAGAAACTGGTGATTTGGAGAATAGAATTCTCTGCCGTTGGCTTCCTAAATAGATTACTGGACTGTTCTTTTCATATTTCAACATCAAGAACTGTAATAGATTTTAGGTCACAGACCATTGTAAAAATAAGTTGAAGTCATTAGTATTAATAGATGTGACACAATCTCATAAAAGGTCTTCAGAGGCGTCCTATACTAGAAATATGCAAGTGTTTGCAACAAAAGAGTTTCCTTTGTGGGGTTTTGCAGATAGGTGGGGGTGGTACCATGGCCAGTAGACAATGGGTCAAGGGAGGGTCCAGGAGAAAGAAGAGGAGAAAGAGAAAAAGCGTCTAGTGTCAGAAAAAAATAAAGAAAGCAAACTAGGATTAAAAAAAGTGTGTGTGTGTGTGTGTGTGTGTGGGGGGGGGGTTAGAGAATGAGGGGGTTTAGGGAAGAGGGATGCAGAGTAGGAGTTATAGGTGTGGGGAAGCTTTGGACTGGCTCCAATCAGAGTATAAAGTTTTTGTGTACACCAGGAAGAAAATCAGGATTTTACTGCAAGGGGGTTAGGGAGCCTGGAATTGCTGAGGGCGATACAAACTTGCAAATGGTACATAGGTTTTCGAGGATAGCCCCAATAAATGGATAAAGTCACTGGGGAGTAAGTAACAGAATGGTATCTAGTGGGTACTGTGTAAAGGGCTGAATGCAAGTTCTAGTCAACAATCCTAACGTTTCATGTCTAGGAATCTAAGACCACCCCTGAGTTTGAGTAATGTCATGTGTTAGAAGCCAATTCTTGAAGTTGCATTCTTCCAAACAAAGCAGCCAGAGAACATCCTCACCATTGCAAAAAATGTAGAAGGCAGTCATATTGAGATTACTTGCAAGACATATAAGACAATTGGAAGAACATCCATCTTTAGGATGGAGACCCTTCCAAACCAAGAAGTGCAATGTGTCAGTAGTTTAAGATATTTTAAGGGGTTGGTAATAGCAGGAGTAAAACTCTGAAAGACTGGCTGTTACTTGCATACATGAGATGTGATTGTATCTCCTTGTCAAATTAATTGGAAGTCAAATTGACAATTAGCAAACAATTCATCTGGGAGATTGAAAATCGAGGCAAAGAATTTCATGTAACAAACTTTAGGCTAGAGAGATGTTAAAGGGGTTGTAAAGGTAAATGTTTTTTCACCTTAATGCATCCTATGCATTAAGGAGAAAAAACATCCGACGGTACCGCCCCCCCCCCCCCGAACCCCCGTTTTACTTACCTGACCCTCGAATGTCCCGCGCGCGTCCACGTGATCCTCTTCGGTTCCCAGCCTGGCTGTTGATTGGCTAGGCTGGACGGATTGATAGCAGTGCAGCCATTGGCTGGCACTGCTGTCAATCACAGCGGATGACGCGACACGCCGGGGGGCGGGGCCGAGTGATACAGTCGGCAGCTATGCCCGCCGCTGTATCACGGGAGCGTGCTCGCAAAAGCGTTCCACCATGCAAGCTCGCTCGCATGAAGGTGGAAAGCTTTTGTGAGGAGGAGCCGAGACAGCCGCCGAGGGACCCCAGAAGACAGGGTTAGGGGACACTCTGTGCAAAACGAGCTGCACAGTGGAGGTAAGTATAACTTGTTTGTTATTTAAAAAAAAAAGCAGTTTGCCTTTAGTGACCCTTTAAAGCTAATGCAACTAATTTGTGTGTTTTGTCCTTTTTTATAAGACCTTGCAAGCTGGGGATGTACCTGAAACCACGAAGGATGAGTTTGAGTAACCCTATTATCAATAGTAAGTTGAAGCCATGGCTGGTTCCATTGCTGATTCTGAAGATGTCACACTAGTTCCAGGATTAGCTTATATACCTGTATATAAAATATTGGTATAAATCTCGGAAGCCAGGAGACATTAGGACTGCCTTCATGTAATTCCAGGCCAAAGGCATTTTGAGGTGAGATGGGGGGTATGTTTTTCAGAGATTATACAGTTTTTGGTAATAGGCTTGGGATTGTTTCGCATTCTCATCTGTTTTAGAATAAGTCTTGCCTGGTTTGTCATGTATGGAGTGAACACCCATGGATTATTGTTTGGTCTGAAACTATCTCAATAGGAGCCAACTGCTTTTATTTTATACATTTGTATTCGATTTTAACTCTTAATACAATTCCATATTTAATACAAAATCCTTATCTAATCACACAATATTTTTTAATTAACTTTTAAAGTTACCCTCAGATTTTCTACATCTTAAAGTAGTTCTATAGATAATGCAGATGGATTTTGTATGTTCGGCTCTTGTAGTCTATAAAACCCTCTATATTTTGAACCCTTCACGTTTAATCACAAATCCTTCATTATAACAAACCCAACTCCCACACAAACAAATGTAAACTTCTGGACACTGACCACTTCAATCCACCAAACCATCCTAAGACCTTGCTTTAAATATACCAGGTATCATTGTCTAAGAAAATACTGACATATTTTGGATCTAGAGAATTCCTCCCAAGAACACCAAAGTTTTACAAACTGATGTTCTTGGAAGGAATTACATTATTAAGCTCAATTACCCACTCCCTGAAACTGGAGACTTTGGCTATTTTTCCAATGTGTAGGGATCAATGCTCTGCCAGTCACAATAAAAAATGAGTGCAGCCCCCTTTTAGCAGATGCCACAGATCCAGGGAACATGGAAAGTAGCACCACTTCTATAGTCTCTGGCCAAGTCATGCATAATGACATAATTTAAATATGGTACTTCAATATGGTCTAATTAAAGGGTACTAGATATTTAACATAGTGGCTACTTCTTCCCAGCACTGCCAAAATCAATGAGACACAGCTGGGAGCATCCTATGCAACACTGCTGGACTTGCTGCATGTTCCAACTACTAAGCAGTTTATAATTTCTTTCCTGTATCTGACTTGCTATACTCTACCTAAATGTTGGGAGTAAAGATTTCTCCCAATCTTCTTCCGAAAGCACAGCCTAGTTTCCTCTTCCATGTTCTATCAAAATATAGGTAAGAATGAGGTCCTTATGAAAGTAATATATTTTTGAGATAATAAAAGGGAACAAATCCTTTTGCCCTAGGCATATAGATTCAAACAGAGTTAGATCCTTTGATAAATCTTTGGGAACAAGATACATATAAAAATGTTTCAGTTTAAGATATTAATACCACCTTCCAGAAAGATAAGAGCTTGTGGCAATATAACATTTAGGGTTCTAAGGCCTAAGGAGCAAACAGCCCCATCTGCTTTAAAGTAAGTCTTGCCTGGCTTGTCATGTATGGAGTGGATAGTTTTGAATAATTGTTTGGTCTGTAATGATCTTGATAGTAGGATACTGCTTTTTAAAATATGTTTATTAACCACTCTGGAAGGTTTTAGCCCCTTCATGACCAGAGCATTTTTTTTGCTGCACTGTGCTACTTTAACTGGCAATTGTGAGATTATGCAACACTACGTAAATTTAATTTATATATATTTTTTCATATAAATAGAGCTTTCTTTTAGTGGCATTTAACCGCCACTGTTTTTTTTTTTTTTATTATTATATAAATGGAAAAATACAGAACATTTTGAAAATAAACACTGATATTTTCTACTTTCTGTTATAAAACATATCCAACCAAAGTTCTTCATACATTTAGGCCAAAATGTATGCTGCTACATGTCTTTGATAACAAAAAAATCCCAATATGTGTATATTAATTGGTTTGAGTGAATGTTATAGCATCTACAAACTATGGTATAACGTTGTGCTCATAAGTTTACATACCTTGGCAGAATAGCCTAGGCACGTGAAATTTGGTCAAAATGATTGCAATATGAATGCAGTATGTTATCAAAAAATAGTGGAGGAACATTTGCATTCATCAGCCAGACGCACAATAAGGAGGCACTTGAAGAAAGATGGGCTGCATGGTCGAGTCGCCAGAAGAAAGCCATTACTACGCAAATGCCACAAAGTATCCCACTTACAATACGCAAAACAGCACAGAGACAAGCCTCAAACCTTCTGGCACAAAGTCATTTGGAGTGATGAGACAAAAATGTTGCTTTTTGGCCACAACCATAAACACTGCATTTGGAGAGGAATCAACAAGGCCTATGATGAAAGGTAAACCATTCCTACTGTGAAACATGGAGATGGATATCTGATGTTTAGGGGATGTGTGGGCTACAAAGGCACCGGAAATTTGGTCAAAATTTATGGCAAGATGAATGCAGTATGGTATCAAAAAATACTGGAGGAACATTTGCATTCATCAGCCAGGAAGCTGTGTATGGGATGTATTTTGACATTCCAACATGACAATAAACCAAAACACAAGGCCAAGTCGACTTGTCATTGGCTACAGCAGAATAAAGTGAAGGTTCTGGAGTGGCCATCTCAGTCTCCTGACCTCAATATCATTGAGCCACTCTGGAGAGAGAGTCAAATGTGCAGTTCATGCAAGACAGCCCAAGAATTTACAGGAACTGGAAGCTTTTTGCAAAGAGGAATGGTCAGCTGTAGATGGTCAGCTAAAGAGCCTCATCCACAAATACCACAAAAGACTTCAAGCTGTTATTGATGTTAAAGGGGGCAATACACGGTATTAAGAACTGGGGTATGTAAACTTTTGATCAGGGACATTTGGGTAGTTTCTGCTGTGATTATGATTTAAAAAGAATAAACACAGTTGATTGAAAATTAAATAGCTTCTGCAAAACACTAACCATGAGTGAAAGAAAAGTTTTTGTGTTATTCATATTCTCTGAAAAATGGCCAAGAAGTCATAAATTCTTCCAGGGTATGTAAACTTATGAGCACAACGGTATAAATTTGAAATTGATTAGACCTGACATCTTTTTGTCAGTCCCTAAAATGTCAGGACAGTACAAATAACCCCCAAATTACCCCTTTTTGGAAAGGTATATAGTAAGAAGAATGGTGATTTTTTTAAAAATTGTAAAATATTTTTTGGTCACAATTTTTTATTTATTTTTTGCAGTACAGCATCATTATATGGCTGATGTGGCGGTGATTAGGAATACTAGAGCCAGTAATCAGGGTTTTGTGTTTTTGTTTATGCAGTGACTATCACTGTATAAGCAATTGTTTTAGCTGTCATTAATGAGTTACCCATTCATGAACAGTTTGCTTATGGTTGTGATCTGTGATTGGCTACAGCTAATCACTTGTTACAGGAAGCCAGGTACCATGCTATTGAAAGCCATTCATGACAGGTTGTTTACATTGTTATGTTATCGGAATGACCAATCATAGAGATTAAATTATACCCAACTACAGAAGGAGCGCGCTGAGCGCTAAAAAGTAAAATCTCCTAACCCGGAAGAGGTCAAATCAAATATATATACTGTATATATGTCACTGAGCCTGGCGGGGCAGCAAGTGGTTAAATAGCTTTTCATTTAGCAAATACTGTTGTTTAGCATTTCTGCTCAATTATGTCCAAAAGGTACAGTACATGTTTGCAATCAAGATGGCAGTCAGATGTTTTTTTGTGAGCTGCTGTCAGCAGCTAATATGCATAGTGAACACATTAAAGGAACACTAAAGGTTCGTTTTTTATTAGATCAATTGATTGCTGTAAGCTAGAACATTTAAATATCACTTACCTCGTTTTTCCTTTTGACCTCCAAAATACAGTAATCCAGGTTTGAAAATGCCATTTCCTGTCACTCCTCTTCTTGCTTTCCACCAGCATCTGAGAAGTTTTGCATGGTGGAAAGCAGAATGTGCTCACCCCCTCCCTATGACTACAGCCCTGCGTGAAGATGCTCTCTTATCCCTCACAGGCATGGAGGCTAAGCCTAATGGGAACTGTAGTTCCCATTAGGCCGTGATGTAGCAAGAATAATTGTGCACAGCAAACCAGAAAGTCAGTGAGAATAACGATTCAGGAGTGACGGAGGTGAATAAAACAGCTCAATTTCAACAGGTATCAAACTAGTTATAATGCAAAACATTACTTTTTACTTTATCAGCTACTGTCAGACTTTAATTTAGGAGGAAAATATTTTTGTCTTTACAACCCCTTTAATGAAAACGTGTTTGGTCTTTAACTTAGTCACTATCAGTGTTAATGTTCTGTGTATGACCCACTTATGGGCCTCCAACTGGGTCATTAGAGATATGTCAGGCAATGCTGTATTCTGGCCTAGGCCAACAAGGCCCAGGCCTAGGGCAGCACTTTGCAGGGAAAGAGTCCCCGCTATCTTGCGCTACACTGTTAGTGAAGCGCCAGTCTTATGGGGTGGAATGGGCTGAGAGGAAAATTAGTCTAGTGCCCCCATAAAGCGGCTGCACTGCTTTCAGTATGCAGGCGGCTGGCATTCTGCAACTGTGGGGAGGGGGGGAAGCTGCTATCATCCTGGACAACAAACCTTCCTCACTGTGCTATATGTTTTCTGATGCACCATTGGCATGGTTATATCTTTTAGTCCTCCCCATAAATTTATCAGAAATTTGTGTTTAAAGTAGAACTATAGGCAACACTTTTTTTTTTCATTTTGGATTGAGTAAGGGAGGGTTATAGCCCCTGTCAGTTTATTTTTTACCATCCCTGTCCCATTGCAGAGATTTCCCTTCACTTCCTGCCCCATAGCTAAACAGGAAGTGAGAGGAAATCTATGCAAATTAAGGGAATTCATTGCCCTCCCAGGCCCTCAGAAATAGTCCCCACTCTAAAATTTTGAGGCGGGTCTTAAAGAGCAAGGGGTGTGGCCTTGACAAAAAGGGGTGGGTCATATTTAAATTAGGAGGTGCACAAATTTAGTCATGCCTAGGGCAGCACAAAACCTAAATACACTACTGATGTCAGGGTTAGGGATGAGCTTCGTATATGAGTCGAACTCATGTTCGACTCGAACATCGTATGTTTGATCGTTCGTCGAATTACGAAAGTTTTGGGGCGTTTGCACCAAATTCGAGTGGCGTTTCACGGCCCATAATTCACTGCGGCATTGCCGCAGTGCATTGCTGGCTGATGATTGGCCAAACATGCACTATGACCCGCATGCTTGGCCAATCACAGCTTGCAAAAAACGGAGAGCCATAATTGGCCAAAGCCAGGGTGGCTTTGGCCAATTATGGCTCAGGGGGTTTAGTACACGCCCCACACTATAAAAGGCCGCCTGCAGGTTGGCCTTGTGTAGTGTGTTGCGGTGGTTAAAAGAGAGAAGACAGAGAGAGAGTGTCATTTTTAGTAGGTAGATAGAGCAGGCAGGCAGGCAGGCTAGTCAGTTAAAGTTACAGTGTGTAGAGGATATATATGCATCACAGGTGTTGTATATATATTTATACACTGTATAGTTTAGCTAGATCTGCACTTCCTAATTTACTGGCAGGCAGGTGATTGTGCTAGCTGCAGTATTCTCACATGGTGTACTGCCTGTGTCCTCTGCAGTGTGCACCTAAAGCTACATGGTGTGTACTGCCTGTGTCCTCTGCAGTGTGCACCTAAAGCTATGTGGTGTGTGTACTGTCTGTGTCTGCGCTATTTTTCTCAATGATTTTCATCCATATTGCAGGGACCAGACATTACATTAAAGCCGCAAGCAGTTTTAAATTACTTTTTTCTTATAGTAATTTCATTTTGTGCAGGGACAGTATTCTAGTACAGAGGTTTTGGAGACATTTAAGTATATTTGGTCTCCCAATAGGGAAGTAGCCAATCTCTAGAATTTCGCTCTAAGTGCTTGTTGAGGGAAAAAGTAATAGTGATAACTTGGTAGCCTGACAAGAACACTGGTTTAATGGTCACAGACAGAAGACAGGTTAGACCTGGTTGCAAGAAAAAATGATAATCAATATTGAAATATTTCTAGTGTGGGGACAAGTAAATGATCAAGTCCCTGGTGGTGGGATATAAAGTGAGCTATGTATTGTGCATGGTCAAAGTTGCAATATTCTGTTTGGTTTGGCATAGTGTTCTGTAGAGTACTGATGATGCACCTGAGGATGCATCAAGAAGAGGGTTGTGGGGTGAATTTACATCTTCTTCCAAAATGAAGATGCTGAGGCGCTGAGAAGATCTGCTGATTTATCAGACTTAAATCCATCTCTGATGGAGGAGACTATTGGCAAAGTGATGAACAAACTTTTCACTTGTTTCTTGTGGGAGATTTAGGGGCAGATCCACAAAGATCTGCCCCGGCGCACCGTATCTGAGATACACTACGCCGCCGTACCTTACTGCAGTTTGGTTCGAATCCATAAAGATTTTGCGCCGTAAGTTATGGCAGCATAGTCTATCTCTCGCGGCGTAACGGCGCCTAATTGTAATCGGCGAGTAGGGTGGGGCGTGTTTCATTTAAATGAAGCGCGTCCCCGCGCCGAACGAACTGCGCATGCGCCGTCCCTAAATTTCCCGCCGTGTATTGCGCGAAATTACGTCGCAAGGACGTCATTGTTTTGACTTGGACGTAAATTACATCCATCCCGCGATTCACGGATGACTTACGCAAATGAAAAAAAAAAATTCAAATTAAACGCGGGAACGACTACCATACTTAACATAGCAGCTTTAACTATACGCCGGAAAACGCTGACTAGAGTCGACGTAAAAGAATGCGCCGGCCGCTCGTACGTTCGTGGATCGTCGGAAATAGCTAATTTGCATACTCGACGCGGATTACGACGGGAACGCCACCCAGCGGACGCCGAAGAATTGCATCTTGGATCCAAAGGCGTATGAAGATGTACGCCTATCGGATCTAACCCACATGCCGTCGTATCTTGTTTTGAGGATTCAAAACAAAGATACGACGCGGGAAATTTGAAAGTACGCCGGCGTATCAGTAGATACGCCGCGTACTCGCTTTGTGGATCTGCCCCATAGACTCTGCTTTAGGCAGCCTGGGTTACATAATGTTTCTGCAGTGCATAAGAGTTTAGCAGGTCTGTTACTTGCTGTTACAATTTTGTGTGATTGGTAGTCTGATGTTTTTGTGCAATAATTGATAATATTGATAATAACTGATAATCTTTAAAATGATGATGCAGGGATTTTTGGCCTGTTCAGTTTGTGTATTCTTCCACTGCCTTGCCAGCTTACATCACTTCTGTTTCATTTGCCTCAAGGTCTTATCATACCAGGCTGCATGGCAATGTGAGGGGCAAGGCTTTATCTTGACAGGCACAATGAATTTAAATACAGAAATAACATTTTGTTGCATAAGAAGACAAGGTCCTGCTTCGAAGTGCTCTGGATCTCCTCAAGGCACCGTTCAGAGGTTAACCTTTGTAAAGGCATCTGTCCTAAAGAGTAATATTTTCTATTTGTTTTAGATGGAATAGCAGTACAGATTTGCAACAAGCTGTCCATACAACTCAGTTTGAAGTTACTCAAAACCAAAAATGTAATATGTTGCAGGTTACTAAACCTTGAAAGTAATTACTGCACTCATTTTATTTTTTGCCATTTTTTCCCCCGTTATTTTTTCTGTCAATCCTGCATATAACACACCTCTTGTCCTTGGGTAACTATGCTCACTCCACCATTGTAGCTATTGGAGGAGCTATGGTAGCCACCCAGTCAGGACACATGTCATATCATCGATCCCACACCTTCAACTTTTCTACCAGATCCTGGATGCATAGTCAACAAAGACACTGTACAAATCCATAAACAAACAAATGGCCACCAAAAAGGGAATATCAAATATATTCTGAGATCTCAAAATCAAATTTTTTAAATACGTCCGTCTTTGTTCATTTTCAGAACGGCAACCAATAATTAAAACAGACCTCAAAGCCCACACCCTTAAGGCATATATTACAAAAAATATGGGGGCAGATCCACAAAAGAATTACGCCGGTGTATCTATTGATACGCCGCGTAATTTTATAATTCCCACGTCGTATCTTTGTTTTGAATCTACAAAACAAGATACGACTGCATCTGGGATCGATCCGACAGGCGTACGTCTTAGTACGCCGTTGGATCATAGGTACATTTTTCCGCCGGCCGCTAGGTGGCGTTTCCGTTGAATTCCACGTCGAGTATGCAAATAAACTCATTACGACGATCCGCTAACGTACGTCCGGCCGGCGCATTTTTTTACGTCGTTTGCGTTCGGCTTTTTCCGGCGTATAGTTACCCCTGCTATTATGAGGCGTACTCAATGTTAAGTATGGCCGTCGTTCCCGTGTCGAATTTTGCATTTTTTACGTTATTTGCGTAAGTCGTTCGCGAATAGGGATTTGCGTAGAATGACGTCACTGTCGTAAACATTGGCTTTTTCCGGTTTAATTTCGAGCATGCGCAATGGGATACCCCCACGGACGGCGCATGCGCCGTTAAAAAAAAACATTGTTTACGTCGGGTCACAATGTATTTACAAAGATACACTACGCCGCCGTAACTTACGGCGCAAATTCTTTGAGGATTCCAAAAAAAAAAAAGTAAGTTACGGCATCGTAGTGTATCTTAGATACGCTACGCCCGATGCAAAAATGCGCCGATGTACGTGGATCTGCCCCATGCTGTATATCACTTCTGGAGACCATAGCAGAAAACTACTACTCTCTCTTTTAAAAATATCTATTTGTGCGGCTGCCACTAAAATTCAAATATATACGGTATATATAAAAAATATATATAGATAAAAAAAGGGCCCAGGTTCCCCATCCACTCACTCAATCTGGATGGGGGAATCACTCCCACTAAGCTATTGTTTTCTGATGGTGAGGATACTTCCCCACTGTCAGAAAACTCTGAAAAGTGCTGCCAGCTATATACAGCAGCACTGATATTTTGGGAAAAACTAAACAGGCTGGTTGTACACAAGTCGATTGGCAGTTCGACCTGTGTACAAACAGTCTGCCCATACATGAATGACTACTGATGGACTTCTATACAACCAGCCTGCCCATACATGGATATAAATTTGGCCAGTCCCTGCTGAACTCAAAATATTGTTTTATGCTTCCAAGTTAGTTCACAAGTGCCAATGACACCGTATTTATGGCAAAATCTAGGGTAAAATACTTTGTTAGTGTTAGTGTGTTTATATACACTATATTAACAAAAGTATTGGGACACCTGCCTTTGCATCCACATGAACTTTAAAGGCATCCCAGTCTTAGTCCATAGGGTTCAATATTGATTTGGCCCAGCCTTTGCAGCTATAACAGCTTCAACTCTTCTAGGAAGGCTGTCCACAAGGTTTAGGAGTGTGTCTATGGGAATGTTTGAAAATTCTTCTAGAAGCGCATTTGTGAGGGTAGGCACTGATGTTGGAGAGAAGTCCTGGCTCACATCCTGCACTCTAATTCATCCCAAAATGGAGTTGAAGTTAGGACTCTGTGCAGGCCAGTCATGTTCCTCCACCCCAAACTCATTCATCCATGTCTTTATGGATCTTGCTTTGTGCACTGGTGTGCAGTCATGTTGGAACAGGAAGGGGCCATCCCCAAACTGTTCCCACAAAGTTAGGAGCATGAAATTGTCCAAAATGTATTGGTATGCTGAGGCCTTAAGAGTTCTCTTCACTGGAACAAAGGGGGCCAAGCCCAACCCCTGAAAAACAACCCCACACGATAATCCCCCCTCCACCAAATGATTTGGACCAGTGCACAAAGCAAGGTCCATAGAAGACATGGATGAGCGAGTTTGGGGTAGAGGAACTTGACTGGCCTGCACAGAATCCTGACCTCAACCCAATAGAACACCTTAGGGATGAATTAGAGTGGAGACTATGAGCAAGGCCTTCTCTCCAACATAAGTGCCTGACCTGACATATGCGCTTCTGGATGAATGGTCAAACATTCCCATAGACACACCCCTAAACCCTGTGGACAGCCTTCCCAGAAGAGTTGAAGATGTTATAGCTGCAAAGGGTGGGCCAACTTAATGTTGAACCCTACGGACGGAGACTGGGATGCCATTTAAGTTCATGTGCGTGTAAAGGCAGGCGTCTCAATACCTTTGGTAATATAGTGCATGTTTTTGCACAATTAATTTAATGGGATTTACCTAAGGTTTTTGCGGTTACACTATTTGTGTTTTATTTGGCTCATTATATTGTCTTATTTCAATTGAACAAAACAGTTAATTAATATGTTTTTCCAATGCTCAATAGTGCACTCATCATAACAGTTTTAAACTTTTAAAACATGCAGATGCAGGTGACGCGTCAGAATAGCACATATGTTTTCTTTTGAATAAAACAAAACTCTTCTAGCATTATTTTACATTGGTGTTGCTGATGTGCACCTAAGTGCTCAAAAAAAAGAAAAAAACAAGATTTAATTTATTCGAGCAAGTCAACACAGCCTTGAAACACTAACAACATATTTTTCTTTCAGCATACAGTACATTGCAATCTTTATGTGAAAAAATATATGTAAGATTTTTTCAACTTCTTTTGTTTTAGAAGTATATGTTGTTTTCATCAAGGAATGTTGTATTCTGAGAAGCAATATAACAAAAAGGTAAAAAAAAAAAGAAGAAAATGTGACCTTTTCGTTTTTTTCAGTGCTGCCTTTCAAGAGCACATTTTACTGCTTTAACTCCATTAGTGTTAAGGTTTATATTACAGTGGAGAGTACTACATCTGCTCAGTCTTTTAAAAGTGTTCTTCTCTACTTTCCTTATCTTCTTTTAAATTACAGTACAGAGAGCCAAAGGAATTTCAGGAGCTATTCTGAATTTCCTAGCAGCAAGAACAAAGGTATTGAAATGGGCATAAAAGGGTAAAAGCACAAAGCTCCTGCCAAGTGCAGAGATGGCTGCAGTATCTTAAGCCTTGAGAAATTGCACATTGGTAATGTATTACTTGGCTCCCATAAGGATTCATGGTTCCATTTCGACTTTTTTTTATAAGCAAAAGCAAGATATTGAAAATTAATTGTCTCACAGAGATAATGAGTTTGAGCCTGTTGTAATTCACATTGGACACCTTTTGCTAACTACGACTGATCAATAGTACAAAAAGGTCAATTGTAAGGAAAAAAAAAAAACCTTGGAGTAAAATAATGAGACAGAGGGACCTAGACAAATTCTACAAGCTAGAGGTAGCGAGCAGAAAATTACTGCCACCATTTGCAATATATCATGTGTTGATTAAAAAGCAAAATGTAGCTCACAAAGTCATGCTGCATATATTATTACAGGAACACAATTCTTAGTGAATTGTTTACAGTTGTACTTTCCCTTAACTAATAATGCTTATTGTATGGAATTACTAGCTGTTCTTATGAATATAAATAATCGAACAGTGTAGAGATCATAACCAGAGGTTTGCTCAGTCTATTCTAGATGTGTGTCACAAGACTCATTTGAATAAATGATCTGTTCAAGTACAGTGCCTTGCAAAAGTATTCACCCTCCTTTGCGTTTTTCGTGTTTTGTTGCCTCACAACCTGGAATTAACATGAATTGTTTGAGGATTTGCATCATTTAATTTACAGAACATGCCCACAACTTTGGAGATTTTTTTTCGTCTATTATCCACTTTAAAAGTCCTATATTTAGGAGCCTTCATGACCTGCAGTGCTAGAGAGATGCTGACTTGCACCTCTACAGTATGCTGTCTGAGGGTCACTTTGAAGTCTAAGGCCTCGTACACACGATAGGTTAACCAGAGGACAACGGTCTGAAGGACCGTTTTCAATCGTGTGTGGGCCCCATAGGTTATTTAACCTTCGGTTGAAAAAAAGACAACTTTCTTTAAAATTTAACTGATGGATTGGTAACCGATAGGTCAAAACCGATCATTAGTATGCACAACCATCGGTTAAAAATCCACGCATGCTCAGAATCAAGTCGACGCATGCTTGGATGCATTGAACTTCGTTTTTTTCAGCACGTCGTTGTGTTTTACGTCACCGCGTTCTGACACAATCTTTTTTTAAAGGAGTTCTCCAAGCTAAAACTTTTAACCCCCGCTGTGCCCGGGCTGAAAACTATACAAAATAAACTTTCACTTACCTGCCTACGATCCCCCGTTGTTCCGATATCGCCGTCCCGTTCTCCGGTCCCGGTCTCTTCCACTTCCTGCGGGTCGGTGACTCACAGTGCGCAGGAAGTGGCCGCAGCGGGACATTGCTGAAGGCCGCTGATAGGCTGAGCGCACTGTGAGTCACCGACCCGCAGGAAGTGGAAGAGACCGGGACCGGAGAACGGGACGGCGATATCGGAACAACGGGGGATCGTAGGCAGGTAAGTGAAAGTTTATTTTGTATAGTTTTACAGCCCGGGCACAGCGGGGGTTAAAAGTTTTAACTTGGAGAACTCCTTTAACTGATGGCGTGTAGGCACAATGGACCATCAGTCAGCTTCATAGGTTAACCTATGACAACAGTCCTTCAGACCGTTGTCCACTGGTTAACCTATCGTGTGTACGAGGCCTTAGATGACAGCATGTAGCTGCCTCATAGATGACTGAGAAAACCACCCCAGCCAAAACTGACATCTGGTGATGAAAAATTATTAATTGCACTTTTATATTACCCCATATAGGGACAGTGTCAGCTCATATAATGAATCAAGTGAACTCTGATACTGGCAAGTTTGCTAAGGGTAACTAAAAAAGATTAGAATACAAGTTTGTGATAACTAACAGTGCTCACACTGGTAGTGATGTGACAGATGTGTGTGATTGTGTTGCTTATTAAGGCTACTTTCACACTGGGGTGTTTGGGGCTTCGGAAGTTTTGTAGTGGCGCTTTACCGTCATTTTGCGGCCCTTTTCAGCCGCTAGCGGGGCGCTTTTAACCCCTGCTAACATCCGAAAAAGGGTTAAAAGCACCCGCAAAGCTCAACTGCCGTGGCGCTTTGCCGACACTTCAACGGCACTGCCCATTAACTTTAATTGGCAGGGGCATTGTATGAGCGGTATATATACTGCTCCTACAGGGCGTCAAAGATGCGGCTTGAAGGACTTTTTTTGGCGTCCTGACAGCGCACCACTACAGTGTGAAAGCACTCAGTCTTTCACACAGAAGTAAGAGGAGAGGCTCCTTACAGGCGCTATGCAGGTGCTATTTTTAGCGCTATAGTGCGTGTAAAGCACCTCAGTGTGAAAGCAGCCTTAGGGTTTTATCTTGTTAAAATAAATGTAATAAAAATCATTATAAGGTTTATATAGAAAATTATAATCTTTACCATGGTAGTGGCAAAACAAGAAATCATATTTATGACCATGGTTTTCTATTTTTTTTTTTTTTATATATACAACAGTGTCACACTAAATAGCAATTCTACAGATGTGTTAGTTTTAGAAAATATGCATTTATACATTTAGTAAAACGTATAGAATGCAGAAAGGTGAAATGAACCCTTTTTCCTAATACATTTCAAGATAAGCTGTCTTTTTGACTATTCAATTATTACACTGCAATTACTGTGAAACTCTGAAATAATTATCTTATTTGTCAGCTGTCATAAAATAGATTCTCCTCACTTACAGAAATACAGTTCTGTTTGATTGAACAGCATTTACAGAAAATAAAAGATGCTGGATAAGCCATCTCGTCTCAATTGGATTAAACTATTGATTTTCTAACTCGCTCTTTGTCTTGACACGAGGGAAAAGAGTTGACGAGACTAGGAATTTAACAAACTCTATACCATATGTATCTTATTTAGCTACACTTCAACTTCATCACCTTTCAGTTGATTGCTTTAGACATGTGATCTCATGGGCAGCGAATCTGCCATGCATATAAGACATCTCGTCGTCTTAATAGAATAGAATTCTAGAGGTTGACCTTGCCTTTAGATTACAACTTGAAAGGGCTAACATTAAAGAGACCTGAAATGTATTTTCTTTTTTAATAGCTAGGCCTTTCTAATTGCTTAAGGCTAACTGCAAGTAGCAAGACTACTTAATAAAACACAGTCTAATTAGTAAGGACCTTGCAGGGCTTCCTAAAAGTTTTTTTTTAATCTTAAAGGGGTTGTAAATGTTTTTTTTCTTTGTTTGAATTTCTCACTTCCTGTTTCTCCTCAGTAAGCTTTCCACCATCATCAGAGCGGTGGAAAATCATTTAGAACAGCTTACTGAACAGCTTACTGAGGAGGAACAGGAAGTGAGAAATTCAGACAAAGAAAATAAATACAGAAAAAAAATTAGAAGGGAAATCGAAGGAAAAGGTAAGTGAACCAACAATGCACTAGCTTAAAGTAACCTATTTAGAAAATAAAAAACAAACCTTTAGAACCCCTTTAATGCATTCTATGCATTTAGATAAAAAAATAATTGTGTGTGGTAGGCCCCCTCAGTCCCCCTAATACTTACCCTGAGCTGCTTCTCTATCCAGCTATGTACACGATTCCCTCAGCCATCCGGGACTCTCCTCCCGATTGGCTGGGGCACAGACACTGTACCATTGGCTCCCACAGCTGTCAGTTAGCCCATTGAGGGAGAGAGGGAGTGAGATCGGGTTGTGGTTCCGTGGCTGAATGGATACACTGAGCTCTGATTCGGCTTGGGTGCCCCCCATAGTAAGCTTCAATTCTATAGGGGAGGGAGGGGCCAGGAGCAGCGAAGAGGGACCCGAGAACTGGAGGATCTGGGCTGCTCTGCTCCTGTACTCCCTGGGGTTCCCCAAAGGCTCCCGAACACCTCGGACCTCTATTTTCCATCGCCCATGGGACCAGGTTATGAGACCAGCCTGCTGCGAAGCCCTTGTAGCTGTTGATGACATGTTGTGACACCGGACCAGCCGTTCTCCCTATCATGCCTGTGTTATCACTGGTTTTGTGAGTAGCCATTTTTACTGTGTACAAATTATTTGAATTAAATACCTACTTACTGCACTTAGTTTGGCGCATTTTTCTTCTTGTTTGTACATATCTTTCAGAGTTCGCTTCTGCTTCAGAATTTTGCTGCCGCTAATGTGCCATTGGACTTTTATTGGACTTTTTATTCATTCATTTTAATGTTATTGACATGGACCGTATGATGTGTTTACCTTTCGATTATTGACTGTGCTCTTCTAATCATGCACCATCTACCTATATGTATTATATTGCTCTGTGCAAATCCACTGCAACATGGCAGGTAAGTATAACATGTTTATTATTATTATTATTATTTTTTTTTTTAAAGCAAGACTTTACAATCATTTAAAGTGCATCACACGGGTAGTTCTAACGATTTTAAACTTCATTCATAGTATGTAGCAGTATGAAGAAATAAATATTATTTGTCATTGTAAGTTATACAGAAATGGAACAAATTTTTGGGAGAGAGATGGGAGTAGAAGTTTGTAAAGGATAAACCAAGACATAGTTACCAATCCACTTAATACAGGTAGCTGTCAGTATGACGCTTCTTATAGTCTTTACTAATAGCGGAGGGCATCAGAGGTCTCCCCTAGGGTACGCAAACAATGCATCTGATTCACTACTTTGGGTAAGATATTGGAAATAGCATACTACAGTATATTTGCTTACTGTAAGTGCATTCAGGTTTAAACTTTCCTGCAGTCCGGAATGATTAGGTTTTATTTTCTACTGCATGTTAGAGGAAATGTTTGTGTTTTGTTTTTTTGGGCTCTCCAATGGATTTACAGTATACCTCAAGGATAGAAATAAATCAGTTTTTTAAAAAAAATGTAATCCTGTATGCTCCTGTACAGTCCTTTATATATCTTGTACTGGAAGGACTATAGTAACTAAAGAGCACCTTCAAAATTATTATTGAAGTTAAGCGTAATATTTAGATGTGTCTTTGTCCCTAATACAGAATTTAATGAACTGCAACATTCTTCTTTGAATGCAGTATGCTTTGTCCTTGAATGCAACCAACAGTCTTAGGGCACAATGACATTCTCATCTACTGTATAAATTGCGAGACGGAATAACAATGAGACATTAGCATGCATAAAATCTATATGAACACCACGCACATCTGGTTAGACCTTAAATACATTAATTTAGAGCATTGTGGGTCTGCAGTAGAGCATATCATTGCTGGCATCTTAGAAATGTGTACAGCAGATTTCTTTACAAATGAGATTCCTCACTATTCCTCCTTAGCATGACTAATTTTTGTATTAATGATCATTTTAGTAACTGTATTATAGAATTTAGAATGTATGCTATATCCATTATTTATATCTTTATTTTAGTTATTTTACTTTTGCATATAAAACAGAGGAATATATGTTCCAAGAAACATGATTTCAGAACATATTTAATTAAGATGAAACCTTACACTGTAGGATGAAACCCTTAGCAATTTTTTTTTGTCCATGTCATAATTCACATTTTACTTGGTGTTAACATTTGAACTGAATATTGGGTTGCTAGTTAGTAGCTTTCCTTAAAAATCCAATTTTCTTGTGTACACCTATCTTTCATTTTATTGAAAAAAAAAATTCCGGTTAAAGGCAAAGTTTTATTTTCTATTTTTACCTGCTTACCATTGTTACTTCTGCTTTATGTACATTATTCCAAGTATACATTATTTACAAGACTTACAATTTTTCCATCAGGCCAACTGTCTTTTGCGGCCTGTCTTCCACCTCAGTAGACTGTCTAGCCTTAATATCACTCTAATAACATCAGGTGTTATAGCCACATCAAGACACACTAAGGCTGGGTGAAGAGTAGCTGAAAAAACAATGTGCCACCTTCATGCCAGCACACCTAGAACCAATGATTAGAAGAGTAAGGCATTTTGGATTTCAAAAACTATAGGTACACAGCATCCTAGTCCACCAAAAAGATGCAATGACATCAACAATATGGAACCAGTGCACATTGAGATCCAAGCAGGTCTGCACAGCAGACTGTCTGTCATTGATTTAAACAGGCTGCTTGTGCGGGTGAAAACGGCCCTTTTACAAAGGCATACGGTACACCCATGTGAATGAGGCCCTATTGTAACAAATCCTTTTCAGTGTGTGGAGGCAAATGGCTTTTCCATCAGGTGCAAAACTGCAAGACTTAAAGCCTGGCTTTTGCATATTATAGTTTTGAAGTACAAAATCACTCACAAGCTAAGAAAAAATAAGGCACTGTTAAGTTAATATGTATATAGGGGCCTATTGAAAAATGTGCATGTTTATGCCATTAGAGATGAGAGAAGAAGCCTCCATACAAATGCCAGAGACATAAGGTATATTTTTGTCAGATTTTACCGAAGGTTATATACCTCCTAATCCCTATACAATTATCCCACAATTACTACAATTCCAAAAACTGTTGATCTTCCAAGGAAAAGGGAACAAGCCAGGCGGGCTCTTAGCAAATGCACTAAAGCCCCATACACACTATCAGTTTTCCTGCAGGTTTTTCTCTTCAGGTTTACCAAAACCATGTAGTGCAAGGGCCTGCCTGATTGCATACAAATTGGAACTCTTAAGGTTTGACCTCATATTAGATGGTTTTGGTAAACCTGAAGAGAAAAACCTGCAGGAAAACTGATATGGCCAGATTCACGTAGAGCCGCGTATCTTTTGGCCGGCGTAGCGCATTCCATTTGCACTACGCCAACGTAACATAGTGAGGCAAGGCCAGTATTCACAAAGCACTTGCTCCGTAAGTTACGTCGGCGTAGTGCAAATGGGCCGCCGTAACCCCGCCTAATTCAAAGTAGGCATGTAGTGGGCGGGCTACATTTAAATTAACCGTGACCCCATGTAAATTAAGGCCGTTCGTACGGCGCATGCTCAGAATCACGTCGCAAATACTCAATGCTTTCGACGTGAACGTAACCTACCCCCAGCCGCATTCACAAGCGGCTTACGCAAACGACGTAAAATCCGACGGCAGTTCCGACGTCCATACCTTGCATGGGCTGCGCCACCTAGAGAGGTGTTTTATCTTTACGCCGGCTTATGTCTTACGTAAACGGCGTAGCTTACTGCGACGGGCGTACATACATTCGGGGGATCTTGTGCATTTACATATTCGACGCGTAAATCAACGTACACGCCCCTAGCGGCCAGCGTAAATAGGCAGCCAAGATACGACGGCGTAGGAGACTTACGACGGTCGTATCTTGGCTAAATTCAGGTGTATCTGGTTTCCAGAATACGCCTAAAGATACGACGACGCTCATTCGGCCTTACGACAGCGTATCTACTGATACACCGTTGTAAGTCTACGTGAATCTGGCTAATAGTGTGTATGGGGCCTAAGGCTCTTACATCTAAAGCCCTTACATCCAAATAACTGACATAGACCCAATTTATGGCAGCATCAAGGCTTCTTGGAAGAAGATAGTTTTCATCGGGGAGAGTTAATCAACATTGAGGAATGGCAGACTAAACCCCAGAAAACTCTTGGGCCCATAAGGTTTCTCTCCCACATACTATAAGACATTTTCACAACCCCTAGCCCAACCATTTACAGATGGTTTAATATCCATTCTAGAGAGGGGATCACTCCTATTTTTTTAATGTGCCCTCTTCGCCTCGCACACAGAAGCAAATGTATACATAGGTCGTGACTGCATATCTAAACAGTGTTTGCACCAGTCATGTGAGGTATCGCCGCAAAAATTAGCGTGAGAGTAATAGTTCTAGCCCTCTAGACCTCCTCTGTAACTCTTAATTAGTAACCAGTAAAAATTGTTTAAAGTGTTGCCTATGGAGATTTTTACGTACCAAAGTTTGGCGCCATTTTGCAAGCATGCACAATTTTAAAGTGTGACATGTTAGGTATCTATTTACTCAGAGTAACATCATCTTTTATATTTTACAAAAAATTTGTTAAATATTGTGTTTTTTTTGTATTAAGATTCATTAAAGTGTATTTAAAAAAAACTGTGTTTGAAAAATCACTGCACAAATGCTGTGTGACAAAACAAATTGCAATGTTTGCCATTTTATTCTCTAGGGTCTCTGCTAAAAAACATATCATAATGTTTTAGGGTTCTGAGTAATTTGTAGGAGAGAAATGTCAGAATTGGCATGGGTGGGAACTTTTTAAAGGATAATGCCAGTAAAATAACATTATAACCCATACACCAAGAATACCAAAACCCCGAGAACTAATGAAGTCTAATGGATGAGAGAGTTAGGATAAAACCTGTAGAGAGTGGGGACCAATGGCTGAAAACATCAGGCTAAGCACCATTCTCAGTTCTTAAGAGGTTCTGAATCATTAAACAGAGAATCGGTGTCAGAGTCACAAGCCAAGGTCAATGCAAGAGAAGATATTCATAGTCGGGGGTCACAAGTCAAGGTCGATGCACAAGAAGAGTTTCAAAGTTGGGGTCACAAGCCAAGGTTGATGCAGGAGAAGAGTTTCATAGAGGGGGTCACAAGCCAAGGTCAAATCTAAGTAGCAACAGAGGTAGCTCGAGGCAGCGGGCGAGATGTGTGGAGCACAATAATCTGACTAACAGGAAGTGCAGAGACATGGCTTGAATCAGTAAGGTCATAGGAGGAGAAAAGAGTTCAAGATTCAAGACAAACAAGGTTCAAGGCAGGATCATCCAAGGAATTGTTAAGGGAACTGTACAGCAATCCAGGTGGCTCAACAAAAACAGATATTGCGTGACACTGAAGGGGTTCTGGATTGAAATCCAGGCCATGACAGTACTCCCCTCTTCCCAGGACGTTCCCCTGGACATCCTAGGGCTTGGTATGTGAGTAAATCTGTGATGGAATTCCCTTGTTAATCTAGGGGCATAAAAATTCTCCTCAAGCTCCCAAGAATAATCTTCTAGCTCAAAACCTTCCCATTGAACCAAATATTGTAGTTTACCATGATGCATACGAGAATCAAAAATGTTATCCACCATGGAATCTTCCCCCTTTGCACTTGGACTGGGTCTTGTGGAGGATGTGTACGTCCAGAAAAGGGATTCTTCTTAAAGTGCTTTAAACATGCCATATGAAAAACAGTTGTGATCTACTACTACCATGACAGACTACCATGACAGAAAATCCCTTGGATGGTGGTAGGTTAATAAACAAATATGTGGAAATAGATCCCCATTTTCACGATGGCACAGGGAGGGGTAGTAACACACCTTCAGAGAGGGAGCCTGGTACCTTATGGTGGGCACAGGTTTCACATGAAAGAACATAATCCTTTACATCTTTCTAAAAGGAAGGCCACCAAAAGGTACAGGCAAGGAGGTTTTTCATGTTCCTAATTCCAGGGTGACCAGAAGATTTTGAATCATACACCAGCTGAAAATCCTTAAAGCAGACTTCCACCCCCTTTTACAAGGTGGTCTTAAACTAAAGACCATCCCTCCACCCCTTGTTTTTTGAGATATATAAATGTTCTTCTGTCCTAGCCCAGCTGCGGTAAAGTATGCAATTTCCCCCTTGTTCCCTGTGTGTGTCACCTGTGTGTCCCCTAGAAGACAAGGTGGCCATTCACAAAGTGCTGTGCAACTTAACAATGCGCAGTAGGAAACTGGCTATGAAGCCAGAAAATCCATGTAAAATTTACTGGTGGATTGTTTAAGAGTGGATCCCTATCATAAACTTCTTTAATCTATGAAAAAAGCTTTGCAGGGTGCATTACTCCAAAAAGCATCTTTCTTGTAAGATAGTACTCTCTGGTTCCATGCCAGTAGAAGGGTCACCTGACATTCCTGACAAAGGATCTGCTTTCCCATTTTTAACATCCTGGTCTGTAAGAAATAACAAAGTCAAATCTTGAAAAAAATTGTCCATCTTGCATGCCTTGCATTGACCCTCTTTAATTCAATAAATTTAAGAATTTTATGACCTGTAAGGACAGTAGCCGACGTGTGGAGCACTCCAGAAAGTGTCTCAATTTGGAAAAGCCTTCTTTTACTGCTAAAAGTTCCTTGTTACCAATATCATAATTCTGTTCTGCTGTTGTCATATGGTAAGAATAATATGCATATGGATGTAATAACATCTTTATACCAATTATTTGAGAAAGAACTGCTCCAACGGCTGTATTGGAGGCATCTACTTCTACTATTAAAGGAAGTTCTAAGTTATGGTGTACTAGTACAGGTGCAATGGTGAATAAGGTTTTCAAATGTGAGAAGGTGATTTCCATCTCTGTCAACCACTGAAAATGTGCCTCCTTTTTAGTCACATAAGTAATGGGGTGCACAATTTTTTTTAATAACTCTCCCCAAAAAGTTTGAAAATCCTTAGAACTGTTGCATAACTTTTATGTTTTTAGGGGTAGCCAGTCTAGGATGGCCTGCATTTTGCTGGGATCCATGTTCAGCCCTTCAGAAGAAATAATGTAACCCAACAACTGTATATGGGTATGTTCAAAATCAAATTTTTTCAACTTAATGTATAATCTATTTTGTTGTAGTTGTTCTAAAATGTTATGGACATGAGCCTGATGTTCCTGTAAGATAGTAGAAAAGATAAGTATGTCATCGAGGTAAGCCACAACAAATTGTTCTAACAAGTCTCTAAAAACATAATTTATAAAATGTTGGAAGGTAGCTGGTGCATTACAGAGTCCAAAGGGCACTACAAAGAATTACAAATGCCCATATATTGTCCAAAAGGCCATCTGTAGCTTGGAATAGCACATACTCATTGGATTCCTAACTGTATTTTTATTTAGCTATCTTTAATCAATGTATGGGCGCAAAGTCGCATCTTTTTTTCAGTATAGTATAGTGGGGCTCAAGCCGGTGAAGTTGAAGGGCGGATAAACACCTTCACCAGACGTTTTTGTAGAAAGTATCTTAATGCTTTCAGTTCTGGCTCAGAAAGTAGAAAGTAGCTGGTACCTCTGTTTAGATTAAAAGTGGAAAAGTAAAGAATTATTTACCCTTGGATTAGCATACAGGATTTGAGCCCATTAAATGTTCCTAGTATTAAGCACAATTTTCATTCAACACTGTCAAACGCCTTGGCAGTTTCTAATAACAACAATGCTCTTTTTCTTGGGATGTTCATTGGTACCCTTTGTGTTTAGAAAAACTCTGCACGTGTTGTAGTGATTATTTGGCATGAAATGTGTTTAGTTAGGGTGTATTATGATATTCATCTCCCTTCAATAAAAGGGAGATGAAATGGTACGAGGAAGATACTAGCTTTTTTGGAAGGACTACTATTATGGCCTCATATATGAAATCTGGAAAAACCCTATTTTTTTTTTTTTTTTTCAAATAACGATTTTTTATTTTCGCAAAAGGTCAATACAAAATGTAGCAGCATTTCAAGTGTAAGATAAAAGAGGTAATACAAAAATTCCAGCTGAATGTACTTACACAGCGGCTTCATTCTTGGTTGTACAATCAGTAACGTATAAAACAACTAGGTAACAAAGAAGAGAGGAGGAGAAGCGAGAGGATAGAGTAGGAGAAGGAGATGGGGGAAAAGGGGGCAGGTGAGAGAGAAAAAAGAAGGAGAAGGGGGAGACAGGGAGAAGGCGGGGGGGGGGGGGCAGGCAGGAATGTCGGGTGAGGTAGTGTACCTTGGTGGTCTGTTGTCGGCTCACGGCGGGTCCTCCTCCACATGCCACCTCTCCCAGACCAGGTCATGGTCCTCCAGCCTATCCCGGATCCTAGCTGTCATTTTTTCCATAAGCTCTACATCCTTGACCCTAGCATAGAGGGCTTCTTGGGGTGGCATTGATTTCTTCCAATAAAGTGCTATCAGGCACGTCGCAGCTGTGGTTATGTGTCTCAGGAGTTTCTTATAGGGTTTAGCTATGTGGGGTTGGGATAGGCCCAGTAAGAACAGCTTCGGGGAGAGGGGTATGGGTGCCTCTAAGAGGCGGGTCAGGAGCTCTTGTACCCGAGTCCAGAACGGGACTATCAAGGGGCAGGTCCAGTAGATGTGGAACAGTGTGCCCCTGGCCTGGTTGCACCGCCAGCATTGGTCAGAGGTGGAAGGATAAATCCTGTGGAGGACGTCCGGGGTCAGGTACCAAAAGAACAGCACTTTATATGTGTTTTCCTTATAGAGGGTGCAGATCGAGCTCTTGGCCGCCTGCCTCCAGACCGCCCTCCACTCATCCTCTGTGAGCTCCCCCCCCAGCTCCCTCTCCCAACGGAGCATGTAGGTGTGTTTGCCTTTAGTTTGTAAGGGGTATTCATTTAGGATTTGATAAATATCTGATATGAGGCCCCTTCGGGCTGTGCCCTCGAGTATAATACGCTCAAATGGGGTCGGTTTGGAGAAAAGGAGCCGGGGGGCTATCGTGTGGGCGTAGTGGCGGATCTGTAGGTAGCTGAAAAAAGCTTGTCGTTGAATGTCATGTTTGGCTTGGAGCTCAGTGAAGGAGTGCAGGGTGCGGGATCTGGGGTCTACTAAGTGACCAAAGTGAAACAGATTGCGCGATGCCCAGGGCCATGACATCTGGTGGGTGAGACTCGTCGGTAGTTTAGGGTTATAAAGGAAGGAGGTCAGCAGGGAGCTATCAGACGTGAGTCGACAGTCTTGGGCTAGCCTCCTCCAGATACTTTGCAGCTGCCGCATGGAACCCAGCAACCGTCCAGGCTCCACTGTCGCGTTCGCGTTCCACAGGAGATTATTGGGGTGTATTGGGGCCAGCCAAATCTTTTCCACCTCCGTCCACCTATTGTAGGACTTCTGGGGAAACCATGATGCCACCGCTCGGAGTTGTGAGGCCTGGTTGTATTTGACCAGGTCTGGGAAGGCCAGACCTCCCTCGGTACGCGCGGCCGTCATGACCGAACGCGGGATCCTGTGGCGTTTGTAATTCCACACATACCGGAGGAGGTCCGCTTGTAGGGCACGCAGGTGAGCACACGGGACCGGGGCTGGTAGGGTCTGGAAAAGGTACAGCAGTTTTGGTAGGATCACCATCTTTATGGCCGCTATCCGGCCCAAAAGGGATATCTGGTGAGACCTCCATTTATGGATCAACGCCCTTATTGAGCTATATAGGGGGGGGAAATTGGCCTGGTACAGGGATGCAAAGTTCGGGGTCAGATGGACACCCAGGTATTTCAGGGAGGTTCGCTCCCAGTGGTACGGGAAAACGGACTGTAAGTGCAAGGCCTCGGGTCCGGGCATGTTAATTGGCATGGCCATGGACTTGGACGTGTTGGTTTTATAACCCGAGAGGGCCCTGTAGCGTTCCAGTTCCCCTTGTAAGTTGGGTAAGGAGATGCGGGGACGCGTCAGTGTCAAAATGATGTCGTCGGCGAAGAGGGAAATCTTAAATTCCCTTCCCCTTACTGGGATACCCCGAATATCCGGGTTGCCGCGTATCGTTGCTGCTAGAGGTTCTATGCAAAGAGCGAAGAGGAGGGGGGATAGAGGGCACCCTTGACGGGTACCATTAGTAACGGGGAAGGTGGATGAGGTGGCAAAGGGAGTTTTCACCTGTGAGATCGTATTGGTATAGAGGTGTCGGACCGCCTGAAGGAAAGGTCCCCCAAAACCCATATGTCTTAACGTGCCGAGCATGAAGGGCCAGCCAAGGCGGTCAAACGCCTTTTCTGCATCTAGGCTCAGGAGCAAGGACTCCGAGCCCTCCCTGCCCGCCACGTCAATTAGGTCAGTCACCTTTCTCGTGTTGTCCCCCGCTTGGCGGAGGGGGACAAAGCCCACCTGGTCTTTATGGACCAGGGAGGGTAAGACTACATTTAAGCGGAGGGAGAGGACCTTCGTAAAGATCTTGAGATCTGAGTTCAGCAGGGCTATTGGCCTGTAGCTGGCGCATAATGCGGGGTCCTTGTCTGGTTTAGGGATAAGGGTGATAAATGATCGCTGCATATCTTGTGGGATGGGGGTTCGTTGTAGAAAGGCGTTGAAGAGCTTCGTCATATGGGGGAGAAGTGTGGGGAGGAAGGTCTTGTAATATTCGTATGGGAACCCGTCTGGGCCCGGGGATTTGCGAGCGGGTAGGGCCTTAATGGCCAAGGTCAGTTCCTCTCCTGTAATGGGAGCGTTTAGGGAGGCCAGGTCCTCCGGCTTTAGCCGAGGGATGCCCGCCTGTGTCAGGTATCGTGTCATCCTATCTAGCAGGTCGGGGGAGGGTGGGTTATGGGGGATTTCTGGCTTGTTGTACAAGTCAGCGTAAAATGCTGCGAATGCATCCGCAATACTTTGGGGGTGTGATACAATATTGCCCGATCTGTCCTGGACCTGGTGCGGGGTGGAGGCGAGTGTGCGGTCTGTTAGTTTCCTCGCCAATAAAGCTTGCGCCTTGTTGCCCTTGTCATAATATACCTGTCGTAGGCGAACTAGGGCTTTCTCAACTCGACCCAGCGCCAGGTCCAGGAGTGTTGACCGTACCAGGGCAATACGTTTAAGGAGCATTAGGGAGGGTGAGGTCTGCAGGCGAGTTTCTAGGGTTCGGAGCTGCGTTTCCGCCTGCTTTCTAGCCGACTCAGCGTTCCGTTTTAGGGCCGAGGAGATGGCCATGCAGCGTCCTCTGATTACCGCTTTATGCGCGGCCCACAGTGTGGTAGTGGAGATGTCCTGCGTGTCATTTTCGCTAAAGTAGAGTTGGAGGGCAGAGTCTATTTCCATTTTAGAGGGGGTGTGCTTCAGGAGGAAATCATTTAGACGCCAGTTATAGGGCCTACGGGTGGGGGCGTTCAGGTCAAGGGTCAGGGTAATGGGGGCGTGGTCGGACCAGGAAATGGGCAGAATCCGTGCTGCATCAGTAACACGTAACGTGGTGTTGTTTAGTAGGAAATAATCTATGCGCGAGTGCGTATGGTGGGGGGATGAGTAAAAAGTAAACTGGCGATCCCCTGGGTGAAGCGCCCTCAATGCGTCAAACAGAGCATGCTTCCTCGTTAACTGGCGGAAGAGCCTAGAGTCCCGCAAGGCCCTTGCCTGCGAGGCCCGAGGATTCACCACCAGGCGTTCCCAGGTTGCCGAATGGGGTAAATTAAAGTCCCCTCCCACTACCAATAGGTCGTGGGGGGATCTGGCCAGGCGGGCAAAAACCCGACCCAAAAATCTGTGCTGATGTGCATTGGGGGCGTAAAGAGTGCATAGGGTTATGTCCCGTGAGTGCCATGTTCCCCGTAGGATAATAAAGTGTCCTAGGGGGTCTATGTAGGATTCTGTGCAGGTGAAGGGGGTGCCCCTTTTTACCAAAATTGCTACCCCTGCCCGTTTCCGTGAACTAAAGGCCTGATATATTAAGGGGAAATATCTGGACGCGAACGCAAAGGAGTCGCCCTTAGAGAAGTGCGACTCCTGTACCATTACGATCTCCGCCCCTGACTGCCTAAATTCCCTAAGTGCCAGATGACGTTTCCTGTTGGAGTTAAGCCCGTGGACGTTCAGGGATAGTAACTTAGCCATACTGTGGGTGGAGTGACCGTGGTTCATACTTAGCTGGAGTCAGGTGCGTTGCATCCGGTTCTGGGAGGGCGAATGGAGGGGCCGCCGGGCCGACAGCCACCTGGACGCGCCGTCGGGTCCTGCCTGCGGGGGAGGGGAGAGAGAGGTGTCTGAAAAGAAAGAGAAAGATGAGAGCAAAAGACCAAAAAAAGCACACATTAACATTCAACAATGGGGGCCCGAGTGGCCTAGGGGCCCTCGGGTCCCGACAGTTCCTTAAAGACCTCCCGACCAAAATGTCCAAAAATGTGGGTCGGGGGGGCAGGGGGGTGGTGTGGAGAGACTCCACTAGGGGGATTGGGAAGGAAGGAACTCTCAGGCTATCAGCCATGGGGGGGGGTCCGTAATCAGAAGGGCAGCCTCTACGGCGTCTCGTCCGAGACATGCCCGATGTGTGGCGTTAAGGTAGGGCTGGGGCAACCGGGGGGTAAAGTAATAGAATAACAACAAAAATAAGTCAAGAGGGCTTCATGTGGCTTTCTGGGCGGCTCTTGTGGCCAGGGCGACCGTCTCAAGTGGGACTGTGCCTGAGGGATTTTCGGGCAGGGTCACGTCCCCTGGGGCGTCTGGGCGGGGGGACTCTCTGCCAGACCACTGGTGGGGGGGGTGGCGTGGCCACAAGGTCCCAGTCCGGCAACTGGGGGACGGGGATGTCCAGGGTTCTGCAGAAGGCGTCTAGGTCCTCCGGGTAACGCAAGGTGGCAGAGGTCCCCTGGTGGGTGGCGGACAAGCTAAAGGGGAAGCCCCATCGGTACACAATGTCTCTGTCCTGTAAGGTACGGAGCAGGGGTTGTAGTAGCCGTCGTTTATGCAGGGTGATCCAGGAGAGGTCCGGGTAGAGCTGTAATGGGTTGTTGTTAAAGACTAGGTTACGAATGGGGCGCGCTTTACGCATTATAGCTTCCTTCAGCGGGTAGGAGTTTACACGGCATATAACGTCCCGCGGTTTGGAGGCAGGACCCTTTGGCTTAAGGGCTCGGTGGGCTCTATCCATCTCAATGGGCTTGTCTGTTGGTGCGCCCAGTATGTCGTTGAATAAATTCTGGAGGGTGAGCTGGAGGTCCTCCGCCCCGTCGGCTTCGGGGAGACCGCGTATGCGGATATTGTTGCGGCGCCCCCTATTGTCCAGGTCTTCAATGTGCCGCTGCATATCCCTGAGCATAAGGTGATGGTCTGACGCCTGAGTTTGGGTGCGGTGTACCGCCAGTTTAGTCTCTTGTATCTCCTCCTCCGCCATCTCCACTCTATCAGCTAAGTGTTTGAGGCCTGTGTGTAGAGCCTGTATTTCTTCAATCAATTGTTTAAAATCATCTTTCGTGGGGAAGGCCTGCATATAGGACTGCCATGGCGGGGGAGGATATTGGGGAGCTCCTCTGGTGTCAGTCGGGTTGTAAAGTGGATCGGTGGGGGATGGTCGGTGGCTGGAGACCGATTCTTCATGCCTTCTGGTCTCTAGGGGGGGGGTTGATGGGATGAGTCCCATGGTGCGGACCAGGCCTCAGCCTGATCCCCCAGTGAGGTGGGGGCCCCTCCGTGCCACGGGGTGCTAATGCTGGCCATGGATGCATATGAGGGGGGAGAGATCCCTCTCCGATCTCCGACCTCGGGATGGATGGCCTGATGGATCCGTCCCCTGGCTGCAGGGGAGGCGTATTGAGGCCTAGCACTGGCTGAGGAGCTGCCCTGCTCTGGGGAGCTCATGGAGGCCTGGGAGTTGGTGGGGGCTTGGAGAGCCGGAAAGTCCTCCCTGGTGAACGTGGGAGAGGGGGAGAGCTGGGCCCCGTTTTGGAGGTCCTGATCCGGGGCGGTGCGGAGCAGACGGGGGAAGGCCCCTGTACATTGGGTGTCCCGGTCCCGGGGGTCGGGGATGGTTGCGGCCTGTGCCGCATGGTCCGCGGTAGGGGGGCAGGGGTGTGGGGATCCACTCACCTGTTGCTGGGAGCCATCCGGGCTCACGGAGGAGGCCGAGGTCTGCGACCGGGTCGGGGATGGCTCTGGATGGCAAGTCTGAGGTGAGCGAGGGGGAGATGTCCCTGTGCTGAACGTGGCCGCGTCTGGCGCCATCTTGTCCCCTTCACCCGGCGGCATGTCGGGTGGCTTAAAGTAGCGCTCGAAGGTCGTGGAGGAGCCTGGCGGGGGTTGGGATGATCCCCGTGCCTTTGTGGATCTGGTGGTCCGCGATCCGCCCATGGATGGCTGCAAAATCCCCCGGTTTTCTGCCTAAGTGCTGCGGGCTGGAGAGGAGCTCTCAAGGGATGCTTCCTTCCAGGCTGGCTTCCGGTCACGCCCCCAAAACCCTGTTTTTAAGGCACGGTTACAAGTTTCTAACAGTCTGGAAAGAAAAATATGCTTATATAGTTTAACTGGAATGCCACCCATTTCAGAAGATTTACAGTTGGGGACGTTTATGATAGCAGTTTCCAATTTGTCATTGGAGAGAGGATAATTGAGAAATGAGATTCAGAAGCGAGGCAGGGCAGATCAACATTTTTTTTATACTTTGTTTATTATTTTCATTTTTCACAGCAAGAATCATGTCCAGCAAAGTTCAAAATAAAATACAATATGGTCATGGGCGTGGTACAAATACATACATTAGTTTGCTTTTCGTGGTGGAAATGACATAGTTGGTTAGGGAACCGGCAATTGCGTTGACGCATTTTGCCCCTCCCACAGGGCCTATTAGGTAGATTCACAAAGAGTTAGACCGGCTTATCAGTAGATAAGCCGACCTAACTCAGAATCTATGCCGACTTATGTTTAAGTGTATTCTCAATCAGAGATACACTTAAACATATCTAAGATACGACGGCTTGCGCCGTCCTATCTTAGGTTGCAATATTTCGGATGGCCGCTAGGTGGCGCTTCCATTGCGGTTGGTGTAGAATATGCAAATCAGTAGATACGCCGATTCACGAATGTACGCCCGGCCGCCGCAGTACATTTATGCCGTTTACGTTAGAGATAGGCCACCTAAAGTTAGAGCTTAGCCTTAGATGGAATAGTAATGTTAAGTATGGCCGCCGTTCCCGCGTCGAAATTCAAATTTTTTACATCATTTGCGCAAGTCGTCCGTGAATCGGGATTTACGTCGCTTACGTCCACGTCAAAATCAATAGGCCCGTGCGGCGTACTTAGCCGCAATGCACACTGGGAAATGTAGGCGCCCGGCGCATGCGCAGTTAGGAAAAAACTTAAAAAACGTAAGGTCAAGCCCCATTAACATAAAACACGCTCCCCTTACACACATTTGAATTAGGCGCCCTTACGTCCGCCCGCTTTAGGCTACGCCGCCATAACTTAGCAGGCAAGTACATTGTGAATCATGTACTTGCCTAGCTAACTTACGGCGGCGTAGCCTAAACACGCTAAGCTATGCCGCCGTAAGTTTAAGCCAAGCTACCTAAATCTACCTATATGTTTTTAACTGGAACTACACCTTCCTAACCCCGGGATTTCTCCTTGCGCAGGGTTCCCCTTAATATCCATACCAGACCTGAAGGGCCTGATATGTAATTTGGGGGACCCCCATGCTTTTTTTTTAGTTTGCTTCGGGGTTCCCCTTAATATTCATACTAGACCCAAAGGGCCTGGTAATGGACTAAGGGGGGAACCAATGCTGTTTTTTTAAATGACCCAGCAATTCATTATAGCCGCGAGTAGTTTTAAATTACTTTTTTTCCTTTAGAACTGTAATTTTGTGCAGGGACAGTTCTAAGCACGGGAAACATTCACTACTTTACAGGCATACTATAGACACCCCCCAGGTATGAAATTTAAAGGAATATTTAAGCATTCTTAAAATCACTGCTCCCAAAAAATGTCAGTTTTTAAAACTTTTTTTGCATTGATACCCTCTGGGGCAGGACCCAGGCCCCCAAACAATTTTTCTGACAATAACTTGCATATTAGCCTTTAAAATGAGCACTTTCGATTTTTCATGTTCGTATCCCATAGACTTTAACGGTGTTCGCGCGTTCGAACTAATTTTTTGCCTGTTCGCATGTTGTGCTGCAAACCGAACCGGGGGGGTTTCGTCATACAAAACAGCTGAAGCTAACAGGTTTCACACCCTCACTGGTGCTTAGTCATAGCTCTTAAGACCCAATTGGCCAGAAGGAGAAGCGATTATCTGGTCTCTTCCAGAACGTCCTCTGCTCCGGTGACTGGTCGGGCTCGGTGTCCCCCATCACCTGACCCGAGCCGGCTTCTACTATCTGGGCACCGGGTCCAGTGATTCTCCTGTGGAAGGATCCTCCGGAGCTGGGACCTCCGGGACTGGCCTGATACGGGCACCACAAATACTTCCCTACCTATCCCTTCCTCCAGGAAACCGAGCCCAGCAACGTCCCCATCCCCCAGCAACCGGACCTACCAGCCAGGCACTGAGCTGAGGTTGCACTGACTGCCCGGGAAGAAGGAGAACGACGACCCCGCTGGACATGACCAGCTGCTTGGGGACCTTCCACAACTGGCTGCAACACCGGGCTCAGCCCTGCTGGATTCTTCTACACCATATATACTGGGGGGACTTGGATCATACCTCACCATAGGCCCTATAGGGGGCGATCATCCAAGCGATGGGGGAGGTTTGTTTGCCCCAAAAGAATGGAGCACCAGACGTCACTGATATACTGTATATATCTCCTGTCATAAGACCCACATAGAAGCTTACACTGAACCAGCTTTTTGAAAAGAAAAACTGCAATTGCAGCTCCTACCTTTCTTTAATGCCCGCCCTTATTTAATGCATAGCATAAAAACCGAAGTGGAATGAAAAAAGAAGACCTTAATTAACACTTTCAGAAATATTAAAAAAAAAGTATACTTTAGATGAAAATTAATTTGCTGGTCCCAAGGTTCTGATCTTTGGAACAAGTCAAAATTGTAATCAGCAGCCAGCAGGTTTACAAAAATAAATAGAACTCTCTAACCCCAAGAGTGATTCTGAAATGTGTTGCATAATGACTAAGAGTTGTATTTATCATTTCACAACAGTATTTGCAGGAGGATTTATAGAGTCATTAAGTAAATACAGTATTGACTGTATACTGATTCTCAATGTTTCTTGATTTACCTGCTTAACCCAGAAAGTGTTAATTTTGTACAATTTGGCACACTGAAAACCATAATAAATAGCAAAAAAAAAAATATCAGATAGGATTTAATCTTGCATTCTTTTGTGAGAGACGTACGCAACTAAACTACAGTTAAAATTGTTTTTGCAATGACTCTTTGAAATAGAAAATGTCTTAATTAAAATTCAAATACACATTTCTTTTCCCCTCTCATTTCAGCCTGTCATTTTTTAAACACAGATAAAAAAAAAGAAAAAAATATTCTGATAATAACAAAGACTTGCAAGGAATCCTGCATTTTGAAAAGTTTCTAAAAAAGACAATATCAATTAAAGAATACAAAGCAAATGGAAGCAAAATGCAATCCAATGTGAACTATTATTAATGTTGCCATATATTATCATTCCTTATGAAAAGCGCATTTGGGTTTCAGCTTTCAATGTCAAATCAGTAATTAGCCACAGGGATTTTTTTTTTTTTTTTACAAATGAAGCTTTAACTCAACAAAAGAAAAAGTATTTTTATAATGTACAAAGTATGCCATGTTTCTTTCTCAGTGCTTTGGGGCATTTTTTTCTTTCCTATGCTCAGATGTGTAACATTTAACTTTGAATTAAAAACTGATATATTCAGTACATTTCCCTCAGCATTTCTACGGTTAAAAACTTTTGTCCTTGAGGACTCCATATGCTATACAAAAAAAGTTATATTGAAGTTAAAGAAAAAAAAAAGAAAACCTTCATTCCATATGTATTGAAAAACAGACTGAGATGAGGATAGTGATGAGTCTCCTCGGGAAACATAAACACTTTGTACTCATTAGATGTCTCATTATAACCAAAGTACAGGGAAGGTGCTTTGCGCACAAGATCATACTCTAGTATAGACTAGGACAAAGAGCTATTTAGTAGGGCACTCAGAAAACCTCTTTGCTGCAATCATTAATGGCCATTACTGCTTTTACTGACTTCTTGGGAAATACTTTGCCCTTCTTAAACTCTCAGTATTAAGGACACATGGTTTTTTCCCTCCGTTTTTCATCAGCATTAAGACAGGGCCTAAATGTCAGTGAAAGGAAAAACACGTTAACAAAACTACTCGTTGTGTCCCTATGCTGGCGAAATTACATTGCATGTGCTTTCTCATAACACCTGCCTGCATGCATGCTTCATCTGATCCATTAACCTTTCTGAAGTACTTTATATAAACAAACCTGACAGACTTGTTCACTTGCCATCTATCTTGTATACACATTTTAATGTCTTGTTTTGAAGTGGACTTGTTCTACATTATTGTCATTATCATTCACTCTGTACATAATTTGTTTATTCACTTGAAGTGAGCCTGTCATCGGTAATTACACTGTTTATTCATTAAACTAAAAATATTATTTCTCAATTCTTTAAAGGCATCTTCTTCCCGAATGATATATGGTGCTGAGAAAAAGCATCTGCTACCTTCCAAATTATTATTTATTTACAGTGTTTACATAGCACCAACATACACTATTATGCCAAAAGTATTGGGACGCCTGACTTTACACGCACATGAACTTTAAAGGCATCCCAGTCTTAGGGGTAGATTCACATAGACTTACGACGGGCGTATCAGTAGATACGCCGTCGTAAGTCCGAATCCACACCGTCGCAACTTTAAGCGTATGCTTAAACTGAGATACGCTTAAATGTTGCTAAGATATGACCGGCATAAGTCTCCTAAGCCGTCGTATCTTAACTGCATATTTACGCTGGCCGCTAGGGGCGTGTATGCTGATTTACGCCTAGAATATGTAAATCAGCTAGATACGCCGATTCACGAACGTACGCCCGGCCGTCGCACTAAAGATACACCGTTTATGTAAGGGCGTTTTCAGGCGTAAAGTTATTCCACCAAATACATGGTGCAGCCAATGTTAAGTATGGCCGTCGTTCCCGCGTCGAAATTTAAAAATTTTACGTCGTTTTCGTAACTCGTCCGTGAATGGGGCTGGCCGTAATTTACGTTCACGTCGAAAGCATGATGATTTGCCAATGTCATTTGGAGCATGCGCACTGGAATAGGTCCATGGACGGCGCATGCGCCGTTCATTAAAAACGTCAAATACGTGGGGTCACTAGTATTTTACATAGAACACGCCCCCAACCAGCCTATTTTGAATTAGGCGGGCTTACGCCGGCCCAGTTACACTGAGCCGCCGTAAGTTTCAGTGCAAGTTCTATGTGACTACAGGACTTGCTGCTCAAACTTACGGCGACGTAGTGTATCTGAGATACGCTACGCCCACCTAATTCTACCTGAATCTACCCCTTAGTCCGTAGAGTTAAGAAAAGTCAAACAGACTGCTTGCTTTGCAAGGGATTTTTCCCCAGAGCTTGGGTAATGTGGTAGTGTTTCATTTTGCAATGAATACCCAAGTCAAGGAAAATAAACTTCACCTTATTCACTAAACTATGGATAACATTTCCTTGAAAAGTGAACAGCCTGTTTGCCAAGCCCATAGATATATCAGTCTTGCCATCTGAAGTACATCAGAATCTTACGTCCCTTCTACACTTATATGTACACTAGAGGTTAAGCTGGAGGAAGACCAAATATCCTGCAAGTATTTTTAGTGTTCTTAATATTGAAAATCTTTGGTGATTTACTAAAGGTGAAATCAGCTTACTAGGTACAGTACATATTGCCCGCATACTCCCTGCAGCTGACTTTTTTTCCCATTACTGACATTACCGTGCATGTTCGGAACTGTGTGTTTGTGTGGGGCAGTCATCCTGTTAAATTAATTTGAGATTTTTTTCTCCTGTGTCAGAGCTGACATTTGTCGACTGCTGGGGCAATATTCAAGAAGGAGCAGTATGAGATGTTCTGAAACACAGATCCATGGAATGAATAAAGCAGAAGCTTACAGTGCAGATTCCTCTACAACAAACAGAATAGTAGTGACATCACCAAAGCTCATGTCATGTCTCAGTCAGAGACAGCCAGTGAAAAGATGATTTCACATTGTAGATATACAGCTAGGAGGCCGTAGGCATAAGGGAGTCTAGGCACCTTTATGTAATGGAAGTAATTAGTAGAAGATGATCCACAACTTCATACATGCTCCATACATGCTCTTAAATATATCCACATGTATTGATGCTCCATAAAAGACAGATAGGTACAGCAGATGTTAACGTGTTTCAGCCATAATGGCCTTGTTGGTTGTGAACAAAACCATTATGGCTGAAATGCGTTAACATCTGCTGTACCTATCTGTCTTTTATGGAGCATCAATAAATTTGGATATATTTAAGAGCATGTATGGAGTTGCAGCTCATCTTCTACTAATTACTGTGTTGGCAGCTGAGCGCCTGCATATCCTGTACCCGACAGCTGCATAATTTGGGGTAGTAGCACCCTTTTCATTCTCTCTGATGTAATGGAAGCACACTGCTCTGTTTCAGGATGAATTCCAGACAAATGGTATATTTGTCTATTACTTGGGAACAATAAACAATGCTAGCAGTTTCTTATACAATCACAAATCTTCATACTTTGAGTTGAGGTCCACTTTTACAGTGGAATGAACCTTTGCTGGCTTTAAACATCCAGTCACGGCAAGGAGTAGATACAATTTTCTTGACAAAAAAAAACCCTGAACAGAACTGAATTTTTGAAGAAAACAGCAATTTACAGAATAGAATTTTACTTCAGAAAAGATCCTGTGCTTCAATTCTCTAGGATCCTTTCCAGCATTCTCTTTCCTTTCAGTAGTGACACAGTATCACAATTGGGTTGAAATCTTTACTTTGTTTAGGTCAATTTTATTTCAGGAATTGTGATGCGTCCAAGGGCTTCATTTATTGGTAAGGGGGGATCTTTGACATGCTTTTTGATAATTTGTTACCTGTTAACACTTTTATAACAGACTAATTCACTAATATAATGGCATACATACACCAGGTTTTCAAATCTATTCATTAGCAGCACAAGTTGCAATCTGAGTGCACGACCACCACCGGTAACACACAAGCTATTAGTAAGTCTCCACAAGTACTCCTGGGTGGTGCTGTACCTGCAACATGTTAGTAAATATCTCACCATGAGATATGTATATTGATAACTTGCATTTGCCATGGAAAAACTGGATTTCCCACATGCCTTATTTGCTTTTTTCAAAATGACTGCTTTAGTGACATATTTGACACCTTTGCTCTCATTGGCAAACTAAAACCTACTTCATAATTGGTTAACAGTTCATCAAATGGCTAGCATAGATCACGTGACTGACCTTAAAAGTGATTAGCATGTCTTTCTGGTGCATGTTGGTTCACACTATTGAAGCTTGAGACCATCCCTGCAGGGCTGGAGAAGAGGAGTGCTCAGGGATATGATGTCATTCAGGATGCCCCATGCTATGTTGATATTTATTTAGCCCCAGGAATGTGTCATTCAGCAGCAGGGATGTGTTTTGTACAGATAGAGCATAATGTCACGAATGATGCAGATTCCATTGCTATACATTATGATTGACACTGGATCACAACGGTGGTCCTGAATAACCTTTTTTGTGTTGTGTGTTTGTTTTTTCTTTCAGTTAATAGACTTAGTGAAATTGTCTGTGTTCCTTTTCATAGAACCTGAACAAATTTATAATGGGTACTTATGTACTCTGTTCTCCTTTAACATTGGTGGTTGGTTGGGGAGATATTTGTATTCCCCAACAAAGAAGTTTGCATTTCTAAGGCATCTTCCAAGCATGTTAACTAAAGCAAGTTAATTAATTAATTATGTTATTTGTTCAAAAAATCAAGGTGAGAAATTTATTTTTCTGAAAGCTGACTGAGACCAGCTTGGTGAGTCTGTGCAGAGACAAGCTTAGGGACTACAAAGCCTGAATAGCCAGAAGGCTGGTTAATTTATAATCTATGGTGGTGATGCTGAAAACCCCTACAAGGTTAACCTTGTGAGTGTTTTTCTTTTAATTTTACTTTTTTTGTCAATAAATGTGGGTCAAAAGCTCTGAAAACATACACCTCTGGCTGGCCTGTACTTGATGAAAGTCACTAGATTTAAATGAAACCCCTAATATCACACCATTATTAGGCAAAACGTGAGTACTATTCAAATGGTGAAGTCTGGAGAAGGGAAAGAGACGACAAATTAGTCAGCACTTTACAACAGTATTAAACTAATATTTATTAGTAGGGTTGTCCCGATACCACTTTTTTAGGACTGAGTACAAGTACCGATACTTTTTTTAATGTACTCGCCAATACCGATTACTAGTGCTCTGCGTCTTGGAGCGACTGTGTCTGTTGTCTGTAGTAATGCTTTGTTAAGGGAGTTGAGTGTTTCTCCCATTGAGTGGTTTTGATTTAGCATTGCTATTTTGCTGGAAAGTGTGGTTTTGAAGAGTTGCGAGTGTAGTTTATTTTTTAAGACTGCAATTATGGGTGCTGACATTGCTTGTTGGTTTGATAGTTCTTAGTTGAGAATACCACTGCTATTGAACATACCGATGAAATCGAATTCAGTATTGGCTAATGAAGCAATCAAAAACCCTTATAATTGCTATGGGCATCATGTGCTTCCAAAGATAGTCTCAGATGACAGTCCATGTGCCAGGATATCAGTCTAACACCACTGTAATTCACATGGGCATTTCATAAGGAATCCAACATGTGCTGTACTGGTGAGCCTAAAACCAGTTGTAATATTGTTATCTAGCTAATACACCTATACATAGCCATCATCCACTCTTTCCACAAACACTTTTTTAGATCCAGGTAAATTGTTCCTGTTTTCTACACTTTTTATTGACTTTGTTTGTACATTTGAAAATCAGGAAAAATTGCATATTATAGAATTATCACATGTATGTTTTAAAAAAAAATCACAGTTTGCCATGCTAAACTAATTTTAAATGTGGTTCGCCACTACATAGCTGGTGGATCTTCACATGCACTGTGAACATCCTAAATCAGGTGTTACAGCGCTGAACAGCTCTGTTGGATTATTGACACTTGACAGTCAAGTTTGATAAATATTGGGAAATGCTGATTTGTGCATTTGCATTATGGCACGGATGTGATAGCTTAAGAGCCGTTTCACACAGGGGCGACCTGGGATCTGACTTGAAGTCTCCCCAAGTCGTCCCAAGTCGCACAGTTGAGAAAATCAATGGAAGTGAATGGAGCCGTCTTAATGTACACTAAAGTCGCTCCGACTTCAGAAAAGGTTCCTGTACTACTTCAATCAGACTTGTAGGCAACTTGTACCCATAGATTTCAATGGAAGTTGCCTCAGAAGTCTGATCACTGTCTTAACTGAAGCAACAATACAGGAAGATAACATGCATTTCTTAGGCAAACCCCTCCCTCCCACAGAGCTGATTGTTGTTTGATTGGCCACTGGAAAGCCTCCTGCCCTGGAGGCAACTTGAAGTTGCCTTGTACTGTCCTGGAGGCGACTTGAAGTTGCTTGTAAGTTGCCTGATGATTCATACTCAAGTCATGTCCAAGTTGCCTCCCAAAGTCATGCTGGAAGTTGTGTTGCCCCTGTGTGAACCGACTCTTAGTAAATAAATCAGCCACATTGTTTAGGCTCTTCATAATAAATTGCGATGTGGATCCAGGCTCAAGTCAGCTTGTCAGCCAACCAGTTTAGAAGCTAAGAAGCAGAGTCTGAATTGTAGCTCCTGCAAGCCTCAGTTAAAATCTGTAAACTTTCCCATTCTTCCTGATTATCCTGATTGTCATTGTGGTTTGACCCTTAGCTTTAGCTTGAATGATTTTGTTTGTCTGCTGCTTTTCCTGGCTGTTCATCTGCTAGCCTATTACTGCTGGTCATAGATCCTGCTGATGTAGCTCTGCTGAGAAAACCTACTTTTTACCCTCTTTGCTGGGATCAATGTTGACGATTGCCTTGATGTGAATCTGCCATTTGTCACACTGTATAAACACCACTATGTGACAACATGTTTTGTTTTTTGATGAGTGTCTTGCTGCATGAATTAACTATGCTACAGCTCTTTCAATGATCTTTGGACATTCTAGAATACAGAACATAATTCTTGGTACCATCAGTTATAGCAATTTTCCCAGGCTGTAAGGCAGCAGAGCATACCCACATCAACACTTTACCATTACAGTGATTGACTGGTGTTATTCTAATGCTGTGTACACACAATCGGAATTTCCTAAAATAAATGTTCGATGGAAGCTTGTTGTCGAAAATTAAGACCGTGTGTAAGCTCCATCATTCTCAAATTTTCCGACAACAAGTTTTGTTGTCGTAAATTCCGATCGCGTGTACACAATTCCGATGCACAAAAATCCATGCATGCTCAGAATCAACCAGAAGAGCCGCACTGGCTATTGAACTTAATTTTTTCGGCTCGTTGTACGTGTTGTACGTCACCACGTTATTGACGTTTGGAATTTCCGACAACATTTGTATGACCGTGTGTATGCAAGACAAGTTTTAGCCAACATCCGTCGGAACAAAATACACGGTTTTGTTGTCGGAATGTCCGATCATGTGTACACGGCATAACTGTGAAAAGCTGCTTCATGCCAGACATGATTGGGCTTAAGCAATCACAAAAATTTCAATTTGGTCTCATATATTAATTGTACATGCTACCAAGGCTTAGGGATCTCTTGAGTGCTTACTGAGAAATGAGGATGAGTAACAAAGGTCATGTCTAGCCATCATCTAGATTTAATCCCAAAACTCTCTCTACCCTTCTAAAGCATGTCTCAGCCTTATTATTTATTTTACCTCGTTCCTGTAGCACAAAACAGCTTTTATTACTTCCTGTCGCGTAATCACTAGGCTTGTAAAATTCTTGCAAGGGTAGCTGTTGAAAGCTCAGTTATTCCTGGCATAGGCACGCCTCCAGAGCAACATCTCCCATAATGTAATTATGCATACATTACATTGTGTAATGAAATTAAATACTGAGCAGAGGCTGCCAGCAAGCCGTGTAATTTATAAAAAAAAGCTGTAATAGCACAGTATCAATGTCCTTACATTACCTCTCAATAAGCAGTATAGACAGTGTAAATAGTCTTCATTCTTTAATCCCAACATCATTAAAATTGGAGGATATGAGAACTTGTATGTGAAGGGGTTTTCATTGACAGGGGAATGGTGTGGATAAGGTATCCATGCTGCAAAGAGTGGCCAAGCATCTGCAAGGTATTTCCTGTGATCTTGTGAATACCCCCTGGAACAGTTGACAATATCTGGAGTAGGAATTGGAATGTAAGGAGTTGGTTTCTAAAGAGTCCCTGTAGATTGTGTGGCTCAGGTAGCTCCCTCTCATTGGAAAGGAAGACACCTGTGCACTGGGTACCACTAAGAGAACGAAAGTCAACACTTTTTTAAGAGTAACCCACTTTTAATTTCACTTTAAATATACTTTATGAAATGTTGCTTGATTTAAACCATATGAATTTTGTTGATTATAAGAATGGGCATACATAGTGACTATTTTTTATTACACATGTCAGTGTAATTTATAAAAAAAAGCTGTGATAGCACAGTATCCATGTCCTTACATTACCTCTCAATAAGCAGTATAGACAGTGTAAATAGTCTTCTTTCTTTAATGCCAACATCATTAAAATTGGAGGATATGAGAACTTGTATGTGAAGGGGTTTTCATTGACAGGGGAATGGTGTGGCTAAGGTATCCATGCTGCAAAGATTGGCCAAGCATCTGCAAGGTATTTCCTGTGATCTTGTGAATACCCCCTGGAACAGTTGACAATATCTGGAGGAGGACCAATTGGAATGTAAAAAGTTGGTTTCTAAAGAGTCCCTGTAGATTGTGTGGCTCAGGTAGCTCCCTCTCATTGGAAAGGAAGACACCTGTGCACTGGGTACCACTAAGAGAAAGAAAGTCAACACTTTTTTAAGAGTAACCCACTTTTAGCCTAGGTTCACACTGCTGCGAATTCAAAATCGCTGTAAAATGCGCGATTTTACCGCGATTTCGCGGCTGCGATTTTGCCGCGATTTTGCCGCGATTTCGGCCGCAATTTAATGTAAATCGCGGCCCGAAATCGCAAAAAGTAGTACAGGAACTACTTTTTGAAATCGCAGATGCGGCGTCGCACTGATTAGGACAGTGCCATTGCCGACAATTGCCGCCGATTTGAGATGCGATTTGACATGTCAAATCGCATCTCAAATCGTTCCAAATCATACCCAGTGTGAACCAGGGCTAAATTTCACTTTAAATATACTTTATGAAATGTTGCTTGATTTAAACCACATGAATTTTGTTGATTATACGAATGGGCATACATAGTGACTATTTTATTACACATGTCAGTGCTTCCCATTTTGCAGAATATTGTAAAAAAAACTTTTTTTTTTTCACAAATACTTTGGATATAATTATATTTAATTGTTGGTGATTAAATCAGTAACTTGCTAAGAATAAAAAAAAATATTAGTAAGATGTCAAACATTAATATGACAAAATACAGGACCTTGGAGAGAGGTTAAAAAAATGAATTTGCGCTCCACCTGCAGGACCATGGAGAGCATCCACAACACATCAAGCAGATGTGGCTATAAAAAAGTAAACCTTTATTTCAATTCTCACAAGCTGTGTTGGTTATGTCCTGTCTTATTTAATACAGTACTTACTTAATTGGACTGCAGACTCTGTTGGCTCTAAGTCTACTCCTCTGTGTATTCTTAAGTCCTGCAGGGTCAGCACTTCCATTTGTTCTGGCTTACTGAGACCTCCATGCCTCCTTTCAGTCACAGTTATTTGACCCTATTCCAAGCAGCCTAGCAAGAAGGTGTTTCTTTTTGTATTTCTTCTTGTGGTAAATGTTTAAATAAAACTCTCAAACAGCAGCCCAATGCTGCTGTAAACACAGATACAATATGCATCACATTTAATAGTCTAACATATTTCATTGATAAACAGATTCAAAATAACAAAAAATAAATAAATAATGATGTTTGAAGTCCTATAGGTTATAGCAACCAATCCGATTTCCTGTAATCAGATCAGTCAAGAGATTATTCCTGATTGGTTGATGTTACTTTCTGCACTTTTCATATAATCATTGCTTTTTGCATTGCTCTGCTGAATAAGCCCGCCTGAGCAAGATCTGAAGAAAAACATCTTCATCTGCTGTGAAATCTTCTGTTTCTTCTGTTGGTGATGATAACATAATTAGAATTTTCACAGTAGCAGACTGTTCCAGAAAGTAAAGGTGCTTATCTTGTTGGAGGCAGAAACCTGTCCAATCATGCTAACATCCAAGAGGGCAGAAGTCTGCTTATGGTAGAGATAAGCTGAAAAAGAAAAGTACAATATATCACATATTGAGTAAGAATTATACTGTAAACACATATAAGGTAGTTATACTGTACTTGTATTTAAGTAGTATTGTAAAAAAAAAAAAATCACTAAAGCAAGTGTTTTTTTCATCTTATCGTCTTATTCGTATAGTTCTTTTCATCTTTTATTTTATGCTGTTTATACTTTCCGTTAAAAACAACATCTTTTAATAAATAGGCAAGTTTTTATATGGGCCCATTTGGATCTTACCAGTCTGTTGCTGTGTGCCAATGCATGTGAATTGCATTAAGGCAGCCCAATTTTTTAAATGGCTTGTCAATGCACTGCAACACATCTAAAATGTGACATGAACCTTTTTCTTTTTCAGTGCATCACCTTGCATTGTGATGTACTACCAGGCAGGTACATTACAGGTTTACTACTTAAGTGTGTTGAGTTCCATTCAAAATGAATGTCACTGCAATGCCCATTCATGGTACTTTGCAATGCATTGTACTAGCAGACATTTTAGTGCACACATTACTGAAACACATAGGCGTAAATGGGTATAAGAGTATGACCTGATAACTATAGTATATGACAATATATAACTACTGTATAGGAATATTTATTTTTTAATTAGCTGAATATAATTCGAGATTTTCCTAGCTTGTGATGGAAAATATTAATTATATGAAGACAGGAGGCGAGTATCTTATGCATTATCTTTCTTTAATAATGCCCATAGCAGAAATACAGTAAACATTTATTGTAACTTAAAAATTCAAAGAACTACCCTTCCCAGCAGTCCCTGGGCCAGTGTAGCCCCTCCCAGACCGTAGCCTATATAAGGGACTGTCTGAGGTAACCTATTCCTCTTTCTTCATGCAAATTAGTGTAAACAGGAACCGAAAGTCCAATTGGACATCTCCGCGGCTGCCGGGAACCTTCCGACCGGAACACAACATCCGAATCTGGAGGAAACGAAAGGACAAGGCCAACACGGACCAACTTCATCCCAACGGGGACTATAGGAAACCCAAACCATTCGGAGCCGACTGGTCAGTTGTCCTCAGGAACATGGACCAACGGATTCAGTCAATGGCATCCCGACTCCGGATCCGGAACGCAGTAGGAACCTCCATCTGCGGTGAACTAAACCCATGGATTGAAACGGACAGCAATCCCAACGGGGATAGTGAAAACGAACTCCCGGGGCGTACCAGCCTCCGACTTGCAGGGTGCGTGGTTCATCAGTCTAGAACGAGAGAGAGACAACCTCGTGACAGGGTTGGGTTGGGAGGGAAGATACTCGCCTCCTGTCTTCATATAATTAATATTTTCCGTCACAAGCTAGGAAAATCTCGAATTATACATCAGACAGGAGGCTCATATCTTATGCAAGTTCAAAGCTATAACAATGCATATGACTAATAACAATCAAAATAATCCACAACACTGACATAGATATGTGTACCTCCTGTTCAAAGCGGGATTGGCGGAAACACGGTCGCTGACAACAGTCCGCCGCTATAGTAAGTCACAGAGGAAACCGGGAAGAGAGGATTAACGTAGGAAACGAGGAGTTGAAAGACTTGCGAAGATCGCAGCGAGGCTGTCAAGGACATATAAGTCTGTAGACAGCGGACCACATACAGTTGTGGATGTGCGGGGAAGAACGGGTAGAAAACCGATCGAAGTACCGTCTGGTCCAACGCACGACGGAAAAAGACTTGAGTCTCTGAGGCGAGGAATGACGCCTGGATATGTCCAAAGCCTTGATGTCTGACCCACGATGATGGAAATCAGACACAAGAAGACAGTAAGCTCGAAAGACAGTAACCTCAAAACAGAGTGTCAACGTCCCCCAGCCCGAGAACATGATCATGACCTTGGAAAAATCCCAAGTGTGCTGGTACATTGGGCGATTTAAACTTAACGCCTTCAAAATTGACACACCAACGGATCCAAAGAGTCCGCCAGATAATTGGCTATTACAGACCCTGGCGCTTGAATGGGGTCGACCCGTCGTTGATCACACCAAGTAACCCAGAGTCCCCAGGTAGATCGAGATGCCGATCTAGTCCCGGGGCCCAGTCCAAGGCAGGGAATCCCTAGCTGTTCCCGAAAGGTCGTAGTCTGCGACCGGAACCCCGATACTAACCATGTGAGGAGAGGTAGGATGTGCTTCGTGAGTAGAGGGTGCAGATCCCCGTTCGGACCAGCGAGGAGGTGGGGGGGAATGAGGAAACAACCTGGGGAGTTCCACCGTCATCCTCAGAAGGAGGGGAAACCATGGCTGCGTCGGCCACCACGGAGTGAACCGCACGACTGATGCCCTCCGGCTCGCTAAGTGAAGGAGGACCCTGAGGGTCACCGGGAACAGGGGAACGCGTAATGTGTCCCCTGTGACCACGTTTGGTGGAGGGCGTCCACATGGTGCGCCTCCGGATCCGGCCTCCGGTTGTAAGAGCGTGGAAACTGGTGGTTGATACGGGGAACGAACAGGTCCATAGAGAAGGATCCGCGAAGTGAGCGAGGATCAGGGACCCTGACCGGTGCGGTCGCCAATCGTTGGGATCGGTCAGGTAACGAGAATCCAATCTGCCACCCTATAGGGATAGTCTGTGGCATATCCCGCAATCGGGACGATGTTGCATTCCAGGCAGAAGTGCCCGAAGTCTTACTAGATCCGCTAGGATTCTGGATCAGGGGCCCACCAAGCGATCGACGTACCGGACTGCCGGTACGTTGTCCGAACGCAATAGCACACAGCAGATGGACGTGCGTGGCAACAGACTTCCGATGGCAAAAAAGCCCGTCAGGGGTGTACGTGTTGATGTGCAGCCGAGGGTTCTCTGCGGACCACGTCCTACCGGAGGACGAGGGACTGCACCGAGCACCCCAGCCGAGGCGGCTGGTATCCGACCCTATGACGAAATCCGGTGAGGAGTTGAAAATGTCTCGCCGTTCCGTTTGACGGCATGAAGTAACCACTACCGTAGGTCCACCATGGCTTCACTTAGTTTGTATAGCGAAGCCCCTAGCGAAGATGTAGAGTCTTGAGTCTCTGGAGGGTTCGACAGTGAAGAGGGGCTGGAGAGTGGCCTGGATTGACATCGGGAACAGGCCGACTAAGTGAGTCAGCCCGCGTAAGGACACCCGCTGCTGCCCAGCATGATACTGATGTCTTTGCGGATGGCGGCTAATTGGGTATGGGTAGCCGAAGGATCGCTCGGTTGGTGTCCACCAAGAACCCCAAAAACTCGATCTCCTGAAATGGGGAGATAATAGGTGTTCGTGATCTATGAGGAGTCCCAGATCGCGAAGCGATCCGACCATCCAGGAGGCGTGTTCGCTCGCTAGGCGAGGGGAACCAGCCATTAGAAGTAGGTCGTTCAAGTAGATGTTCAACCTCACCCTTGTTCCACAGGGCAGTAAGTTGGTGAGATTTCTCAAGCTCCCACCGGACGAAAAAAAACGCCTTTCTTCTTCCTGATCGGGAAGATGTTGTCGAGGAAGTTCAAAGAGAGCGGGTCCATCTCTACTATCGGCTGTTTGGTCCAAGGTCTAGCAACCTGTTGTCCATTAGGACGGTGTTTAGGTTTGAAAAACCGAATGGGATGGTGAACCAGGTATACGCCTGGTAATATAACTCCATTTGTCCTACCGTCTTAAAGATATCATCAATTAGCGTGATCCCATTGTGCTAGGTCAACCGGCTAACAGAGGCGGTAGCCTGCTCCCTAAGGCGTAGGGTTAGGTGATAGGTCCAGAGATCTAAGACCCAGTACTGTGAGGTCCCAAAGGCCCTCTCTATTCCCTTCCTGGAATACTGAATGATTATGGGATCCACCTCCGGAGTGAGCACCACCGTATTTGGTAATGGAAGGGTGAGTATTCCACCCTCAACTTGTCCGGTTAGCGTACCGATCGATCTCCGGGTCCGGCATTCGATCTATTGGATCACCTCAGGTAGAGGTGCCCAGTCACCGGAGTGTGGGTGGCCAATCACCTCCTGATCGAAAAATGGTACTCCACAAGAGTCCAATAAGGTTTTACCCTGGGACCTAGGGTTGGCGTCGTCATGGAGCGCCATGTGCCCACTGCTCACATAATCATCATCATTATCATCATCATTTTCATCCTCAGACTCAAAGGTGTTAGCCGCCTCGTACTCCGCGGACGACTCTGGAAGAGTCCACGAGGAGTCTGGCTCAGTCCGTCTAGCGGATCGCTGCCTCTGCATGTGCATCTCCCCGAGGCTCGGGGGTCGATTGGAGTCTGGGAAGGCAGTGGGTCGGCAGGCCCGGGAGGGTACTGCCTGGGGCATGTTATTTACTTCCCCTGCCGGGGAGTCCGTGGGTCGGCAGTCCTGGGAAGGTACTGCCTGGGGCATGTTATGTACTTCCCCTGCCGGGGAGTCAGAGGGTCGGCAGTCCTGGGAGGTTACTGCCTGGGGCATGTTATTTACTTCCCCTGTCGGGGAGTCAATGGGTCGGCAGTCCTGGGAGGGTACTGCCTGGGGCATGTTAATTACTTCCCCTGCCGGGGAGACGGAGGCCACATTAATGTGACGGCGCATACGGGACGCCATGCCCTACTCAGGGGCGTTATATCCTTGCCGGGAGATCCGGACATAGGGGTGCATGTGGGTTGGAACAACCGATGCCCTGGTAGTCTGGACGGACCTACCGACCAGCTCAGGAACCAGTGCAGCACTGAGGTAGGTAGGGCCTTCCAGGGCTGCGTCCACCACTTCAGTGGCACCAGTAGGGAGTAAAGGGTCTGTCGCCAGCCACAGGAGAGGAGTCAGCTGTCTGCGGACAGCACGGCTGTGCAGCACAGGAAGATACGGAAGTTATGTACTATAACTTGTATAGTAATTTCTATAATTCATTCAATTATTGTTATAATTTGTTTATTTATTTATATATATATATATATATATATATATATATATATATATATATATATATATATATATGTATTTATTTATTCAATTATATATAAAGTATAGTTTAATAGTTTATATTTTAAAATTTGTTTATTATATATATTTATATATTTATTTATTCATTCAATCATATAGATTGTATAAATTATTTATTTATAGACATTTATGTTCATTGATTTATTTATATTTATTTAATAAGTCAATAATTTATTCATTCGTATAATTATTTAAATGTATTATTTATTTACATGTATTAATATATTCATTATATGTAGAATAGACTACAGGGGAATAAATTCCCAGAACAAGAACTGATGTATAATGTAACTGAAGGTGAAGGAGTGACAGAAGCAGGGGAGGGGAGGAATTCGCCGTCGATTCGCGACAATAGCGCGATTGGTGCAGGGAGATCCTCACCGCCACGCCCCCCTCAGAGATGAGACGCTCTGAGGAGAAGGAGAAGAAGGGAGGTAGGAAAAAAGGCGCCGAGATGTTAAAATGGGGCCGTCCTACCTCCATTCAGAAAACGAGCAGTGTGCAGAGCGCACCGGGGGGAAACAAAAGAAGCAAAGCAGCGGTATATTGTAAAATAAACAAATAAAGAAGCCCAATGACTGTAAGATGTACACATCAGAGGAAACCGCGTTCTCTACAAAACGGGTGGCACAGATAGCAAAGGGAAAAGCATACAGCAAAAACTAAACGTTTATCATTTTAGAAATATCAGTTGTGCTTCATAAGACAGAAGGTTGATAGAACAACACACAGATGAAGGTCTGAGGGGATCAGAGGGTATATACAGATACAGGTGGAAGTTGAAGGGAATAGCGGAGGAGGGAAAACCTCCGTAGCTGTAATAAAAGCCGGGGTGGGAGGGGGGGGATCCCCAGCACCCTGTGGAAAGACGATGTGACATTAGGATCTACACAAATTAAAAAGGCTGCTGATAACCAAATAACAAGCAAGCCTACATAAAAATTATAAACATAGAGTAATGTACTTATCTGAGTTCTGGCTATGAGCAGAAAGAAAGAGGAATAGGTTACCTCAGACAGTCCCTTATATAGGCTACGGTCTGGGAGGGGCTACACTGGCCCAGGGACTGCTGGGAAGGGTAGTTCTTTGAATTTTTAAGTTACAATAAATGTTTACTGTATTTCTGCTATGGGCATTATTAAAGAAAGATAATGCATAAGATATGAGCCTCCTGTCTGATGTATAATTAGAGATTATGCTTCCCCTATAACAATATGGCATAATATAATTAACAGGGGTGTTGTTTGAAGAGACCAATCAACTATAATGTTTTTTCATTTCTGGCCTGTAATTGTATTCCCCCATGCCCAATGTCTTTTATGAATTTAGTTGCCCTCCTCTGTCTTCTTTCCCTGTTCTAGACAATTATTTTTGTAAACCTGGACCCAAAACGAAACTGCATTTTAAGTTGAAGTCTTACTAATGTATTTGACCCATCTCCTACTACGTTTCTAAATTCTGGAGTCTAAACTTTTCCCTCGTCTAGATTTATGTTTATCTCTTGAGTCTCTCTTTAGTTTATTTTATAGTCATGTGAAAAAGTTAGGAACACCCCATGGAAATTGTTCAAACATATTCAAACAGGCAAATATTAGATATGCAATCAAACAGTGACTGTAAGTAAAGGTGATATATGTACTTAACCACTTAACCCCCAGACCATATTGCTGGTCAAAGACCAGAGCACTTTTTGCGATTCGGCACTGCGTCGCTTTAACTGATTTAATTGCGCGGTCGTGCGATGTGGCTCCCAAACAAAATTGGCGTCCTTTTTTCCCCACAAATAGAGCTTTCTTTTAGTGGTATTTGAGCACCTCTGTGGTTTTTAGTTTTTGCGCTTTTTGCTGTAATAAATATCCCTCAAAAATATATAAAAAAAAAAAAATTTCCTCAGTTTAGGCCGATACGTATTCTTCTACATGTTTTTCGAAAAAAAATCACAATAAGCGTTTATTGATTGGTTTGCGCAAAAGTTTTAGCGTTTACAAAATAGGGGGTATTTTTATGGCATTTTTATCAATATTGGCGGCGATCAGCGATTTTTTTTGGTACTTTTTTCGGTACTGCGACATTATGGCAGACACCTTTGACACATTTTTGGGACCATTGGCATTTTTATAGCAATCAGTGCTATAAAAATGCATTGGATTACTATAAAAATGCCACTGGCAGTGAAGGGGTTAACACTAGGGGGCGGGGAAGGGGTTAAGTATGTTCCCTGGGTGTGTTCTAACTGTAGGGGGGGTGGCCTCACTAAGGGAAATGACTGATCTTCTGTTCATACATTGTATGAACAGAAGATCAGCATTTCTCTCCCTGACAGGACCGGGAGCTGTGTGTTTACACACAGAGCTCCCGGTCCTCGCTCTGTAACGAGCGATCGCGTTTGCCCGGCGGCAATCGCGCCCGCCGGGCATGCACACGGGATTCGGGGGCCCCTAGTGGCCTGCGCGAGAGCCGACGTTATATTACGTGCTCTCGCGCAGGGGAGCCGGCCTGCCGCCGCGGCTGGTCGGCAAGCGGTTAAATAAATTACATATAAACTTGACAGAGGCACAACTACCATGCCACCTCAACCCTTTCTGCAGCCAGCTACCACCATCATCAGAGAGAGAGACCCCTCCTTCCTGCTCCTCCAGCATCCCTCAGCCACTGGCCTTTAAATCCACCCCCTGCCCCATCTCCTCGACTACCTTACTCTTGGTTATCAGTATGCCAACCTGTGCTTGACAGCCCCTGACCCTTACCTCCACCTTGCCCTTACCCCCACCTATGCAGGGTTCCACTGTGGGGTTCGGGAGGTGCAAGCCTAGTCAAGTGTTGATCCTCAGCCATCGTGAATCCGGGCGCTCTGCATCCTGTGCTGGCACTGCCTGCTGATTGGCTTCTCCACTGCTATCTCCCTCAGTGACATCAGCACTGAAATAGAACACTGACACCAGCACTGAGATAGAGAACACTGACACCAGCACCAAGATAGAAAACACTGACACCAGCACTGAGATAGAGAGCACCGACACCAGCACTGAGATAGAGAGCACTGACACCAGCACTGAGATAGAGAGCACTGACACAAGCACTGAGATAGAGAGCACCAACACCAGCACTGAGATAGAGAACACTGACACCAGCACTAAGATATAGAGCACTGGCACCAGCACTTTAAAGCTCTTAATATATGCAATTTATACAGTTAATTTTTTTCCATTAAGGGCGTAAGTGGGGCCTCATGTCTAGGTTTTGTTTAAGGCCTCACAAAACCTAGAGTCGCCTCTGATCATGTGGAATTTTTTTTTATTTTTTTTATTTTTGCTTGTACAGTACATAATTAACTGATGGAAGCCAGCAGAGTTTTACCTCATTCACAAAGCTCTGGGGAAAATTCCTGTGCAAAGTGCAACTATCCTTGCAAAGTGAACACTCTATTGGCTTTTAGTAAATTAACCCTATTAAGTCAACTACAAATGTATCCTTTCAAAGTCTGCTTAATAAGAATGTGAGCCCATATGTCTGAATGTTGAACTTAGATTGGAAATGGATCTTTCAACATGATCATGATCCAAAATACACTAGCAAATTCACCAAAGAATGGGTAAAACAAAATGGACGGTTAGAGTCTAGCCAAAGTCCTAATTTGAATCCCATTGAAATATGTAAGGGGATTTATGATGAACTGTTCATTCAAGGAAACACACAAACATCTTGCAACTGAAAGAATTTTGCATTAAAGAGTGGTCAAAAATGTGACAAATGTCAGAAAATGGTCAGTTGTTATGCAAAATGTCTACACAAAGTAATATCTGCTAAAGAGGGCAATATAAGCTATTGAGGCCAGGTGTGTAGTTATTTTTACACAGTACACCATTATATTTATTATTGTTTTTGTTGAATAATAATTGAAAAAGTAATTATTTTGTGTGTTTTTTTCAAGGATATCACCTTTATCTGTAGATATTGTTTGAAAGAAGATTTAATATTTGATATTCAAATACATTGAAAAGGTCAACAGTTTTACCATTTACCACCAGTCAATAATGTTGTTCAGGTATTAAAACATTTAATTAAATAACCTATTAACCACTTCAGCCCCGGAAAGGTTTTACTCCCTTCAAGACCAGGCCATTTTTTTGCGATACAATTGCATGGTTGTGCAATGCTGTACCCAAATAAAATTGGTGTCCCTTTTTTTCCCACAAATAGAGCTTTCTTTTGGTGTTATTTGACGTTATAAACAATTTTGAAAAAACTATATTTTTTACTTTCTGCTATAAAACACATCCAATAAATAAATAATTAAAAAAAAGGGATTTTTATAAACAGCTTACCTGTAAAATCCTTTTCTCGTAGTACATCACGGGACACAGAGCGGCATAGTAATTACTATGTGGGTTATAGAGTCTACCTTCAGGTGATGGACACTGGCACTCTCAGACAGGAAGTTCCTCCCTATATAACCCCCTCCCATAGGAGGCGTACCTCAGTTTTGTAGCAAGCAATATTATTCCCAATTTTCCCAGAGGGGTGGGAGCTCTGTGTCCCGTGATGTACTACGAGAAAAGGATTTTACAGGTAAGCTGTTTATAAAAATCCCTTTTTCTCTATCATACATCACGGGACACAGAGCGGCATAGTAATTACTATGTGGGATGTCCAAAAGCAATGCCAAATGAGGGGGGGGAGAAACCAAAAGAAAAGATCCAAGGTGCCATCGAGCGCAGGGAACTCAAAGGGCTGCCCGTAAAACAGCCTGCCCAAAGGCCAGGTCCCCGCGCCTCCCCACGTCCAGCTGATAAAACTTCGCGAACGTGTGGACTGATGACCAGGTAGCTGCCCTGCATACCTGGGCCATAGAAACCTGGTGCTGAACTGCCCATGAAGTCCCCAAAGCTCTTGTAGAATGAGCCTTAATAGAAGCCGGAGGCTCCTTACCCTTCAGGCCATAGGCCTGAGAGATTACCTGCCGAATCCATCTGGCCAAGGTGGCTTTTGAAGCCGCCTGTCCTTTCTTGGGCCCATCTGGCAGAATGAATAAGGAATCTGTCTTCCTAATGTCTGCCGTAGCTTTTAAATAGACTTTCACGGCTCTTACCACATCCAAGGTATGTAGTAACCTTTCTTCCCTAGACCTTGGTGAGGGAAAGAAGGATGGAAGAACCAAATCTTGGTTCAAATGAAAGCTTGAGACTACTTTGGGCAAAAAAGTAGAAAGGGGTCGGAGTACGACCCTGTCCTCATGGATTATCAAGAACGGTTCCTTACAGGATAATGCTGCCAATTCTGATACCCTCCTGGCCGAAGCCATGGCCACCAAGAAGACTAATTTCCTGGAAAGCAAGATTAATGGGACTTGACCCAAGGGTTCAAAAGGCTGCTTCTGAAGGACTGAAAGGACTAAATTTAAGTCCCATGGACATAAGGGGAGTTTAATCGGAGGACTAATCCGTAAAGCTCCCTGAAAAATTTTTTTTACTAGAGAATGCGTGGCTAGCGGTCTCTGAAAAAACACCGATAAGGCCGACACCTGGCCCCTAAGGGAACTTACAGCTAGCTTCATGTCTAGCCCCCTTTGCAAGAACTCCAAGATCCTGCCAATTACAAATTTACGAGGGTGCCATTTCCTGGTCTCACACCAGGCTATGTAAGATCTCCACACCCTGTAGTATATTTGCCTAGAAACTGGCTTTCTGGCGCTGATTAGGGTAGCCAGGACAGAGTCTGACAAACCCCTCTTTCTTAAAACAAAGGATTCAATCGCCAAGCCGTTAAATTTAGCGACCGTAAGGCAGGGTGGAATATCGGCCCCTGGGACAGCAGGTCCGGTCGTAAGGGAAGAGGCCATGGGTCTCCGACTGACATCCTGACAATCAGGGAATACCAAGCCCTTCGGGGCCACGCCGGGGCTATTAAGATCACCGGCTTCCTCTCCCACCTGATCCGGCGCAGAAGCCGAGGCAGCAGCTGCACCGGTGGGAAGGCATAAACAAGGGAAAACTCGTGCCAAGGACATACCAGGGCATCCGTCCCGCAGGCCCATGGATCCCTTGTCCGGGAAACAAAGCTGGGCAGTTTCGTGTTTTCCCTGGATGCTAATAGGTCCACGTCCGGCACACCCCATCTTTGACAAATGGTCTGAAAAACTTTGGGGTGGAGAGCCCATTCCCCCGGAAATAATTGTTGGCGGCTGAGGTAATCGGCCTGCCAATTGTGTATGCCGGGTATGAATACTGCCGACAGGCAAGGTATGTAAGCCTCTGCCCAAACGAAGATCTGATCCACCTCTTTCTGGGCTGATCGACTTCTCGTGCCCCCCTGATGGTTTATATAGGCCACAGCCGTGGCGTTGTCTGACTGTACCCTTACCGGGGAGCCCTGTAATTTGGACGTCCAGGCCCTTAGGGCTAACCGCACAGCCCTGATCTCTAACAGATTGATGGGCAAGAGACTCTCCCTGCTTGACCAAAGCCCTTGCTGGGAGAGCTCCCCTAGGGTGGCACCCCAACCCCTCAGACTGGCGTCGGTAGATATCACTACCCAGGCCACCGGATTGAAGGATTTCCCCCTCTTCAGGTTCTGGGGTGTTAACCACCAGCTGAGACTTCCCCTGACTGACGCACCAAGCTTCATAGGGCAGTCTAGGGACTGAACTCTCCGGTTCCACCTTGCCAGGATTGCGCTCTGCAATTTCCTGGAGTGGAACTGGGCATAGGGGACCGCTTCGAAGGTAGCCACCATCTTCCCCAGCAACTGCATGCTGAGACGAACCGTTGGTTTCTGTTTTCTTAACAGTGACCGAATGGTCAGTGTCAGAGACTCGACTTTTGCCTGAGGCAAAAAAACTCTTTGTTGGGCTGTATCGAGGCGTAAGCCCAGATATTCCAGGCTTGTGGTAGGAAGAAGGGCAGATTTGGCTTTGTTTATGAGCCAACCCAAGGTCTCTAAGTACTGAACTGTGGTTCGGACTGCGCGCTCTAAGCTTAGAGCCGAGTGCTCTATTAGCAATAAATCGTCCAGATATGCCAAAATCTGGACACCCCGAGTTCTTAAGTTTGCCAACACCGGTGCCAGGATCTTTGTGAAGACCCTCGGAGCTGTGGCCAGGCCGAACGGCAGCGCCACGAATTGAAAATGGTGCTGACCTACCATGAACCGTAAGAACTTGTGGTGTCCTGGGTAAATGGGAATGTGGAGATATGCGTCTTTGACGTCTATGGACGCTAGAAATTCTCCCCCCTGCAATGATGCCGTGACTGAACGAATGGATTCCATCCGAAAAGACCGAATCACTAGAAATTTGTTTAACCGTTTTAGGTTTAAAATCGGCCTGACGTCGCCGTTTGGCTTTGGGACTACGAATAAATTCGAGTAGAACCCCAGACCGTATTCTTGAGTGGGTACCCGTACAATCACCTTTTGGGCCAACAAATGGTCTAGGGATGCCAACAGTGACGCCCTTTTCTCTGGGTCGCTCGGCAAGTTTGACCTTTGAAAATGAGGCGGGGGGATTTCTCGAAATTCCAACTGGTAACCGGAGGTTACCGCGGAGAGAACCCACTTGTCGGAGATTCCCTTCCTCCAGATATTGGAATATTGTTGGAGTCTTCCCCCCACCCAACCGGATGGGGGCGCCCCTTCACAAGGACGCCTTGGGGGCAGGTTTACCCTGCTTACGGACCCAGGGTCTCTTGTTTGTGAAGAACTGCCCCTGCGGCTTGTTGTCATTATTGGGTCTAGTCGGCGGCCGTCGATACTTAGTATTAGATGGCCCAGGTGCCGGAGCTGTTGGACGCTTAAAGGTGGGGCCCCTGAACCGCTTCTTGACCGGTAGCAGGGTACTTTTCCCACTTGTAATCTTTTCTATATACTTGTCCAAGTCTTCCCCAAACAATCTTTCCCCATGGAAGGGGAAACCTGTCAACAGCTTTTTGCAGGGAGTCTCGGCTGACCAGTTCTTCAGCCATAACAGCCTGCGCATATGCACAAGAAACATGGAGAGACGGGATGCTTGTTGGATAGAATCCTTTATCGCATCCACTGCAAAACAAAGAGCTCTAGGTAAATCAGATAGTTCCTGAGCTTGCTGGTCTGGCAAATCCCCTAGGACCTGTTTAGTTTGGTCCTTCAGGGCCTGGCACACCCCAATAGCTGCTATAGCCGGCTGAACCACCGCCCCCATCGTGGCAAAAGAGGACTTCAATAACGTTTCTAAACGCTTGTCCACCGGGTCCTTAAACATTTGGACATTGTCCACAGGACAGGTCAAAGTTTTATTAACGCATGAAATGGCCGCATCCACAGCCGGTACAGACCATTTCTTGCAAAATTTTTCCTCCATGGGATATAACACAGAAAATCTTTTTGGTGGAATAAAGATTCTGTCAGGGTGAGCCCATTCCTTATACATAAGCTCCTCCAGGAGAGGATGGACTGGAAAGAAAGTGCTAGCATGAGGAGCCTTCAAAGACCCTAGAGAGGATACTACCCCTGTAGGGGATACCGGTAATGGTAATTTAAATGTTGAGCGGACCATGTCCGCTAAGGACTGAATCCACAGTTTTTCAGCCTGCGAGGCCGAAAAAGGCTCTTCAATGGTAGATTCCTCAGACACTTTCTCCTCCAGGTCCTCCTCCTGATCCTCTAGGAAGCCTACCTCATCAGAGGAAAGACTTTCAAGACTCCGGGACCGCACCTTAGGAGAAGGGGATCTAGCCCGCTTCTTCTCGGGAAGAGATGCAGCAATTAAGGCTGCCAATCTCTCCTCTAGTCCCACCAGAGTAGTAGCCAGTACCTCTTGTGTTACAAACACTGGGGCTGGTTGGACTGGCCCTGCTATAGCACCAGCTACCTGATCCTGCCCACCGATAAGCTCCGGATCCTCAGGGAGTGGGGCCGCTGCTGAGGCCTGGCCTAGGTCCTCCGAGCTGGATGGGGATCCCCTGGATCTTTTTGCGGACTTTGCCGCTTTTGAACTCCCCTTGGGAGCCATAGCCAATCCTAGTAACTCCCCGCAATTTGGAAGGAACCTGGCCACAAAAAACAAAGTACCCCTTATGTAGCAGAACTACCTGGGACTTTGTGAAGCTGCCTAAGGGCAACGCTTCCACTGGGATAGCCTGGTACGTAATATAACCTGTCCTTATGGGGGAGGAGGCTTTACAGGCAGGCACCTACCAAATGTCCAGATATGGGCACTTCAGCCCCTGAACAGATGCACCCTGAGGCGTCCTGGTCCACCAACCTGACCACTGTCGACAGTAGGAAGTCTCCACCTGGCACCGCGCTCTGTGTCCCCCCACGCTGTAAGGTCATGACTGCTTGAGGGAGCGTTCCTTTAGCGCGCACCCGCGTGCGCCGTTCTGCCACGCCCCAGCGTCACGTAACGTCGCGCCGCTATTTACGTGCACGCGCACGCGCGCGCGCGTGACAGCAGACTAACACCGCAGCAGTATGGGCTGGAGACACGCGCCGCAGGGAGGACCGAGGAACCGCCATGCCAAGCAAGTTTGCTTCTCAGGCTGGTAAGCTTTTTCTAGCTTAGACATCCCCATGCATCCCTACAGTACCTGCTGCCACAGATTACCAGTACCAGACAGGGGAAAAACATATGTATATGAGAAACGATTTACAGCCATCCTGTCTTACAGACACAGTGGCAGACCTGCCCATGCATAGCAGCATATTTGGGCTATTCCCATACTCCCCTTACTAGAGAAACCTGCCGACGGACCACGTCCCGCAGATTTCTCACTTACCTGTCCACGCTGCAGGGTATTGTCAAGGACAAGAGGCCCAGCCTTCACCCTTCACCGTGGGCTTTGTTCGCAAAAACCTTCAGGGTCTGGGGTCCATAGCAGGTCACCGCTCCCCTGGACCTATACAGCATCCTGGCAACAGATGACATTTGGCCGTTTAACATAGACCAATGTTCTGGAACCCAGAATCCAGCTCTCAAACGAGAAGCATTATAGGCAAAACCCCCTCGTCCACCAGGGGCCCGGGTACCATCCACTTTGGCTATGAAGCACCTTGGATGGATCCGGTTAAAACAGTTCCTAAGCTCAGCCACAAAGGACCTTGCTTATACTGTGACCACCACCTAAGACACTGGCGAAAAAACTGAGGTACGCCTCCTATGGGAGGGGGTTATATAGGGAGGAACTTCCTGTCTGAGAGTGCCAGTGTCCATCACCTGAAGGTAGACTCTATAACCCACATAGTAATTACTATGCCGCTCTGTGTCCCGTGATGTATGATAGAGAAAATCGAATTTCTTCTACATATTTTTGGTAAAGAAAATCACAATAAGCATATATTGATTGCTTTGCGCAAAAGTTATCGTGTCTACAAACTATAGGATATTTTTATGGCATTTTTCTTTCTTTCTTTTGTTTTACTAGTAATGGCGACAATCAGCGATTTTTAGTGGGACTGCGACATTGTGGTGGACAAATTGCACACCAAACTTACACTTTTGACACTTTTTTCAAAGGGTTAAATGTGCCTAGCTGGTGCTTTCTAACTGTGTGGGGATTGCTCTGACTGGATGAATACAGAGATCGGTGTTGCTGTTTAGCAGGAACACAAGATCTCTATCTTCATTCCTGTCAGAACGGTGATCGGCCTTGTTTACGTAGGCAGATCGCCATTTTGCCTCTCTGGGGGATGATCTTGGGAGGCCGTCGGACCCGCTGATTGACATCCCCTGTGTCAAATCAGCGTGCAATTGCACCTCCGGAGGCCCATCAGTGGGAGATCTTTCCCATCTCCCTGCCGGCACAATGAAAGAGACTTGTGGAAGCACTTCTCTTACGGCAGAGACAGTACACAGAGCAATAATCAGAGGCGTAGCTTGAAACTTGTAGTTTGGGGGCCCAGATGCAAAAGTTGACCTATCACTCGCTGCTTCCACTCTGTGCCAAGATCTTCCCACCGCGTGCCAAAATATTCCAAGTGGCTGAAGCATGGGAGGGGTGCACATGTATGTGGATTCTAGTATCCTTTATTTAGTATCCTGCCAAATTGAGAAGATACCAATTGGTAATTAATACCATTAAAGCTGAATTCCAGAAATTCAGCTGCTTTGAAAAAAATTAAGGCACACTATAAGTTTAGTCAAACAAGGTGTGTGAAATCTCTTGGGCTTGGCTCTAGTATTTATATCTGACAGCTTTATATTACTTTTGAAAGACAGCTATCGCTGTAATTTCGGGAGATTTACGCTGATCTTTCTGAGATCTGCTTCTTTAACAGGAGGGTCACTGCATCTGCTTTGCCCCCTCCCCACCTCCTGCCCAATAAAATATGCTTGGTATTATGTGAACACATTCACAAAATACAAAGACTTTTGTAAATGGGCAGCAGAGGGGAGGGGCATGTATAGCTGATGTGTCAGATCCCGAAGTGTATAACCGGCAGAGCAATAAACCTGTCAAATGTAAATAATAGAGACAAGCCCAGGAGATGTTATGTAACTTAATTCATAGCGTGCCTTCACTACATTCAGTGTCTGAATACCTGAAATTCAGTTTAATCAAGCTCCAGCCCTCTCCTGAACCCCCATCAGAAGTAAATATTTAAACATTTTTAGCATACATACATACCTTAATTCCATACATTTCAGGTGTCCGGGTTTCCAGTAATGTGATAAACAGAATCCTTCTCCTAAAGTGAGGGTATTAGGCAGTCCTTAATTCTGTTGACAATGGCACTCATGCTGTGCATTGCATTTTCTAGTGATAATGCACATCAGGAAAGGGGGTACTTGACAGACTGAATCAACAGGAACTGAGTTAAATGAGGTCCTGGGAGCCAAGAAATGGACTCTAGATATAAGTTTATGATTTACCAGGATACTCAAATCCCTTCCATCATGTACTCAATAGGGCTGTTGAATATAATTGGCGAATCGATGCAGCCATTCCTGATTCAGCATCGTTGCGGAGAATGGCTGAAGTCGATTTGCAATCATCTCGCCCTACAACTCACTGAGCCGCACTGAGCCCTGCCTCTCTTGGGTAAAAGAATAGTGGTGGTTATAGGTGACCTACCACCAGACCCTTATCATAGCTCGCAACATGGCAGGCCACAGGAAATGTTGATGAGGACAAGGGCCTCATCCCCATAACCCTTGCCTGGTGGTTGTGGGGGTCTGCGGATGGGGGGCTTATCGGAATCTGATCCAAGGCCCCCCTTATGTGAATAAGTATGGAGTACATTGTACCCCTACCAGTTCACCAAAAAAGTGTCAAAAAAGTAAAAATTAAAGGAAACAGTTCTGGAGAATTACTTTATATAAAAAAAGAAAAACTGTCCCGCGATGTCCATCCATTTTCAATCATGACACCGATGGTCCCGAGAGAAAAAGGAAAAACTCTGCCTCCATGGGAGACGTGCCCAAGACTGCCATCTTTTTGCTTTGACAGCTCTTATATAGATAAGGGCAATGCCCCTCGCTGATGAAACCAGGGTACCCTGCCCCTTCTGATGTCATGTGACATTATGTGATGCCAGAGAGGGCAGGGTCTCCCGTTTACATCAACGGGCGGCCCCACTCTTGACTATATAACAGCTGTTAAAGCAAAGACCGCAGTCACAGGGACGCCTCCCATGGAGGCAGAGTTTCTAAGTTTTATATTTTTGTTTTTTTCAGGACCGTCTGTGCCGTAATTGAAGATGGATGGACATGGTGGGGTAGTTTTTCTTTTTTTATATATATATATAAAGGAATTGTCCAAAACTATATCCTGTCATTTTTGCTTTTTTTACACTTTTTTTGGTGAATGTACCCAAAATGAGAAGAAATATGTAGCGCTATGCAAATATATATATATATATATAGGATATATTGAGTTAAGGAAGTAGGTGCTTCCAGACCCCAACAGTAGTGATGATCTCACTATCAGTGCATAAATCAACATAAATGTGCAAATTCAAATAAATGACTTTTATCATATATCGTTTGAGATATCATTCCTCATTCAGTTTATGAACATCCCAATATATGAATGTTGTATTTTAGCGCACTTGCACTTTAATATTATTATGCTATATTTTCCATATATTCACTGTTTCATGTCTGTGCATGGATTGGCGAAAGATCCATTTGTATGTTTGATTACTTACAAAAGTTTCCGCAGTAAGGGTAGCCAGTGTGACCATTGATGCCGCTCATGGCAATTTTAGTATCGCAGTGACATTGTACGGATGAGTTTTTGGTCCACATATACGTTTGAATCTGCACATTCACATTGTTTTGTGTTGGTATTACATTAGTGTCACAGTGATATTGCACGGATGAGTCCATCGTCCATTCATTTATTTGAATTTGCACATTTATGTTGATTTATGTACTGATAGTGAGATCATCACTACTGTTGGGGTCTGGAACTTACTTCCTTAACTCAATACACCCTATATATATATTTGCATAGCGCTACATATTTCTTCTCATTATCTTATACAAATTGTCTTTTGTTTGTGTTAGCAACTTTGTCATGTTCACTTAGGTAGCGTAGTGATTTTTCCCACTCTTGAATGTACCCAAAAACCCATTCACATGGGGGAGCGGAATCTGGCGGCACTCTTGTTAAAGCGGTCTTCCAGATTCCAATAAGCCCCCGCCCGCAGACCCCCACATCCACTGGGCAAGGGTTGTGGGGTTGAGGCCCTTGTCTCCATCAACATGGGGACAAGGTGCTTTGGGGGGACCCCAAGGCACCCTTTACATGTTGAGGGCAAGTGGACTGGTACGGTAAAGGAGGGGGGTACTCTCTTGTCGCCTGCCAGATTGCATGCTCACGTAAGGGTTTGGTATATATTTTGGGGGGTACCCCTTAAAATCAATGCCAGAACTGAAGGGTCTGGCATGGATTTTGGGGGAGACCCCCACGTAATTCTTTTTATTTTGGCCCAGGGTTCCCCTTATAATCCATCCCAGGCCTGGTATGGATATTGGGGGGGGGGGGGCCCTACACCATTTAAAAAAAATATTGGTGCAGGGTTACCCTTAACTACTTATACACTATATTATATATACTACACTGCCTGAAAATAGATTCTACACTGAATATCTAATCTACACGAAATGCAGAATATAAACTAGGCTGTAGCACCCTGCCCCAGCTAAAAATAGCGGCCGACGCCGCCCTCTACACCAGTGTGAAAGGGGCCTTAAGATTTAGACATTTATGTTAATGTTTACATTTAATATTTTCCATAGTATTTACTGTTCTAAATAAATACTGTTGTTTGCTGTGCTCACTGTGCAGACTTTACTATATGCAGGGAAGTGTCCTTTTTTAAGAGCAGGTGAAATTCAAATCAAATCAAATCATTGACATGATCATCTAAATCTAATCGAATTGTGAGACCAGTGAAGATACTCCTATAGGTTGTATAATGCATGAAAGTGTTGAGAACTCAAATGCATAACTTAAAAAAAAAAACAATATTAAACCTCACTGGTTATGTACTGTAGCTGCTCAGTCAACCAGTGCATCCAGGTACATTTGCAAGTGTCTTGCAGTAAAGTACTTTCACTCCACAAAACATCTTCTCAAATAGAGCTCTGTACATAGACTTTACCACAAAAGAGAGCGCTTGCAGGTGAATTTCTATCTAATTGAATTTTCACAGCAGCCATTTAGCAAGGATGCTGACTATAATAACTAGCATTTGGATAATCACTGGTGACTTGAGAAAGCTTACAAGCTTTGTTTGAACTGTTATTGAGAAAATGTAACATATCAAGTGAAAAATATTATTTTCAGGTAAATTCTACATTGAAATTCAAAAGTTTAAAAATGCACTGTGGTTTTCCCATTACCCAACTTAGTAGATCGGTGGGTATGTTTTGAAAAGGGTAATGTATTCTTAAAATTATTTTAAACTAAAGCATTCTGGCTCAAGTTTGCTTTTTCTTCTTTCGTTGTCTCCTTTTGTGGGTTAATAGAAAGTAGAAAAATTACTGTATTAACTGATGTGTATACAGTGAAAGAAAATATGAGTGTTTTTGTTTAGTAATGTGTGCGCTCTTAGATTTGTAACTGGTAGCGTTCCAGCAGGACGGCTGCCAAGAAATTATGGTATACAGAGGTAATGCTTGTGAAAAATTAATCTCTGCTCTTTATGTTTTCTTGTCAGCACTGACATGGGGCTTGTATCTTGGCAATATGCCAAAACTCCCTGAATCTACAGAGACTTTTCTACCCTTCGGGGGAGGCAATCTGTTGTCAGCCACCAGCAGTGCCTCTATTAAACTATCTCCTTCTGCGATGTTAACAAGGTCTCACTGAGCACAATTACAGCACTGCTAAGAAAAAAAAGTCATTGCTGCAGCGTAAGTCAATGTTTTGTAGTGTGCAGCTGTAGTATTTATAATTTAGTTTCTCCTAATGTATTGACCTTTTTTGGTCTTTTTATGTATGATGACAGCAAACATGTCTGTGTTAACAATGAGACATCATTTGTTATGTATTGATTTGCCATACATGCTAAAATAATAACAGAAAGATAAAAAAAATTGCTGCAAGATAATTTTCCCAAATCAGTATTCGATCTCAATTTTTTTTAAGTGCTGACATTTATAGGGACTCAAAAAAACACCTGTATGATTAGGCAATGATGGCAATGATGGAGTCAGATAGTTATGGGTTTGTTCTGCGCTGATGGTTAATTATACTCTGATGAGAGCTGCTTTCCTTCACCGTGACACCTACCTAAGTAGGGTCTATGTGAATATAAATGAATTCTAGTGGGTGTGGCACTGCTCTGTTATAAGTGTATTCTTAGATGTAAATCATATAAATGTAACATATATATGAAGGTGCAATAATTAGTCAATAGTCTTCAAAATATAAACCTTATATCATCATTTAAATCCAAGGTGCAATAACGTCTTTATTTCCAAACAGACTGTTTATCAACTTTATAGGATTTAATAGGACTTTTCATCACCATATATCAACTTATTGCACGTTGGATATCCTTTATGATATAAGGTTTATATTTTGAAGACTGTTGACTGTTGACATTTATATGATTTATATGTGTGTTTGTCTCTAAGGAGTATTGAGTAGCATTATCACTAGAGATGTACAAAACAGTTCGCCGGCGAACAGTTCCCGGCAAACATCGCTTGTTCGGGTTCTCCGCCGTGGGCGAACATATGCGATGTTCGGTCCGCCCCCTATTCATCATCATTGAGCAAACTTTGACCCTGTACCTCACAGTCAGCAGACACATTCCAGCCAATCAGCAGCATATCCTCCCTCCCTGACCCTCCCACCTCCTGGACAGCATCCATTTTAGATTCATTCTGAAGCTGCAGTCTTAGTGAGAGGAGGGAGAGTGTAGCTGCTGCTGATTTAATAGGGAAATCTATAGCTAGGCCAGTGTATTCAGTGTCCACTCCAGTCCTGAAAGACTCATCTGATCTCTGCTGTAAGGACAGCGTCCTGACAGCACCCCAAACAGCCCTTTTTAGGGCTAGTCCATCAGTCTGCTTTTTTTTCCTCTGTAATCTAATGTGTGTTGCGGTGGTTTACAGAGAGAGAGAGAGTGTAATTTTTTGGAGTTAGATAGAGCAGGCAGGCAGGCTAGTCAGTTAGAGTTACAGTGTGTAGAGGATATATATGCATCCCAGGTTTTGTATATATATTTATACACTGTATTGAGTTTAGCTAGACTAGATCCGCTCTTTCTAATATACTGACAGGTGACAGTGTATACTGACAATGTAAAGGGGTCCAGAAAAGCAGGGTGCTGTGTAATGTAAAGGGGTCCAGAGGTGCAGGGTGCTGTGTAATATAAAGGGGTCCAGTGGTGCAGGGTGCTGTGTAATAAAAAGGGGCCCAGAGGTGCAGGGTGCTGTGTAATAAAAAGGGGCCCAGAGGTGCAGGGTGCTGTGTAATAAAAAGGGGCCCAGAGGTGCAGGATGCTGTGTAATAAAAAGGGGCCCATAGGTGCAGGGTGCTGTGTAATATAAAGGGGTCCAGTGGTGCAGGTTGCTGTGTAATATAAATGGGTCCAGTGGTGCAGGGTGCTGTGTAATACAAAGGGGTCCAGTGGTGCAGGGTGCTGTGTAATATAAATGGGTCCAGTGGTGCAGGGTGCTGTGTAATGTAAAGGGGTCCAGAGGTGCAGGGTGCTGTGTAATATAAAGGGGTCCAGTGGTGCAGGGTGCTGTGTAATGTAAAGTTGTCCAGAGGTGCAGGGCGCTGTGTAATGTAAAGGGGTCCAGAGGTGCAGGGGGCTGTGTAATGTAAAGGGCTCCAGAAGTGAAGGGTGCTGTGTAATATAAAGGGGTCCAGAGGTGCAGGGTGCTGTGTAATGTAAAGGGGCAATGCAGAGAGAGGAGTCTGAAGAAGAGGAGTCAGAGGAGGAAGGTGGATTTGAGGAGGTGGAGGACCAACCACAGCAGGCGTCCCAGGGGGCCTGTTGTCACCTTTCAGGGACCCTTGGTGTTGTACGTGGCTGGGTGGAGGAAGAGACATTCAATGACGTCAGTGAGGACAAGGAACGGGACATGGCTAGCTTTGTATCCAACCTTGTGTAAATGGGGAGTTTGCGGTTGTTTGCGGTGCATTAAACGGGGAGTTTGGTCTGTCACTGTGAAGCGGGAGTAACCCTTACACTACCTGATCGATTCAACATCATACCTGATGTTTTAAAGCACGTTATTCCAAACAATTTAGGAATGTTAGGTGATTTATGCCCTTTATGGATTAAAACCAGACTCTGCGTCAACTACGTGATTTTCCATAGGAGTTTTGCCATGGATCCCCCTCCGGCATGCCACAGTCCAGGTGTTAGTCCCCTTAATTCAACTTTTCCATCACTATTGTGGCCAGAAAGAGTCCCTGTGGGTTTTAAAATGTGCCTGCCTATTGAAGTCTATGAGGTTCGCCGGGTTCGCGAACATTTGTGGAAGTTCGCGTTCGCTGTTCGCGAACAGTAAATTTTATGTTCGCGACATCACTAATTATCACTTGTCACTTTATTATATTTTTGATGAAATGATTCACATATACTCAAAAAGGTCACAAAGGTTTTCCATTGAACATTAAGCGAATACATGTAATAATACACTTATAACAGAGCAACGCCACACCCCATATTTCACATGCTAATTCTAGGACAAGTAGAAGAAGCCCTTTATGAAGTCAACGACCCAAATCTATTGTATGGCATGAATTGGGGAATTAACACCACAGAAGATTTCAAATTCACTGTGGGTAGTATGTAAATTACTGTGAATTTTTCATAACTCGTGTCATTTTTAAATAGGGGTCCAGTTTATATAAACAATTTAAAGTAGTTAGAAATGCTACTTTTTAACATTTAAAATAAAAAGAGAAATTATACTTTCCTATTCTGTAAAACGATATCGCATACTGCAGTTTTTACCTTCTTTTCTGGAGTCCGTCACTGTCACTATCCTCCCCTCTTTCCCTGTGTGTGCTCTTTTAGCAAGCCATGTGTTGAGGGAACAATCATGCAGGTGTGCTTTCAAGCCATGATGTGTGCATCCATAGATACATACCCCTTGCTCCCTGATCAGTACAGAATTTGACTGACAGTAGCAGGAGTGAATTGCTCTCACTGCTCTTAGAGTCTCCTGTAAGGCCAGGAAGAGGGGAGAGCGTCGCTGCAGACAGGAACATTACTGCATTGAGAGAGATTGATACAGTTAGTGCATTATACAGTAGCTTTTCTTTGGTCCCTGCTGTATGATACAATACAGTACTGGATGAGATGTGTGTATTGTACCCAAACACAAGTTGAGTTATTTGTTAACTTCCAGCATCTCCTAGTTTAATTATTTTTGGTAGTCCACCTGGACAATTTTCCTGTCATTTATACTGTGCGTTATTCTGTTTGATATTTTCCTGTACTCTGAGCCTATAAATAAAGAATTGAAAAAAGAATTGGAACGTGAACTGTTTTTTCTTAAGCTGACCATACACAAATTGAATTCCATTAGAATTTTTTTGTTTTAACAACATTCATTTAATTTTCTAATTATTAGAACTTTAATTTTGACTGTAGTGAAGAGAAAATTCAAAAGGTAATACAAAGGATGGTAATACAAAAAGTGCAGCGCTAAAAATGAACAGGTCCTAAACAAGGACAATGAAGGAAAAAGTATAAAACTTGTTTAAGATCTTAAACACATAAAAATATATATAAATGAGTAATACTATTCGTTCTATGAGTAAATATACATATGTCCATTTGTGATGACTGTAATAGCATAAGTGAAGTGATAATCCAAATGGGTGAAAGTTGATCTTCAGTTAACACAAATGTAATGATAGAAGAAAAGCTGCCACCACTAATAGGAATGAGGTTTACCGGATTGAATGGACTCAGCAAGGCATATGCCAAATAAGTCTAAAAGGGCTGTATGGTGACACTGCACCAAAAACACGAATCCCTCAGCACTGGAACTGGTGAACATTAGAGTAAGGCCCCATACACACGGGAGTATTTATCCGCGCATACGGTCCAGCGGACCGTTTCCGCGGATAAATCCTCTCGAGGATTTCAGCAGATTTTAATGCGATGGAGTGTACACACCATCGCATTGAAATCCGCACCGAAATCCTCTGGCGATGACGTGTCGCGCCGTCGCCACGATTATGACGCGGCGACGTGCGCGACGCTGTCATATAAGGAATTCCACGCATGCGTTGAATCATTGCGACGCATGCGGGGGATCCCTTCGGACGGATGGATTCGGTGAGTCTGTACAGACCAGCGGATCCATCCGTTGGGATGGATTCCAGCAGATGGATTTGTTCTGCATGTCAGCGAATATCCGATCTGCTGGAATCCATCCCAGGGGAGATATATCCGCGTATAAAGATCCGCTGGCGTGTACACACCATAGGATCTATCCGCTGAAACCCATTTGCTGGGATTTATCTGCGGATGGATTCTATGGTGTGTATGGGGCCTTAGATAATCACACTTTCATCTCAGCAATAAGTAGCATACCCTCTATATTAACGATGGGTTCCCTGGCAGAGATATTCAGGTTCACCAAAAATAAGGAAAAGGTATGCACATAGTGTAAATCTGTTTAACAGGAAAAACATTTATTTGAAAACGTTTAAAATTTACGCTCACGTTTGAGAGGATAAAACAAGCGCTTGTATATAATGAGTCGATTCCATGCAGTAGTAGCTGTAGATACGACCTGACACACGTTTCATCTAAGAAGACATCGTCTGGGGTGTCAAAAGAATGGAATTGACCTTTTTAACAGTGAACAGAGTTTTCTGTTACTCATTCACTCCAATATCAAATATTAAAAGCAAATGTTTTTGAAGTACTTTTGAATGACATTCATCATGTCATTGAATATGCTAATGAAAATTTTCATATGAATGTTAATACAAATATTCATACAAACATTTGTTTGAAAAATCTACTTACAGTATGGCTTTAGACCTGTATAATAATCCTCTTTTCCATGACTAGGGATGAGCACAACACACCTTGATTTGATTCCAAGAGCATATCAACATATGAACATATCAAAACTTCTGATACTATTTAAATCAATGGGAGCCTGATCTGTCAAATCAATATTTTTCATTTTTTAAGGCTAATTGTCAAAGGATTAGCAAAAATATGCATGGGAGGCTGGGCACTATCCTAGGGGCTATGTAACCATGCAAAAACAAAATACAGTTTTACTGGTAGCAGTGACTTTAATAATAAAAAAGCACTATTTGCTTAAAAACTTGATCGGGGGCTACCGTAAACTTCACTGTGAAGTTGAACATTGATTGAGTGATAGGGGGCGCTATATAAGATGTGGATCACTAAAATATACAAGTGACTAATTAAAGTGGTGGAAATAACATATACTTGAGTGATTGAATAAAAAATAGGATTATTAACCAATTGCTGATTATTGCGAGTCAAAGAAAGTGACTATAGAGTTAATTAAATTGCAAGTGAAGATCACTGTGCAAAAATAAAAAACACAAAAACAAAAGAAAGAAAAGTCCCAACTTAATGGTGGATTTCTTGCCAATAGTGAGACAACATATAATAGTTGATTTAATGTCACTAATAAAATTGGTTAAGTGCCACTGTGGATATTGGTATAGTTGTAGAAAAATCTTCTCAATCAATAAGTGCCTTTGAGTGCTCCTTCACCATATTAGACGATCAACACCCAAAACGTGCTCAGATGGTGGTAATGTTCTTACCAGAACCTTTGGACCTCTTTAGTGAAAAAGATGGTCAAAATCACTTATGCAAGATAATGCCTGCATGGATATCGTGCATCACAGATGATAGATAGAACCTTGTCCTCAATAGTCAGAGCTGAAACATTCAACAGAAAAAAACTTCCATAGTGCAACCGGTTTTTAAAAAAAATGGGAATAAAAAACATGGGCCAAGTGGCCACTTACATTAAAATGTGCCCATCCCGGCACTGGGGCTGCAGGCCTGTCAGTATATGCACGGATTCCTACACCTCCGTGTCGGCGTGGTCGCGTGCATTCCACCAACAGCTGCTCTCTCGTTCCAGGAAGCTGGATGTTTGGGCATACAACAGCGTGACCAGGCTACGCCGCCTACATACGTTTCGTAGGAATTACGTCTCCAGGGGGGCGTGCCTGGTCACAATGATCACATGTTTATATCTGTATACTGGCGGAAGTGTCATTTGATTGTCAGCAACAGCAGCCAATTGGAGCGCAGTCCCAGTGCCGGATTAAACATTACATCACGCAAAGTTACAATCAGACAAATATATGCATATCACATACTCTCAACGCGCTAATTCCTATTGGCCAAGCGCTAGTGTGCTCGCTGCATGGATGCTGTATTTAAATAGCTAAAAAAGACTCAAAAAGAAATATATTTAAAAAATTAATTAATTAATATTAGAGGGATACCTATTTACGTCGCTAGATGGCATACTAACTATGCAAAAGGTCAAAGATCTGGATATCCCTGTAAACCCTTTCGGTGTCTAATCCTGCCAGGGGAAACAGTATAAACATTGATTGAGGGATCGTAAAAGGGGAGGTATTCACTCCATTTCACAGGGTTGCAGCTTAGAAATAAATACATGTAATTTGTATTTTTTTATTACGTGCTTTTCACAACACATAATTTTAATTACATTTTTGGCGCGAAAATTACCATTTTATTATTGAAGTTGAACATTGCTACCATGAGAACAAAGTAGTGCAGCAAAAGTGAAATTTACAAAAAAAAGCATCCTTTGTTTTGTAAATAATGCAATGCAACACCCCTCCTTCCCAAAATATATACCAAACCTTCATCAAGGAGGTCATTTTTTAAATATGTTGCTTTTGCTATACATGCTATACCTTTGGACCTGGAATAGGTTTTAAGGGTAAGAACCCTATACAAAAAAGGAAGAAAAATGGCTTGAGATCCTATCCAAATCCACACCAGACCGTTAATCTGAGTATGCAGCCTAGCACATCAGGAGGGGGGGCAGCAATGCTGCTTCCCCTCCTGAACCTTACCAGGCCATATGCCCACAACATGAGGGCCATGTTGATAAGGACAAGGACCTTTTCCTCACAACCCTGACCCAGTGGTTCGATTAAAATCTGAAATTCTCATTTAAGATAAGGGGGCCCCCAGATATCCAACCCCTCCTCAGGAATGTGTAAGCTGTACATAATACCTCTACTTATTCACAAAAAAAGTCAGTTGTAAATAATGGTTTATATACAAGGCGGCAGAGATGTGGTGATATCACTGACCAAATATAGCCATAGCCATATTTGGTCTATGGCCATGACCATATGTCACTGATGTCACCACTAGGCCCTCTTTATTCAGAGGCTAGTTATAAATTGGGGTGGTTGTATTCATTGTATATCTTGCTCACTCGGTCTGGCGTGTGGACACATTGGACTCCTTCAGCTCCCATTGTGTTTTTGCTCGGCTTCTAATGTGTCCCTGTGCCTTTAAGGAGGAATGGGCTCCCTCCAGGCAAACCTGCCTTTAATTTATTTGCTGCTATCTACGCTTCAACTTGCAGGCTCTCAAAAATATGAGTTATGACTGCACTATACAGAGGAGCCTTGGCGAGGCAGTGCACCTTGACATATGTTTGCAAATGTTTACATATGTGTGCAACTAAACCTTCTGTTTATGACCTAATTCGTTTCTTTGAGGCCTCGTACACACGACAGAGATTCTCGGCAGAATTCGCCGAGAAACTCGGTCAAAACCCGGATTCTGCCGAGAATCTCTGTCGTCTGTACAGTTTTGGCTCGATGGAGCCGCCGAGGAACTCGACGAGAAAATAGAGAACATGTTCTCTATTTTCTCGTTGTCCTCGTTCTTCTATGGGAGAAGCCGGCCCGCCGAGCTCCTCGGCGGCTTCATCCCAAAACTCGACGAGGAACTCGACGTGCCAAGCACGTCGAGTTCCTCTGTCGTGTGTACGGGGCCTGAGGGATAGCTGGTAAGTGTGCTGAGAGTTTTTTGTTTTGTTTTTTTGTGATGTGCAAGGTCCTTCCATGTGCACCTTACTTCAAAAGCTAGCTATAAATTCAGATGGCTAGTTATAAATTGGGCCAGTTGTCATATTTCTATAGCTTATTCACTCTGTCTTTTAAGGTTCTTAGCGGTAAAAGTAAGGAAGCATAAAACCTCTGTACTATATATATATATATATATATATATATATATATTTATAGCATATGCATATGCACAAGCTATTTATCTTCCCTAGCAAATGAGCATGGACAATATACAGTATGCAATACACTAAATGGTTACCTAATTTGGTTCTTCCTGGTGATTAAGTCTTCTTCCTTTTATCCAGGGTCTCTCCAGACAACTTTTTTGGAGTCCTGCAAAACTGCTTCCTCTTTATCTCTAGCACATGGCAGTTTTCAAAACCTTTTCCCTCCCTCTATTTTGCGACAACCTCAATTCCTGTCCTGCATGTCATGAACCTGTCCACAAGTTCATTACTATAATAATAGGTGAATCCTAGCGTCTACTAGACATGTGCACACTGAAATATTTAGTTTCGGAATTTCATTTTTGTCCGAAAAATACATTTATTTAGTTACTCCCGAAATTCTTTTTTATTTATTTAGTTTTTCGTAAAAAAATGCATTTGTCCGAAAATCCAAATTAATTAAGGTCGAATCTGTCATTGAAGGCTTATGGTGTCTGTCGTAAAAGAAAAAATATATATGTATATATAAGTACATATATATTACTACATATACTTATATATACTTGTATATACTTATACATATATCCCTTATGCATATAAAACGTGCAAATCAAGTTAAATCGCCATATAATATAGTGTAAATACCGGTGTACACCAAAAAACAAGTGCTCAAACGCGTGTACACTGGTATTTACACTATATTATATGGCGATTTGACTTGATTTGCACGTTTTATATGCATAAGGCCTCGTACACACGATAGGTTAACCAGAGGACAACGGTCTGATGGACCGTTTTCATCGGTCAAAACCGATCGTGTGTGGGCCCCATAGGTTATTTAACCATCGGTTAAAAAAAAGCCAACTTTCTTTAAATTTAACCGATGGATTCCTAACCGATAGGTCAAAACCGATCGTTAGTAGGCACAACCATCGGTTAAAAATCCACGCATGCTCAGAATCAAGTCGATGCATGCTTGGAAGCATTGAACTTCGTTTTTTCAGCACAGTGTTGTGTTTTACGCCACCGTGTTCTGACACGATCATTTTTTTAACCGATGGTGTAGGCGTGGTGTAGGCGTGACGGACCATCAGTCAGCTTCATCGGTTAACCGATGAGAACGGTCCTTCAGACCGTTCTCATCGGATGGTCTGATCGTGTGTACGAGACTTAAGGGATATATGTATAAGGGCTATTTTTTGAAAATATTTTTTTGTATCTATTTATGCAAACTGCTGGTGTATCTATATTTATATTTATCTTTTACACAAACCTACAGGATCAGCGCAGTAGTAATATATATGTACTTATATATACATACCGTATTTATCGGCGTATACCGCGCACTATTTTGCCCTGAAAATCAGGGCAAAATCGTGGGTGCGCGATATACGGTGATACCCGCTTTCCCGCCATGAGTTTGAATACTGCGCCCGCATATAGCGAGCGCAGTACACTCGTGAATCTTCGGCCAGTCTCGGCGCCTCTCGTACTGACGTCCTGACGTCCTGAGCGTACAGGACGTCAGTGCGAGAGGCGCCCGAGCCTGCCCGAAGATTCACGAGTGTACTGCGCTCGCTATATGCGGGCGCAGTATTCAAAGTCGTGGCGGGAAACGAGCGAGAGGACGCCGCCGAAGATGGATGCCGGACCCGCCGAAGATGGACGCCGGACCCGCCGAAGATGGACACCGGACCCGCCGAAGATGGACACCGGACCCGCCGAAGATGGACACCCGACCCGCCGAAGACAGACGCCGGACCCGCCGAAGAGGACACCCGAAGCCGCAGAAGGACGCCGGACCCGACGAGGCCGCAGATGGACGCCGCGCAAGACATCAAAACTGTAAGTACAAAAAAACTAAAAATCTTTTTTTTCCACAGGATTGGGGGCCAAATTGGGGGTGCGCGGTATACGCCAGAGCGTATATACCGCGATAAATACGGTATATATTTTTTCTTTCACAATTTTCATACACTTTTTGAGGTATTCACTAAAACTGCAGAAGATCGTTTGACAGACACTAATATATTTATAAAATATATCTATAATATTGATGAGCGCCGGTGACACAACACACACATTATGGTGTCTGTCGAATGTTCTAAGAAGATTCAACGGAATCTTAAAAAAAAAAAGAAGATTTGACGGAATCTTAAAAAAAAAAAAGAAGATTCGACAGAATCTTTAAAAAAAAAAAAAGATTTGACGGAGCAACGAAACTGTACGATGCCGCAATCGTACATTTCCGGTCTTATGTTCCGCCTACAAGCTATAGAAGAATTCTAATGTTGTATGACTAATAATAATTATATTTATTAATTATTATTACTAGTCAACCAACATTAGAATTCTTCTATAGCCTATGGGCAGAGCATTTCACCATAAATGTCCGCTTGCTGCGATCGTATGTTTTTAGCTACTTCGTCAAATCTTCATGTCTCTCTATGTCAAATCTTTTCTCTCTATGTCGAATCTTTTCTCTCTATCTATAATCTTTTCTCTCTATGTCGACTCCTCTTCATGTCTCTATAATGTCGAATCTTTTCTCTCAATGTCGAATCTTTTCTCTTTATGTAGAATAATATTGGACCAATAGAGTTAAGGTTAGGCACATTCAACCGCAACGAAAACGAAAATAAAGCATTTGTTTATGGCGGATCTTTCGGTTTTCGTTCTCTGTGCTTTCGTTATCGTTTGTTAAAACGATAACGAAAATACCTGAAATTCGGACGAAAATGCATTCGGACGAAAACGAATGCACACGTCTAGCGTCTACTTATATTTATGCTTTAAAAATCACTGTCTTCATATTAGCATATGAATAGGGGAATCCTAGATTCTAACAACTATGCATGGTAAGCAAAAATGCTTAATTGCATACATTTATTTAAAAAAAAAAAACTAAAATAGAGAAAAGCGGCGCAGCCTTTAAAGAGGAATTGAATTCCTCCAAGCAAACCTTCCCTTTTTTTATTGAGTGCTATACTGTATGTGCTCCAACTTGAAAGCTAAAAATAGGTGTTAGGACTGGGCTATATAGAGGAGCCTTGTCAGAATGCCTTAAATACAGTGTCTTGAAGTATTCATATCCCTTGAAATTTTCCACATTTTGTCATGCTGCAACCAAAAACATGAATGTATTTTATTGGGATTTTATTTCATAGACCAACACAAAGTCTTTGTCAGTCTTTGTAGGCAGCAACTGGATGAGTTCCCTGTGGTTGGGGTCCCAAGAGCAGAGGTCGAGGTTGCCCATGGCCCCAGAGTACACTGCGGGTGAGAGGCAAGAGCATCCGGGAAGCCTGAAAGGGATTCCGAGGCTGATGAAGAAGCTGGGAAAGCAGGAAGTGCCGCCATCGGCGATGCCGAGCGAGGCGCGCCACGTGTCTCCGTCTTGCAGGCCTGGGACGTGGAGGATCATGTACCAGGGAAGTAACTCTGGTCTTAGGTCAAGAAGAGTTTTTTAAGGAAACTCTTCATCTTCCTCTTTTTAGCAGAGCTCATACTGAGGAGTAAAACTGCATATACATGCAGAAATGCTGGCGAGTTGGCTGGAGCTCTAGCAGCACGGTGTAAAGGCCGGCCGGCACCTAAAGACCAATTTTTTCCACACATCTTTGACAGGTGCATGTTATTGCAATTTTTGAGAACTAGGTAGATTCTTGCTTTTATCAAGAGTACCTCAATAGGGTTACGGTGCAAAGGCGCCACCGACACCCAAAGAACAATATTTCCGCGAAATACTGACAAAAAACACAAACTCCTGCGCACAAGTGGGATCCTTGATAATTAGTCAGATGTCTACATACAGTTCTCCTTAGATGTCAAAAAAACCCGTAGTAACAGAGGCCTTGCTGCCCTTCATGGATGGGGGAATCCTGATAGAAGACAAAAAGGGAGAAAGAAAGGCGCACCAGCCTCGTGTACTACCGTTTGACAAATTTTAATGGAATAATAAAATAATGAAAACTACTCACAAACAAAGACTGATAAAAGGCTTGTCAAACGATAATTGAAATACCCCTCAAACCACACTCCAGAATGTAGGGGGGGTGGCGAGGTGCGTTGCTGCTGGCTGACGCGTTTCGAGGTGACAGAGACCTCTTCCTCAGAGCCCAGCGGAACAATATTTCCGCACCTGTTTGACAAGTGCATATCACTGAAATTTTTGACAGCAAGACCAATTCTTGCTTTCATCAAGAGTATCTCTATAAGGTTTTGGTGTGAAGGCACCACCTACACCCAAAGACCAATTTTTCTGCCCCTGTTACTTCTATCCAAAGTCTGTGGAAGAGACAACTGAATTTATCCAAAAAATCTATAATCTTGTTCCCAGTGAACCACATTGTGGCCTCGTCATACAGACTGGCTCCACAAGCCGTTGCTTACAAAAGAAAGCTTGCAGGGAAAATGCAGTTTTTTGGCTTTATAAATGCAATTATTACTGCAGGAGCTTCTATACACAGTACAGATATGCCACTTTACAGGTAGACTAAGGGGACCCCCCCTAATACTATGTTGAAAGGGTTTTTTCATTTTTATGCTTTCACTTTAAGCATCAATAAATCAGTGCTCATTTAAAAATCATGTTTTTTATAAACATTTTTCATTTATACATGTCCCACAGGGCAGTACCCAGACCCCCATACCCATTGTATGCTCAATTGCTTGCATATAAGCCTTCAAAATGGGCACTTTTGCTTTTTACAATTCGGGTCCTATAGACTTTAATTGGGTTTGTTATTCGGTTCTGAACTTTTGCGATGCTCGAAAGTTCTGGTGCGAAACGAACAGGGGGTCGTTTCAGCCCATCCCTAATTTCTAGGTACTGCTGTATCATAGTAATGATGATGCTTCCCCTGCTCGTATGCTATATAATCAGAAAAAGTAACAAGATTTGGTATGTTTTCATGCTGGAACCTACTACTGTTCAAATATTAAGCTGATCATTTATAGAATGTCACAAGAGATTCATTAGGTGATTAGGCTTATACAACAACCTAAATATTTAGGCGTAGATTGACCCTTTTGTTTGGCCATGCAGGGCCATTTAACTTCCCCTTCCCCAGCAGAATGTGTTTACGCTTCCCTGCTCTTGTACAATTCCATTCTGTCAATAGTACTGGGGAAAAAAGATTTCTGCAAGCTCCAATCTAACTTGTGAGCCCACATAGGAATATGGGCTCCTTCCCTGTCTATATCACAGTGCTTGGGCAATCACTAGTCATCAGTGCTATGACATGCTTACACATGCCCCAAAGTGATGGGTATTTCACTTAGATCCCAGGCCAAACAGAGAAGCGTGGGAGCTAGAAAAGGTATGCTGCTGGAGGGGAAAGAATAGTTCAAGTGGAACTTTACTGATAATAGATCGTTAATAATTATTGTTGCTGTACAAAATAACATACATTCCACATGAATAATTATGTTACCGAAATTATAGTGTGCAGTAAACTGTCTCCGGCATTGCTCCTGTTTCTTCTTGCCAGGGGCCATGTTGTTGAAGCCCAGAGCAAGCACTTTCTTTCTGAGAACTCTCCCCCTCTCCTTGGTCTTAAAAACGATGTCACCTTCTGTAATTATAATGTGTACATTTCCAATCTTGACTGTATGTCTTGGCTCAGCTAGAGGGAAAGGCTACAGAAGCTTTACAGTGCTGATGTTCACAGGCTGCTACTGTTTAGGGAGAAAGGAGAGACAATTTTAGGGAGATAAGATAAGACACTCTCTATGCAAGTTTAACTCTTTTGTGTCTCCCTGGCAGCAAACATTGTCCTGTCACCTCGCCTGCTTATTTTTCTCTCTCCTTAATCTGTCCTTCCTCAGCACAGCCTGTGCCATTCCTGTTATTTTCTCCTGCTCAGCAACAGTAAATCTTGAAGCTTTCAGCAGATCGGCCTCGAGTGACTTACTTATTATCGGCACAGTGTTGAGAATATAGGACAACTAAGGCTGCAGGGTTACACAGTGCCTTACTGGATTTTAAACAGTATAGGCACTTATTTTTAATGTTTTATATAGGTGTAGTGGTACCCCCATGAGGGCTGTTGATTGACTCTATACCCCACTGGCCACCCAGACTCTGTAGACCCAGTCTTACCTCTGACACTTTGGGTTCTACAGTAATAATGAGAAGCTCTGACAAAGTCACTAAACCACTCAAAGAACGTTTACTATGGCAAAAGATAACACAAGGAAATGGTATGGTTAAACAATGAATGAACACAGGTTATGATTGCAGAGGTATTTGTTCAATGCAATAAAATCATACACTTGTACCCAATAGCAACTTGGTGAGGGTATATGTGAACATGTGCACAGGGAGATAGATCCTCAATACTTTTAACACAGGTATTGAATACCTTCCCACTGAGGCCTCAACACACAGACCAATGCAATAAAAAAATGCACAACAGTGAATACAGTAATACAATGAAAGTCCTAACTATATCTCACTAAATGGCTCCCTCTAGGTTGCAGTTCAGAGAAGTAAAGCTTTGTAAAGGATTAAAGCAGTGGATGTTCCTCAGGTTCCAGTTTTATATTCAGCTAGCTTATTTCATACTGCAGTGTTGAGTTGTGTGGTTATTTGTAATCCAAAAGAGACAGTGAAATATCAATAACTGTAGAATATGATGCTATGGATTCCTTAACTGAAGAACTATTCCCAATTATAATTCCTTTTTTATGTAAGCAATACAGTACTGACCTTACAGCGCAGGGGAGAAAGACAAAGCCCCAAAGTCTGGATGTAAGATGCTCAGGTGCAGCAGAACCACAGCCATGGAACTACATGTCTCAGCAGTAGTCTGTAGCAAAGAAACTCACTCAGCAATACTTCAGTCAACCTGGATAGGCAGGTGCCTTCTCACCACTGTGGATCCTCAACTGGCTGGTAGACGTCCGGAACCCCCTGCAGGTGTCTCCGTCAGTGAAGATGGTGCCGCCACGCCATGCTGCTCCTCCCAGTATACTGGAAAGCTGATGGCTTCAAATGCTATGAAATGCAGGCCGATCATCTGCTCAACTAGCAGGGCCCTCCTCCAAAGATACCTCTGGGGTGGATGATCCAGCTCTCCTCTGTTGGCCGCAGTCTCTCACTCTCGGTCACACACACAGACCTCCTGCTGGCAGTTGAATAGCGTCCAGATAGACCGAATACAGGCCACGCCTGTCCTTTTACCTGTTTACCCAGCAGACTGTTCTGTGACTTAGCATTGTTGGTTCAGTAGTTCCCAGACTGATTTAACAACATGAGTCACTTCCTGATTATACTATATATCCCACAATGCATAACTGTCTACTTCTTAAATGAAAGAAAGATCCTGATAGAGTTTCAGCGTTCATTAGAGGGAGCCAAACCCTTACTTAAAGGGGTTGTAAAGGTAATAAAAAAATCCCCCTAAATAGCTTCCTTTACCCCAGTGCAGTCCTCCTTCACTTACCTCATCCTTCTATTTTGCTTTTAAATGTCCTTATTTCTTCTGAGAAATCCTCACTTCCTGTTCTTCCTGTCTGTAACTCCACACAGTAATGCAAGGCTTTCTGCCTGGTGTGGAGTGTTGTGCAAATCCATATTCATTGTACAACTCTCACTTATTATCTTTATAATGATATATACTGTAAGTAAAGCATAGGGATTCTTCTATGTGTTTACTGAAACACGGTTTCAGTCATCAGCAATTCAGCATCATCATATCTTAATTCTGCATAGTTATTAATTTATATAATTGCTATTAATATAACACATTCAAGATGTTAATCCAAAGGTTTAGCTAATTTGTCTATCTTGTTATGAATTTACAGAATCTGGAATAATATTTTGTAATATAAAGCATTTTCTATTGATGTCTGGATTTTTTCTTACATTAGACTTCAAACTGGAAAACACTTTCAGATGCTGACCAGTAAATAATCATAGTTAAAGGGGACCTTGTAATGAAATTTAGGGTGTGTAATTGTAACTATGTCCTTACTGTATGTGAGAAATACCTTTTTAAAATTACAAGGTTGTAGAAATAAATACATTCTCCTTTTTCATTTGCCAAAAACATGCGGCTTTCATCCCTAGAGACCACTATCCTTACCTTATTCTGAGATACCATCCCATATACGTGGCCAGATTGGTTGTGATTCCCTTTTATCCTGATGGTCCTCGCAGGCTATAGGCGCCACATTTACCCAGGGATCTACCTTTTACCCTTTCCCTCCCATTCTCACCCCCCTTTCCTTCCTGTCCCTTCTGCCCACCACTAGGTGGAGGAGCATGCCCTAGGAATATGGGCCATGCCAGAAGATCAGGTTGTACATTAGTATTGCACCCTGCTCTGTCCTGCCCTGAAGAAGGAATTTTGTATACACTGAAACATGTTGGGATCATTCCAGTGACAACCATCCAAGTCTAGGTTATATAATCCACAGGACCAGCTTGGTGTTACAGGTATCAGAGTTTCAGGGTTGTATACCAATATATTGTACTATTGCTATTTATTTTTATAAAAAAAAAATGTTTTTAATATCTACGCTATGTGATTGCCATCTTTTGGATCACTTTTACTTGTATCTCATTTACACTGTTTCTCTAGCTGTAATATATAGCGAGTTGACATCAACTGTGGCTAGTAGATAGTTTTCTGCCCCCTTAATTTGTTGAAGCTCTTGGATGAGTTGTTGTCAGGGAAGGTTCCCCCTGCTGGTGTTACTGCTATGTTATCCTTGGGCTGCAGTACTGGCGTCCACCAGCGGGGCGTTCTTAGCAGTGTGGAGCACACAGCCCTTCCTGCGTTCAGGTGTGACCTGAATGCAATCAGCACGCCTCTATAAATACCCGGCGTGTGTAATCACTCCTCGCCCTGGTATCGTCATACCTCCTGGACCTGAGCTTGTATTTGACCCTGATTTCTGGACCTGATCCTGATCCTTATCCTTGATCCCTGCCTGGACTTGTCCTCCCTGTGTCCTGATTCCTGTTCCCTCTTGGATTCTTGCCCCGCAGCCTGTCCATCCATCCGCTCCCTGATCCGCTGTGTTCCCATCCTCACCCATCTGCTGACTTCCCCTGTGTATGACCTCGGCCTGGCTTCGTTTATGAATACGGTATTTCCCCTGATTGTATATGCTATTTTGTTACGCACTGGTTGTCTTCATTTATTTGTTAATAAACACCTTTTAACTTCACCGCATACATTGTGGGTCTCCTCTGTGCAGTCACACAGTACTGGTCTACTATACTCTCCTGACAGTATACCAGGGCCCTCCCTGACCAGACGTGCCTGCATTGAGGAACCATCTTGTTGCGGTGCGTTTTTTGAAGATGGATTTCAATGAAATCACTTACTTTTCTCTGCTGGCAGAGGAGGATGAGGAGTATTGTCGCCAGGTTTTTGAGGGATGGACAAGTGACCAGCTGATGGAAACCATCCGATCAGCCCATTCCATGGTGGATCAGGGTTATATGTCTTATGATGATGTTCAGGCATTAATCCAGTTATGTGTTAAACCGGCCCTGTCGTTCATCCCAGATGGTAGTGATGATTTCTCTCCTCCCTTCAGTCATGACCAAGTTGAATCCCTGGTGTGGTTATTAGAGGATGATCCGGCGTCTTTTGATGAACATTATTCCTCCTGTCCCCAGCAAAAGTTGTCTGAGTGCATTAGTTCAGTGCAGGCTCTGATTAGACAAGGTGTGTGTGAATCTGCTTTTGTTCAGCCTGTGCTGCAGGCATGGTCAGATCTCCTGATTTCTGCCAAACCACCTGTTTCCAGCCCTGCCATTAACCACTCACCTCCCCAAATATCCATCTGTCCATCACCAATGGCAACCCCAGTCAAAGCTCAGTATACACTGCTTCCCACCAGATACCAATATCCAGTCTCTGCTCCCTGTACCTATCCTGCATACAACCCACCTGTCTCTTCTCAGCCGCCTACTAACCCACAAAAACTTCCTCCAGCTACTGTTCCCTCTACTCTGCCATATCCCAATCCTCCTTTCCAGTCCGCTGCACCCCTTACCTACAGAGCTTCTGTGGCTAAGCCCAAGAAAAAACAAAAGTTTTTCCCAACCAAGATGATCCTGCCAGTAACCCAACCTGTCTCCACACCAACCAACCTGCTCCAGTCTGCTTGCATGCCAGCTGAACCTGATTCTGCCAAACCTCTACCTGCTATGCGGCCAGTTTGCCAGCCTGATCCAGTTTGCCAGCCTAAAGTTGCTGTGCCAGTTTGCCAGCCTGAAGTTGCTGTGCCAGTTTGCCAGCCTGAAGTTGCTGTGCCAGTTTGCCAGCCTGAAGTTGCTGTGCCAGTTTGCCAGCCTGAAGTTGCTGTGCCAGTTTGCCAGCCTGAAGTTGCTGTGCCAGTTTGCCAGCCTGAAGTTGCTGTTTCAGTGCCATCTGCCCTGCCTGTTTTAGCGCCATCTGCCCTGCCTGTTTCAGTGCCATCCGCTGCCCAGTCTGAGGTGTCCCTGCCCGCTGCCCAGCTCGACGACCCAGAGTTTGCTGCCCAGATCGACGTCCCGGAGCCTGCTGCCCAGCTCGACGTCCCGGAGCCTGCTGCCCAGCTCGACGACCCGGAGCCTGCTGCCCAGCTCGACGACCCGGAGCCTGCTGCCCAGCTCGACGTCCCGGAGCCTGCTGCCCAGCTCGACGACCCGGAGCCTGCTGCCCAGCTCGACGACCCGGAGCCTGCTGCCCAGCTCGACGTCCCGGAGCCTGCTGCCCAGCTCGACGTCCCGGAGCCTGCTGCCCAGCTCGACGACCCGGAGCCTGCTGCCCAGCTCGACGACCCGGAGCCTGCTGCCCAGCTCGACGACCCGGAGCCTGCTGCCCAGCTCGACGACCCGGAGTCTGCTGCCCAGCTTGATTTGCCCCTATCTGCATCCCAGCTTGATGTACTTTTTGCCCAACTTAAGATTTCTGTACCCGCTGCCCAGCTTGAGCTGCACTTTGCCCTGTTAAAAGTCATGGACTTTCATCCGGCCCAACCTGATGTGACTTTATCTGCTGCCCAGCTTGACACCACGGACTTTCCCCAGCAACATCTAATTGGAGCGTCCGGAGGCCGCTCCTTTGGGGGGGGGTACTGTCAGGGAAGGTTCCCCCTGCTGGTGTTACTGCTATGTTATCCTTGGGCTGCAGTACTGGCGTCCACCAGCGGGGCGTTCTTAGCAGTGTGGAGCACACAGCCCTTCCTGCGTTCAGGTGTGACCTGAATGCAATCAGCACGCCTCTATAAATACCCGGCGTGTGTAATCACTCCTCGCCCTGGTATCGTCATACCTCCTGGACCTGAGCTTGTATTTGACCCTGATTTCTGGACCTGATCCTGATCCTTATCCTTGATCCCTGCCTGGACTTGTCCTCCCTGTGTCCTGATTCCTGTTCCCTCTTGGATTCTTGCCCCGCAGCCTGTCCATCCATCCGCTCCCTGATCCGCTGTGTTCCCATCCTCACCCATCTGCTGACTTCCCCTGTGTATGACCTCGGCCTGGCTTTGTTTATGAATACGGTATTTCCCCTGATTGTATATGCTATTTTGTTACGGTTGTCTTCATTTATTTGTTAATAAACACCTTTTAACTTCACCGCATACATTGTGGGTCTCCTCTGTGCAGTCACACAGTACTGGTCTACTATACTCTCCTGACAGTTGTAGGCTGTCACGTAGGTAAGATCTTCCCTCCTTCACCAGGGGCTTGAGAAATGTATTTAAATATTTCCCCAGATGGGAAAAGACCGAATTGATCCCACTTATAATCGGTCTCCCTGGGGGTTTGTCCAACCTCTTGTGAATTTTGGGGGTATAATAGATGACTGGTGTTTTCGTGGAGTTGGATACTAAGTATTCAGCCTCCTATTGTTTAGTATGCCCTAGGCCTTTCCCTTGTTTACATACTTTTCAATTTTTTCTTGAACCGCTGCTTGGGGTTCCCCTTTAGTTTTTTGTATGTATTTTCTACTTTAAGTAGATTGTCTATCTCTTTTTCGTAGTCTTACTTATTTAAAATCACCAACCCTCCACCCTTATCCGCTGACCGGATTACAACTTAATTTCTATTCCCAATCTCTTTGATAGTTTTCCACACATTTCTGTTCTTATTCTTAAATTTTCTTTCCAGATTTCTGAGGTCTCCTTCGACCATCTTTTTGAATGCTCCCATAAATTGGTTTCCTAATGTCGTGGGATTAAATGTGGAATTGTTTTTTAAGGTTGTTTGCTTGTATTCTGATTCATCTACCATTCTCTCCTCTGTGTTCAATAAGAAATATTTCTGTAGGTTAAGCTTTCTTAGAAAATTTTGAAGATCAATATATACTTCATTCTGATTTAGTGGTTTATCAGGGGAATATATATATATATATATATATATATATATATATATACTGTATATATATTATTGTTTATGTTTATCAATTTACAAACTGCAAAGTGAGCTAACATAAGAAAAGTCAAAATCAAATCAATATTTGGTGCGACTACCCCCTGAATTCAAACCAGCATCAATTGTTGCACTTGCACACTTTGTACACTTGCACAATGTCAGGGATTTTGTAGGCTTAGAGTCAGGTGTATGATTAACCATACAATGCTTTCTTGGATGTTGATTTTGGACCCCAAGTCTCCAAAAAGGCCACTCCTCTGGTAATCAGAAACACCAGCACTAAAGTGGTAAAAGTGTGATATTACACCAAATGGTTCATGTAAAGCAAGGAAAAAGAAGCCTCCACATAGTGTAAAACTTTTTATGTGACAACACTGCAGAAATGACACGTTGCTACAATGTAAAGTAGTGAGTGTACAGCTTGTATAACAGTGTAAATTTGCTGTCCCATCAAAATAACTTAACACACAGCCATTAATGTCTAAACCGTTGGCAACAGAAGAGAGTACACCCCTAAGTGAAAATGTCCAAATTGGGCTCAAAGTGTCAATATTTGTGTGGCCACCATTATTTTCCAGCACTGCCTTAACCCTCTTGGGCATGGAGTTCACCAGAGCTTCACAGGTTGCCACTTGAGTCCTTTTCCACTCCTTTTCCACTCATGGAGCTGGTGGATGTTAGAGACCTTGCGCTCCTCCACCTTCCATTTGAGGATGCCCCACAGATTCGGCGTATGGTCTGAGCACTAACAAACTGACCCCCCACCCCTTCAACCTCTGCAGCAATGCTGACAGCGCTCATACGTCTATTTCCCAAAAACAACATCTGGATATGATGCTGAGTACGTGCACGCAACCTCTTTGGTCGACCATGGCGACGTCTGTTCTGAGTGGAACCTGTCCGGTTAAACCACTGTATGGTCTTGGCCACCGTGCTGCAGCTCAGTTTCAGGGTCTTGGCAATCTTCTTATAGCCTAGGCCATCTTTATGTAGAGCAACAATTCTTTGAGGTGCCATGTTGAATTTCCAGTGACCAGTATGAGAGAGTGAGAGCCATAATACCAAATTTAACGCACATGCTCCCCATTTACACCTGAGATCTTGTAACACTAATGAATCACATGACACGGGGAGGGAAAATTGCTAATTGGGCTCAATTTGGACATTTTCACTTAGGGGTGTACTCACTTCTGTTGCCAGCGGTTTAGACATTAATGGCTGTGTGTTGTTATTTTGAGGGGACAGCAAATTTACACTGTTATACAAGCTGTACACGCACTACTTTACATTGTAGGAAAGTGTAATTTCTTCAGCGTTGTCACATGAACTGATATATTAAAATATTTACAAAAATGTGAGGGGTGTACTCACTTTTGTGAGATATTGTGTGTATATATATATATATGTATATGTATATATATATATATATATATATATATATATATATATATATATATATATATATAGAGAGATATATCTATATATATATATCTATATATATATATATATATATATATATATATATATATATATATATATATATAGATATAGATATAGATATATATAGAGATATATCTATATATACACATTAGTTCTTTATTAATTAGCATTTTCCCCTTTTTGTTAAAAAAGATAACCTTGATACACTTTACTTTTAAAATGAGATCTGCATTTTGTATTCTACTATTCTAGTTACAACTAACACTTTCACCTTGTACTTTCACTGAAGTCATCAATATTGCCAATGACAAATTCTAAGGAATAGAACATTCCTTGAAGTCAAACAGTGACTTTGTGGCTTATGCTACCAAAATCTCTCTATATGGTTTACAGGGACAGTCACATCTGCCACAGATTGTCTTTTGTTCATTTAGCTTGTCTGCTTATTGTCAGTAAAATCCCTAAGGATGATATGTGCCGTGTACTGGTACAATTATCACTTTGACAATGTCACAAGGTCATTTGTGATTTAATGAGTTTTCAGAATGGCATAGGTATGCTTATTTATAGACAGTTGTACATTGCTTGGCACCTTTTGTGTCTTTTAAATTACATATGTATGAGTTTGAGAATCTTTTTGAATCTGTGTTTTACATATGGATGCCAAGATATATATGCAGTAATAGATACACAGGGCCAGATTCACGTAGACTCGCGCAAAACTGCGGCGGCGTAACGTATGACATTTACGTTCTACGGGCAAGTGCTTGATTAACAAAGCACTTGCCTGTAAAGTTGCGGCGGCGTAGCGTAAATCCCCCGGCGCAAGCCCGCCTAATTCAAATGATCCGGGTTGGGGGCGTGGATCATTTAAATTAGGCGCGTTCCCGCGCCGAACGTACTGCGCATGCGCTGTCCCTAAAATTTCCCGATGTGCATTGCGCTAAATGACGTCGCAAGGACGTCATTGGTTTCGACGTGAGCGTAAATGGCGTCCAGCCCCATTCACGGAGGACTTACGCAAACAAAGTAAAATTTTCAAATTGCGACACGGGAACGCCGGCCATACTTAACATTGGATACGCCACCTAGGGGGCATGTTTATCTTTACGCCGCGTATCTCTTATGGAAACGGCGTAAATTTACTGCGACGGGCAAGCGTACATTCGTGAATCGGCGTAACGACTCATTTGCATATTCTACGCCGAATGGAAGCACCACCTAGCGGCCAGCGTAATATTGCACCCTAAGATACGATGGCGCAGGCCGTCGTATCTTAGGCATGTTTAAGTGTATCTCAGTTTGAGAATACATTTAAACATACGACGGGCTTAGATTCGGAGTTACGTCGGCATATCTACTGATACGCCGGCGTAACTCTTTGTGAATCTGGGCCACAGTATATAACATATATGTATGTATAAGAAACCAAAGTCCAATCTGCATAATGCTTTCATCATCAGTACAACTGTTTTGGATGCCACAAGGATTCTCCATCAGGTACAAGAAGCATAAAACAGAATAATACAAATGTGGGTTTAAATCATATCCTCAATTGACCTGAAATAAGAAGCAGGTGACATGCATCAATTCATAGACATTGTTTAATTGAAGCAGCTAACAATTCTTACAAGATACTACAATGTTACCAGTACATTCCATCTGCACCTAAAAATCTAACAACAAAATTAACACAATATAAACAATATGTAAACAAAGAATAACAAATATGTATCCTATAAAAAAGATGCAAATTAAAATCCCTATTCAAACCTTTAGTGATTAAAGCCTGAAGAAGTGCAATCCATCTTACTTCAGTTTGTTTTAATCTTAACTCTCTATTGCCCTCTCTCCTCAAAACAGATACATCAGTCCATTACCATATACCTGAGTTGTGCTGATGTATGTCTGCATTTTTTGAAATGCCATGCAACCGGCAAATCAGATTTAGGGGATCTATTAGATGACTTGTGTTGTGAAATTCTGTGTTTAATTTTCGGTGTAGTCTCTCCTACATAATAGAGCCCACAAGTGCACTTTAAAATGTATGCTGCAAGCAAACTCTGGCACGTGTAAAAACCTTTAATGCACATATTCCTCCTAGTATGTGGATGTGTAAAAGTGGTACCTTTTATCATACTAGAGCAGTGTTTCTCAGCTCCAGTTCTCAAGGCGCCCCAACAGGTCATGTTTTCAGGATTTGAGGATTTCCCTCAGCTGAAACGGTTGTGGTAATTACTAAGGCAGTGAAACCGATCAAATCACCTGTGCACCTGTGGAAAGCCTAAAAACATGACCTGTTGGGGCGCCTTGAGGATTGGAGTTGAGAAACACTGTACTATAGCATTGTGCATTGCACATGTCAAAAATGCAAATAACCCATTATTCTTAGATCCCAGAAATGTAATAGGTCTATCAATTCTACCACCTACATCTGCTTATACATATATATGACACATGTGGTTGCAATTAAACATGATAGCAAGCTTTATAGGTGGTAGAGATGGTGGTAGGTATGGAAATCATAAGTGGAAGGAAGGAGAAAGAATGGGGGAAAGAAAGGGAGAGGAGGGGTGGGCAGGTGGGAAATGAGTTGAAAATCTGTAGAGAAATCAAAGGCTTCCATGATTAACCCTGCCCAGGAGATTGGAGGGGGGGGGAGTAGAGGAACAAGCAAAAGGGGGAGAAAGCTCCCCGGGTGGTAGTGTGGTTCTAGTCCACGAGATAGCAAAGGGAGAAAAGCAACAGGTGGGATTACCAAGGCATTAATAAAGTGTGATCAAAATCTGCGGGTAAGCAATGTTTAACCCATGGCTGCCATATTTTCTAAAATTTGCAGATTTTATTGTTTTCGATGGCTTCTATCTTAGTGTGAATAAGAGCCTAATTTATTATACGGTTAACTTATAGCCACAACTAGGGTTAGGGATTTCCATGTTTTAGCAATGTTTTCTTTAGCAACTGTAACAAGCTGAAGAATGAGCTGGAATTGATTTTGGGTCAACTCGGCTGGTTTTACATTTAAAAGAGCTGTTGTTGGATCTGTCTGAATATTGGTTTCCAAGGCTTTGGATGCCATTGTGAAGGAGTCCATCCAAAAGTTTTGGTCTATAGGGCAGTCCCACCACACATGGAGGTGTGTACCTGGATCTGAGCAGCCACAAAAGCGTGTTGCTGAGGGGACATATTTTGCAGTCCTAGCCAGAACTAGGTACCAGAGGGCAAAGACCTTGTAGTTTGTTCCTATTGCTAGACCATTAGGTGACGAAGATTTGGTAGCGGCCCAAATACCAGATCAGTCTGTGGTATCAGGCCTCGTACACACGATAGGTTAAACAGAGGACAACAGTCTGATGGACCGTTTTCATCGGTCAAAACCGATCGTGTGTGCGCCCCATAGGTTATTTATCCATAGGTTAAAAAAAAGCCAACTTGTTTTAAATTTAACCGATGGATTCCTAACCGATAGGACAAAACCGATCGTTAGTAGGCATGACCATCGGTTAAAAATCCACGCATGCTCAGAATCAAGTCGACGCATGCTTGAAAGCATTGAACTTAGTTTTTTTCAGCACGTCATTGTGTTTTACTTCACCGCGTTCTGACACAATAATTTTTTTAACCGATAGTGTGTAGGCGCGACGGACCATCAGTCAGCTTCATCAGTTAACCGATGAAAACGGTCCATCGGTCCGTTCTCATCGGATGGACCGATCGTGTGTACGCGGCATCAAATGTGCACCCCAATTTCTGCTCTCATTTAGTAACATACGATGGTGAGCCAACATCTGTTTGACACTTAATTATTTGTAGAGAATCTAAATAAGTCCTCTACTGTGGGGTCCTCTAATGTAGGGGTAACTTTTGCATATGCATTCGAATTGCGACATCTGGGTCAGCAGGGAGCCTGTTTTGAGGTATCACATGTTGAAGTTTCTGATTTCAAAGTATCGGGACAGTTCAGATCTAGGAAGTCCGTAGGTTTCCCAAAGTGTGGGGAATGGGTGTATAGTATTTACCAAAACAAGTTTGTGTAGTCGAAAAAGGTTTGCTTTGGACCAATTGAACACATTTTCAAACCTGCAAGATTTTCCCATGTGTCAACTAAAAATATTCTGTTCATGTACAGTATATGTAGCACTCATCCCCAAAGAAGCTGATGAGTTGTATCTGCCTTTATAACCTGTCTAGGATTAAACAGTTCCATAGTTGCCCCATAAAGAACTATTACTCTCATCTTAGACTGATTACAGCCAAGCAACACTAAATTTACTCCTGCTTAGGGCTAGATGGCTAAATAAGGGTTTCAAAACTTTGCACATATTCCTCATATTGTAGCCTGGTTTCATTTTTAACTTGCTATTGTTTCATTCTATATATTGTAGCCCAAAGGGGCATCTTAATTAGCTACCAAGTGGTTGAATTCACAGCTACATGAGAAATACATTTAAATTAGATTTTCAAATTAACATCCAAATTGGAATAACATCTACTTTAATCTGTTCTCATTCACATAGCATTTTGGAAATGTAGTGCCCCTTTTAGGGATTTTATGGGCAAGGCAAATTAGCCAGAATGAAAGGAAGTACTATCATAAAAAAGTAAAAATTTATTGAATATACTGTATATATATATATTGAAAACACACAAGTAGATACACCTAAAAACAATGCATTTGAACACGATCAAATAGAACAGCAACTGAATACTGGAACACCTCAACGCCTCAATAAGAGGTTACAGTAAATGTGTGGTCACAGATGATCCCAACATGTTTCGGAGATGGGAGCTGTAGGTATTCAATTCCTTCTTCAGCAGTTTAACAGGCTGTTTGTTCTATTAAAAAAAATGTACATACAGGAAAACGCATAAACATAAATATATATGAATACAGCAGGTAAGCGGCAAAATATCTATTCGTGGGACTTGGGAATTCATCATACTCACAGATGATCATGTCCTTAGAAATACAGTACACATCTGAGGTTCACAAGTAGGAGGGGCTTGCATCTCTGCATTTGCTCAATTACATGATGGTGGCAAAAAGGGCAAATCAGTACTTAAGATGGCGGAATAGTGTCTTGTGCAGTTCTCCTGCGAGTGGTACTGTTTGGTACCCGCGGTGACAGCTCTTGGCGCCAAATGGGGCTATTTAAAGGGACTGCTGCCTGGGCTCCTTGCTGTTCGGTCTACAGCGTTCCTGAGACCCACCTGCTACCTGTTTAAACGTTCTGCTTATCTGTTCCTGTGACCCGGCTTGTTCCTGATTGCTCCTGTCTTCTGCCTGCCCTTAACCCTGGCTTGGTTTGACTACGCTTCTGCTTCTCCCTCTGGACTGCCTGCTGCCTGCCTGTTGCTGACGCGGCCTGAACCACAACTCTGCCTCTTCTTCCGAATCTGTACCTGATCCGGTTTTCTGTATATGACCTGGCCTGCCTGGACGTGCCTGTGTTCTGAACTACTGAACACCTCCTCCGCTGACTGCAGCTTCCTGCTTCCAGTATCTCTGCCTCAAGCCTGCCTACTGTTCCAGTCATCTCCTGTACTGCTGGCACCCCTACAGAGTCTCCTGAAGTTCAGTTCAGTCCCAGCACCAGTGTTCCTGTCAGGCGCTTGTGTGACTATACACTCGCAAGCTCCCTGTCTGCCTTATCAGGTGTTCCAGAGTCAGAGGTGTAAAAGAAGCCGCTCCCTGCATATTGGGCTCTACCATCAGGTACGTGACAGAGGGACTCTGGAAATCACGAGTGAGTCTGCAACAATGCGTCTCACATTCACCAAGGGCGATGGAATTCCTAAGAGGCTTTTGTGTGTAAAGTAGCACATTCTGGGAGCCTCGCCTCTTCACCTTGGCCAGAAAATGCACTGAAAATCACAGAGATCGCCATAAGATGGGAAACCAATCTAACTTAAAAAGATATATATAAATATATACAGTGGAGCCTCAGTTTACGAGTAACGTGGTTTACGAGCGTTTTGAAAGACGAGAAACTTTTTTTCAAAATTTTTGTCTTGATGTGCGAGGGCTGTCTTGATATACATTGGCTGAGGATTGTATGTTAATGACAAGAGACTAAACTTATTATTACAAGTATTCTAGAGACTGCATGCAAGTGTGGCGATGTCACGTGCGTTATCTCTGACGTCCCCACGCTTGCATGCAGTCTCTGGAATACTTGGAATCATTTACTACTGTTTTGTATACAGAGCACTGTTTTTATGCTCTACATGTGAGTAGCTTTGCATTTTACTTTTAATAAATATGTTTTATGGATTCACACTACGTGGTGTTATAAATATGATGAAGAAATAATAAGTGTTATAATCTTCTGGTAGAGATGTTAGATTCAGCTGGGCCTCAGGACAGGTGGACTGGGGGTCTTTGTGATTTCATATGTTTTCCAAGTTTTAATGGCTCAACCATTCTAAAAACTATACAAGCCTTGTGTTGAAATTGATTTGCTTGAACAATAATGTCCTGTTTCACAAAACAAGAAAAACATTTACTGTCCTTGTACATGACTAGACTGTTATGACATGGAAATCATCCTTGTCTAGCGAAACCCATTGTGTTAAATTTAAATTAAGCCATCTCTAAATATTAATTGAGACTGTTCAAGGATCATTTCAACACGTTAGGAAAAGATTTAAATTTTGTGCAGTCATTTTGTTAAAAGTTATGTTAAAAATACAGATGTTTGATTATAAGTTACTCAAATTATATATATATTATATTCCAATACCTATATTTGATTATAAGTCATTCAAATTTTATAATATATGCCAGGTCACAGATACGATTATGATGTTAGTATCTACTGACCCAATGAAAATATAAAGATTTTGATGTAGAACAAATTATAAGTACAATTCTTTAACCACTTGCCTACAGGGCACTTTCACCCCTTCCTGCCCAAGCCATTTTTTAGCTTTCAGCACTGTCACACTTTGAATGACAATTACGCGGTCATGCAAAGCTGTACCCAAATGAAATTTTTATCATGTTTTCCCCACACATAGAGTGGTATAATGGTGCTATTTGATCACCTCTGCGGTTTTTATTTATTGCGCTTCAAACAAAAGAAGAGAGACAAGTTTGAAAAAAAAAAAACACAATATTTTGCACTTTTTGCTATAATAAATATCCATCTTTTTTTAAACATTTTTTTTCCCCTCAGTTTAGGTTGATACGTATTCTTCTATATATTTTTGGTTAAAAAAAATGCAATAAGCGTATATTGATTGGTTTGCGCAAAAGTTATAGCGGCTACAAAATAGGGGATAGATTTATGCATTTTTATTATTTATTTATTTATTACTAGCAATGGCCACGATCTGCGATTTTTATTGTGACTGCGATATTGCGGCGGACACATTGGACACTTTTGACACATTTTTGCGACCATTCACATTTATACAGCGATCTGTGCTATAAAAATGCATTGATTGCTGTATAAATATGACTGGCAGGGAAGGGGTTAACACTAGGGGGCGATCAAGGGGTTAATGTGTTCCCTAGGAAGTGATTCTTACTGTGGGGGGAGGGGACTGACTGGGGGAGGTGACCGATCGGTGTCCCTATGTACAAGGGGCACACCATCGGTCTCCTCTCCCTGACAGGACATGGATCTGTGTGTCTACACACACAGATCCACGGTCCTGCTGAGTTACTGGGCAATCGCGGGTGCCTGGCGGACATTGCGGCCGCCGGGCATGTGCACCGGGTTCTCAGTGCCCCGCCGGTGGCGTCCGCCGCCGTTGGTGTGCGCGCACCCCCTAGTGGCTCAGGAAGGCGCAACGTCATATGATGTCCACCCAGAGCGATAGAGTCTTTGTCCCGCCATCATATGACGGCGGGCGGTAGACAAGCGGTTAAAAAAAACAATAAGTATTATGTAAGACATGAATCATGATTATAACTGTATAAAAATATGCATATAGCAGGTGTATATTTTTAGATAAACAAATATTTATTGGATATACCAGAATTATACATTTATACATATATATGACCATTTTTATGTGACATTGATTAATCAAAATTAAACTGAGAGTATTGTATATTATGCTGGTTACCAGAATCCCTGAATAATATATATATATTCCTCAGCACAAATATAGAAACTGATACACATTATGAAAATAGAACATATTATTTAAAAGATAGTTCAGAACACATTTTTCTGCTCAGACAAGCCTAGTGTTTGAAGGTGATATTACCTGAAACTCACGAAAAAGTAAATCATTAGATTTTTTTAACCAATGAAAAAGAAGCCATCATTTTGGGCAGAATGTATTATAATTTTTATCTTATTGTCTGAGATGGTAATTAGAGGCATAAGGCCCCTTTCAGACTGGGGCAGGAGCTGCGGTGGTGGTATAACGCCGCTAAAAATAGCGGCGCTATACCGCCAGGATTGCCGCGGGAATCAGCCACTAGCGGTGCGGTATTAACCCCCGCTAGTGGCCGATAAAGGATTAATACCGCCCGCAATGCGCCTCTATAGAGGCGCATTGCGGGCGGTATTGCCGCGGTTTCCCATTGTTTTCAATGGGAAGGAGCGGTGAAGGAGTGGTATACATGCCTCTCCTCTCACCGCTCCAAAGATGCTGCTGACAGAAGAGTTTTTTGTCTCCCGCCAGCGCATCGCCTCAGTGTGAAAGCCCTCGGGCTTTCACATTGAGTCTGCAGTGAAGGAGTCATTCAGGCGGGATAGCAGCGCTATTTTTAGCGCTGTACAGCCTGAAAAACTCCTAAATGTGAAAGGGGTCTTAGAGATGCCATGAGGAGACTAACAAACTCTAGAAGACTCAAAACACCTGATTACCATCAATCATACACGCAGACACATACACCATTCATCAATACACAGTTTTACATTCATGAAGATTCCTGAACAGCTTATGCTTTGGAACTCGGATGTCGCAAGAAGTAATTTTTCTTTAAGAGTATCCATCTTAAAAAGGTGCGCGGTATACTGCGCTGACATATACCGAGCGCAGTACACTCGGGTATAGTCGGGCAGTCTCGGCTTCTTCCGCGCTCACGTCCTGGACGTCCAGGACGTCAGCGCGAGAGTTGCCGAGCCTGCCCGACAATACACGAGTGTACTGCGCTCTGAATATGTCAGCGCAGTATTCAAACTCGGCGTGGGAAACGAGCGGGGAGGATGCGAGGACGCCGCAGAAGGACGCCGGACCCGACGAAGAGGACACCCGAAGCCGCAGACGGACGCCGGACCCGACGAAGAGGACACCCGAAGCCGCAGAAGGACGCCGGACCCGACGAAGAGGACACCCGAAGCCGCAGACGGACGCCGGACCCGACGAGGCCGCCGATAGACGCCGCGCAAGACACCAAAACTGTAAGTACAAAAAAACTTTTTTTCCACAGGATTCGGGGCAACTTTAGGGGTGCGCGGTATACGCGGGAGCGCGTTATACCGCGATAAGTACGGTACTTAAATCATAAATACTGTGCAGGAAAACTTTCTTTAATAAGCACAACAGTGGGCTTATATGTTTTGATTTTATGAGGAATCTTGCATTACCCTCGTGGCCATATATATCCATTATATTCCTGAGCAACTGGAGATATCATGAGTATTAGATGTACCCATCTTGGTCTCAGTTCCCGGATACTATTATATTGTTTGCAGGCCTAACTGACTCTGTCATAGAGTCCATAGATTCTGGTAAATGGTAATGGCCCACGTGGTGAATATAGAAGTTGTCTGACACTCTTCATTACACAGTGGTGGATATCACCTTTGATTAGGACTGTTGTTTTCATCTATGCACATTTTAAACAGACTTATAATTTGTATATACATTTATCACATACATTTTGCACTTTACCAATGTGGTTTGCAGTATATTATTATTAGTGTGGAAGAATTTTGTTGAGTGTGCAGTGTATCTGACTGTCTCTGCCAGTGGCTTTCTCTGTAAATGCCAGTGTGTTTTCCATTGTTTATATATAAGGTTTGCTTTACCAGCCACTCATAAAACATTACTATTAAAAAGCAATACTCTACAAAAAGTCTGAAGCTATACATGTATTTAATGAAAATGAATCACATAAAAGGATAATGTAAATTCTTGATAATGTGCTTGGTTGTGTTTATATAAAAATCTACATACAAGGCGCTACTAAATAGATCATCGTGCAAGCACATATAGAAACGTTACTATTTGCATTTATCCTTTCTGGTGACCCAGTTAAGGTTTTCCCATTTCTTATGAGAAACTCTCATTCCTTATCCTGTCCCATTGAGACCTAGCAATGACAGAGTGATACTTCATGTTCTGTTATATATATAAATGTAAATGTATATAAGAACATCTGGTCTGTGTCTAATATGTAATTTCTGCTCCATTACGGATAGCATTGCATATATAGAGGTACATAATGTAGTGCATTATCACCAAGGAAAGAACATAGCAATTTATTAGCCTAATTTAAAATAGCCTTCAGCAGAAAACAGTGCACTTTATTGCATACATTTGGTTAAAAAGACAGTTTTTCTTGATATAGAGCTATTGTGGAGACAGGGATATTGTTTGTTTGCAGCACATATAGAGCCTTGCTTAATAATGTGATACAAAAAACAATAAAGTACCCAGATTAGCCAAGTAGAATTTTGTTTTTAGTACTGTAATATAATCTGACTAATAATAATAAGATATTTTCTGATATTATTGTAAACATTTTACTAATATAGACAGATTAATGATAGAAAGAGTATATTTTTAACCACTTAAGCTCTGGAAGGTTTTAATAACAGAAAACAAATGCTCCTGCACATGAGTGGATTGTCAAGCAGTCAATATTCCATAACGATGACACTGGCCTTGCTGCACTTCATGGATGGGGGTATCCTGGTAACAAACAAAAAGAAAACAAGGGCCCACCAGCCTAGTGTATTACCGTTTGGATACATTTTATTTAATTAAAATACAGCATAAAACCTACTCACAATTGTAGTAGAAAGGTTTGCAGTAAGAAGGTAAAAAAGTAATTCCATAAGTGGCTGCAACATGAGGGTCACTGCCAGCTGATGCGTTTCAAAGTGCAAGGCTTCTTCATCAGAGCCCAGCCTGGGCTCTGATGAAGAAGCCTTGAGCTTTGAAACATGTCAGCCGGCAGTGAACCTCATTGGATCCTCCATGACCATTCGGAGTGCTGTTTGGGTTCTACATGTTGCAGCCACTTATGGAATTACTTTTTTACTGCAAACCTTTCTACTACAATTATGAGTAGGTTTTATACTGTATTTTAATTAAATAAAATGTATCCAAAGGGTAATACACTAGGCTGGTGCGCCCTTGTTTTCTTTTTGTCTGGAAGGTTTTACCCTGTTCATTAAATTAAAATGTAGGAATCCGCACTTAGGTAAGTCACTTAAAGGTTGCAGCCCCCCAGAAAAACTCCCTAAGGAGAAATAAAAGTGAGTAAGTGTAGGAGGGGGTGGGGGCGCTACCTAGCACTAGAAGACCAAAAGGTCTAAGTGATAGACTAAAACCACAGGTCTACCTGTGCGTGCACGTGAAAAAAAGGGGGTGTAAAAAGACAATCGTGGGTTAAATAAACAGTAAATGTGCACACCAACTGAAGTACCACAGGACTAGTTCGCCTGCAAAGGGCAGGTGAATCCTTAATGCAGAAAGTGTGTAAAAGCATCTCCTAGGCCTCTTGAATGGTGCTAATGAGGATTAGGCTAAAGGAGGAATTGTACCTCAACAATGTGCAAAAAAGCAAGGTTCATGAACCAGACAGTTCATAGAAACAAACCAACATCACACCTATATAAATAAATAAATAACAGTGCCTACCCAAAAATAATTAATATTTGTAAGCTGCAGCATAGCAGTAACCGTATCAAAAATTTATTAAATAATGAGCTCAAGCAGTCACTCATGCACATAAGAAGATGTGACTTGCAACTATCCTTAGTTACAGTTCATAATTGGAAGTTCAGGCTGGATCTCCATCCAGGAGGTTGCATAAAGTAAAACAGGTAAACAAAAAGTCTTCAAGTCATTCCAAGGTGAAAGGTGGTGCTCTCAACAGGGTATCAGTGACTTTTGTGATCCCCTCATGTGTCCCCACTTACCAGATCATATAACCCCTGCAGGGATACTAGGCACATACGATCCGGCTTCTGTAACTCCAATTGATGGATCCTGGGTACAGGTGGGCAACGATCAATCATCAGCTCACACAATCTCCAACAGAGAGGGCCAATGGTAAGTGGCAGTGAAAAAAATCCTCAGATGAATAGAGACAGAAAGGCTCCCATAGTGACATTCCAGACGGTAAGTTTATTAAAAGAAAATGCCACTAAAATCATGCAGTAACAAGCACTAGAAGCTGTGCTGAATGGTCCGTAACAGCTACAGTAGATGTAATAATCTCTATGGTCGGAGCATGGAGCATGTTTAACTCAGTATATATCAGTGCGTTATACTACGTTTACCTCAATAGACAGTATACAGTATCAGTGCGTTACTGCATGTTTAATGTAATATACTGTACAGTATCTCACAAAAGTACACCCCTCACATTTTTGTAAATATTTTATTATATCTTTTCATGTGACAACACTGAAGAAATTACACTTTGCTACTATGTAAAGTAGTGAGGGTACAGTTTGTATAACAGTGTAAACTTGATGGCCCCTCAAAATAACTCAACACACAGCCATTAATGTCTAAACCGCTGGCAACAAAAGTGAGTACACCCATGAAAATAAATAAAATGAAAACGTAAACAGTTATCCAGTGCCCACATGAACCACCTTCAGGGCTATGCCAAGCTCTCCCTATATGGAGAATATACTGTGCCCATCACTGTACATCACAGTGTGACTATATTGAACACATACAGCAAATGTAGATGATATATATGCCAACCATACACATCCAATATGGATTATAGTGTGTACCCACATTTATACATCAAACTGTGCCCACACTGTGCATCATACACAGACTACAGACAGTACACACATCACATAAAGGAAGTATGTTGACAGTAGGGATGCCAGGAATAGAATTCCCAGTGCCCACTGGTACCACCATCAGGTCTATGGCACGCTCACACAATATGGCAGCCAACGTACAGAACAGTGGATGTTGCCAGATCTTGTTAATGGTGGGAAGGGCTTAAGGGGCATGCTTAAAGCGGAAGTAAACCCATGAATGGAACAGTTACATTTCCGGTTTGTGCCGGAAATGTAACTGTCTCGTTGGTTGTGCTCTCAACCAAACTGTCAAACTATCCAATAGCTAGTGTCATAACTGATCACATGTGCAGGACCATGACAGAGACCAAGATAAAACAGAGGCCAACATAGCTTACAAAATTCCTGTTAACCACTTTTCTCTGGGTGGAAGTCATATGGACGTCATATGACATCACCAGGTTTAAGTGGCAGAGGCGATGCTGTTTCTTGTTGGAGTGATTTGAGTCACTGTACAACCACTCTATCATTTCTACAGGCAGTGGAAAGGGGTGCCCCCCTCATCGCTGCTGCCTTTTCTGGGCTCTCCTATTCCATCTGGGAGCCTGGGACGGCTCCATCTGGCAGAATTCTGTGGACTGCACAGAGAGGAACTGTCATTTCTGGATTGTCACTTCTGGTTTATGGTTAGCAGCCAGTGAAGCAGGCGATCGGGCTGATCTGTATGTGATCGGCTGCTTTGGAGGCCAGAGGAGAGATCTGGGGTCTAATACACCCCAAATCCCTCGATAAAGAAGACATGGCAAGGCCCATGCCATCAAAAGGGATATTGTTCATTCATTGTGATAGCAATAAGATTGATTCAAAAAAGTGTAAAACATTTTTAAATAAAATAAATAAAAAATGTATCCCAACCACGGCACTACCTGCCTGGAATGTGTACAGTATGTTCTCCCTGTGCCTGCGTGGGTTTTCATCCGGGTATTCCAGTTTCCTCCCAAAACCAAAGACAGAATTTAATCCTGTTTAAATTGGTCCTAGTGTGTGTATGTATGAATGTGAGTTAGAGACCTTAGATTGTAAGCTCGAGGGCAGGGACTGATGTAACATAAATTGACAGTGCTAACACAGGAGCAATCGGTACTGATCGTTCACTGTGTTAATTCAGGAAGGGGCTAGTAAACATTCCTGCCCCAGCAGCAGCTACAGCTGGCAGAAGGGGGAGGAGGGGAAGCCGGCCAGCAGCTGCAGGGAGGTGGGTGCGGGTCGGTGCTGTGCTCGGGAGCCCAGTACAGGAAGTGCTGGAGTGCCATGGAGGGTAGAGGATACTTTGACAGATTTGGATTCCCTGGCCTGAAGCTCCCCTACAGAGCTGAAGCTAGCCGGTGTCACGGAACCATGAACCAGACGTACAACAAGAGATAAGTGAAAATAAGAATGCTTTATTGAAAATCAAGCTGTAAAGCAAAAGTCCAAACGGATGGTGAAAACCGAAGCAGAGTCTTTGCGAAGCCAGAGATCAGGAACCAGAAGGGTAGTCAGACGAAGCCAGGATCAGGAACCAGCAGGGTAGTCAGACGAAGCCAGGATCAGGAACCAGCAGGGAAGTCAGACAAAGCCAGGATCGGAACCAGAAGCAGCAGCAGTCTTAGAAGCATGTGAACACAGGAGGACCAAGCAAGGAACTGAAGCCACAGACTCCTATATATATGAGCCAGGCATCCAGCTCCTCCCAGTGGGAAGGAGGAGCCGCAGGGTGGGAGGCTACAAGAAACCCAGAAACCAAGATGGCCGCCAGCACATGTCAAACGAAGGAGGACAGCAAGGAGGTAAGACCATGACAGTACCTCCCCCTCAAGGGCCCCTCCTCCGCGGAGCAAAAAACGGTTTCTGAGGGAAGCGTACGTGGAAGGCTCGGAGCAAGGCAGGAGCATGGACATCTGCGGAGGGAACCCAGGAACGCTCCTCTGGACCATAACCACGCCAGTGGACCAAAAACTGCACCCGACCGCGGACCAGGCGTGAGTCCAGGATATTGCTCACCTCATACTCCTCATGATTGCCCACTTGGACCGGACGAGGCCGAGGAACCGAGGAAGTGAAGCGATTGCACACCAGTGGCTTCAACAGGGAGACATGAAACACGTTGGAGATCCGCATGCCAGGTGGAAGCGCAAGGGCATAGGCCACCGGGTTTACCCTGCGAAGCACTCCGAAGGGACCAACAAAGCAAGGAGCCAGCTTGGGAGTGGGCACACGAAGGTTGAGGTTGCGGGTGGACAACCATACACGGTCTCCGACCTGGTAGGAAGGAGCAGGCGCTCGTCTGCGATCAGCCTGGAGTTTCTGGCGCTGCGCAGAGACCTCAAGGGACTTCTGGATCTGTACCCAAGAAGCACGTAGGACGGAAAGGTGATCCTCCACAGCCGGAATATCCTGGGGAGAGAATGCCTCCGGTAACACGGCAGGTTGGAACCCATAATTGGCCATGAAGGGAGACGTCCCAGAGGAAGAGTTCACCGCCGTGTTCCTGGCAAACTCAGCCCAAGGCAGGAGGTCAACCCAATTGTCTTGGTGATCGGAGACATAGCAACGAAGGAATTGCTCCAAGGCCTGATTGGATCGTTCTGCGGCCCCATTGGACTGAGGGTGGTAGGCCGAGGAGAAAGAGAGATGAATCCCCAACTGGGAGCAAAAGGCGCGCCAGAACCTGGACACAAACTGACTCCCCCGATCCGACACAATCTCCCTGGGCAAACCGTGCAACCGGAAGACCTCCCTGGCAAAAATCGTGGCCAACTCTTGTGCAGAGGGTAACTTCTTGAGAGGAACACAGTGGCACATTTTGGAAAACCGATCCACAATCATGAGAATGGCCTTGGGATGCAGGGAGGTCCACGATGAAATCCATCCCCAGGTGCGACCATGGGCGCTCCCCGGTGGCTATGGGTTGCAGAAGGCCCAACGGAAGGTGCCGAGGGGACTTACTCTGGGCACAAACGGAGCATGCCGCTACATATGCGGCGATGTCGGAACGTAGGGAAGGCCACCAGAACAGACGTGAAACAGCCCAGGACAGCTGATTCTTTCCAGGATGCCCCGCGGTCTTGGAGTTATGGTAGGTTCGCAACAACCGAGTGCGCAACTCCTCAGGCACAAAACATCTGCCGTTGGGTCTCCCAGAGGGAGCACCAGATTGAGCCGCCAAAATCTGCTCACCCAGGGGAGAGATCAGGCTGGTGCGAATGGCGGCCAGGATCTGATTCGGAGGTATGACCGAAGTCGGAATCGATTCCTCCCTGGACAGCTCGGAGTACTGCCGTGATAAGGCATCCGCCCTGATGTTCTTGGAACCGGGTAGGTAGGAGACCACGTAATTAAAACGTGACAAGAACAGAGCCCATCTGGCCTGACGTGGTGACAATCTCTTGGCCTCAGAAAGGTAGGTCAGATTCTTGTGGTCCGTCAGGATGAGAACCGGAACCACCGAGCCCTCGAGCAAGTGCCTCCATTCTTTAAGGGCCTGCACGATGGCCAATAACTCCCTGTCACCAATCTGATAGTTGCACTCCGCGGGAGACAGTTTCCGGGAGTAAAACCCACAAGGAAGCAGAGGACCCTCTGGTGTTCTACGCTGAGACAGAAGAGCGCCTACTCCCGTCTCAGACGCGTCCACCTCGAGGACAAAGGGCAACCCAGGGTTGGGATGCGACAGAATCGGAGCCGACACAAAGGCGGATTTTAGGGCCTCAAAAGCTCGGATGGCCTCGAGCGGCCAGACCTGGGAATTACTGCCCTTCCTGGTCAGATCCGTGAGAGGCTTGGCCAGCATGGAAAAGTCCCTGATGAACTTCCGATAATTGGCGAAGCCCAAAAAGCGCTGCAGGGAACGAAGGCCACTGGGCTGGGGCCACTGTAAGACAGCCGAAACCTTCTCAGGATCCATGGAGAACCCCTCAGCGGAAATGATGTAACCTAGGAAGGTTACCTGGGATCGGTGAAATTCGCATTTCTCAAGCTTACCGAACAGCTTGTTCTCTCGTAACCGTTGCAACACTCGTTTGACATCCAGAATGTGGGCCTCCATGGATTCAGAATATACCAAGATGTCATCCAAATAGACCACCACACACTGCTGCAACAGGTCACGGAAAACATCATTGATGAATTCCTGAAAGACTGCGGGCGCATTGCACAACCCAAAGGGCATGACCAAGGATTCATAATGACCGGTCCGGGTGTTAAACGTCTTCCACTCATCGCCCGCCTTGATCCTTACCAGGTTATATGCCGCCCTCAGGTCGAGTTTGGTAAAGACCGTGGCCCCTTTAAGGCGATCGAACAGCTCGGAAATCAAGGGTATCGGGTAAGCGTTCTTGATCGTGATGCGATTGAGACCCCTGTAATCGATGCAAGGCCTCAACTCACCGCCCTTCTTTTTCACAAAGAAAAATCCAGCCCCTGCCGGGGACGAGGATTTGCGAATGTGCCCGCGTGAAAGCGCCTCCATCACGTACTCCTCCATGGCCTCATTCTCCGCTACCGACAGTGGATAGACCCTGCCACGAGGAGGAACGGCACCAGGTTGTAACTCTATGGCACAATCGTATGGGCGGTGCGGAGGTAGAGCAACCGCGCGCACCTTATCGAATATATCCCGGTACTCCTCGTATTCAGGAGGCAACAGAGAGTCCGAGGAAGTACACAGCAACTTGACAGGCCCATGGATGCAACTAGCCCCACACTGCGGTGACCACGAGAGGATCTCGGCCGATCTCCAATCGAAAGTCGGATTATGCTTCTGGAGCCAGGGGTACCCCAAGACCACCGAGTAGTGTGGAGACGAAATAACCTGGAAGCAGACCGACTCTCTGTGAACGGCACCAATGGCTATCCCCACTGGAAGGGTCTCATGAGTCACGTGTGACGCTGGAGGGGTCTGCCGTCTATCGCCTCAAGAGCCAGCGGGGAACCTCGAGCCTGCAGAGGAATGGAATTGGCGGCAGCGAACACACTATCAATGAACAAACCACCAGCACCAGAGTCCACCAACGCCTGGGTCATCACCGAGCCCCCGACCCAGGAGAGGACAACAGTGATCAGTGGTTTGTCAACACGGGAAACCGGGGACGAGGAGACTCCACCCAAGATCTGCCCCCGACAGGATCTCAGGTGCGAGCGTTTCCCGGACGGTTCGGACATGCCAACCGAAAATGACCACCGAGACCACAGTACATGCATCGGCCCTCGCGTCTCCGGAGTGCCCTCTCCCCCTCGGACAGGCGAGCAAACCCCAGCTGCATGGGTTCACCCCCAGACAAGTCAACCCCAGGAGGCGTGGGAGGAGAGGGAGGCACGGGTGGGACAGCAAACTTAGGCGCCAAACTGTTAGGGGGCCTCCGCAGGCACTCCTTAAAGGAAGGTCTCTCCCTGAGTCTGGTGTCAATCAAAATCAGGAAAGAAATAAGAGCCTCGAGCTCCACTGGTAGGTCCTTAGCTGCAACCTCATCCTTCAAGGCATCCGAGAGACCATGAGAGAAAGCAGCGACCAGAGCCTCATTATTCCAGCCCACCTCTGCTGCCAGGGTACGAAACTCAATGGCGTATTCGGCTACGGATCGTGAACCCTGTCTGACGGACATAAGGAGCTTCGCAGCAGAGGCAGCGCGAGCCGGCACATCGAATACCTTCCGAAGAGAAGCAACAAAACCGGAAAACTCGGCAACCACCGGATTGTTGTTCTCCCATAAAGGGCTGGCCCAGGCCAAGGCCCTGTCCGAGAGCAGCGAGATCAAGAAGCCCACCTTTGATCTCTCAGTAGGAAAGGCATGTGGCAGCAACTCGAAATAAATGCCCACCTGGTTAAGGAAACCTCGGCACTGAGTTGGCTCTCCCCCAAAGCGCTGTGGAAGGGGGGCAGAACCGGTCATACCCCGAAACACCGCAGGCGCAACAACAGGTGTCGGGGTAGACTCTGGCGCAACAACCGGAGCGGCAGTAGGAGCGGGCCCAGGAGCGACCACCGACCCATCGGCAACGGGAGCGAAATGAGCCGTGCGTTCAAGCAGGGTTTGCAACGCCACAGCGAACCGACCCAACAGGTGATCCTGCTGATCAAGTCTGGCAACCAGCGTGGGTAGCGAGGATGGCCCTGTACCGTCAGAATTCATGGCTTGGTCCTAATGTCACGGAACCATGAACCAGACGTACAACAAGAGATAAGTGAAAATAAGAATGCTTTATTGAAAATCAAGCTGTAAAGCAAAAGTCCAAACGGATGGTGAAAACCGAAGCAGAGTCTTTGCGAAGCCAGAGATCAGGAACCAGAAGGGTAGTCAGACGAAGCCAGGATCAGGAACCAGCAGGGTAGTCAGACGAAGCCAGGATCAGGAACCAGCAGGGTAGTCAGACGAAGCCAGGATCAGGAACCAGCAGGGAAGTCAGACGAAGCCAGGATCGGAACCAGAAGCAGCAGCAGTCTTAGAAGCATGTGAACACAGGAGGACCAAGCAAGGAACTGAAGCCACAGACTCCTATATATATGAGCCAGGCATCCAGCTCCTTCCAGTGGGAAGGAGGAGCCGCAGGGTGGGAGGCTACAAGAAACCCAGAAACCAAGATGGCCGCCAGCACATGTCAAACGAAGGAGGACAGCAAGGAGGTAAGACCATGACAGCCGGCTAGCAGAGCTGCAGGAAGGTGGCGTGGGGCATCAGTGAGGGGGGTCCGTATGCGAGTCGGAGCAGTGGGGGGATCTATTATTGGAGTTAAATCCCATGTAACTCCTTTGCAGCGCTCCAAATCGGTGGTAAGGGCAAGGAGCTGCAGAATAGTGACAGAGCATCAGTGGTGGAGGAAAGGAGGAGCATAAGCAAGGATGCGGGACATCTGGAAGCACAGGTGGAGCAGCAGCAGTTCCTCCATATGTGCATTGTGTACTAGATCACAGTGACGGGGCGGGACACCCCCCCCCCAGGGCCCATGTGCTGCACACATGGATAATACGCCACTGACTATGCTCACCATACACATCCTATATGGACTTTACACTGTGCCCACATGACATGCAGACTCCATGCAATACAAGTCACACACAGTCTATTTAGACAGCTCCCCATATCCAAACATACACAGTCCAGGGGGGAATGTGCCTGGTACAGACCTCCTATGCCCACACTCCCAGCACCTAGCAGATGGCTGTCTGATTGGCTGCATTGTATACTAACTTGCCAGTGGTTATCCACTGTCATACCACCAGGTGCCCACATAAAGGGTACACAACACAAAATTGCATCCCTCCATCCCTTACTTGTGGCACAGGGCAGAGCATTGCAACCCAGTACAGTGACAGCAGCCATGTCCCAGGGCTCCCTTTCAGAGGTTCTCCATGTACCTGGCTGGTCTCTGCTCTGCTATGTGTGAGGCTCACATGGGAATGAGGATCGCACATTGTAATCTTCCACTGCGGCACTTGGAGGAGGGAGCGGCGCAGTATTAGTGCCTAGTACACAGCAGGTGGAAGAGCTCCCACCTGCATGTTATGGCTGGATATAGGCACAAGGTGGCTGGGGGAAGATCGAAGCCTGCATCAGGGACACTTCTGTGATATGGTGGGCTGCAGGGGGCTGACAGGGGGCCTGTTCTCTTTGAGCAGCTGGGCTTACAATAAGGTAGGGGCCTGGAGCTGCAGCTCCAATGGCCCCTACTTTAATCTGTCCCTGACTATAGGCAAGCCACACTTGTCGTTGTACTCCTCACCTGGTTGACATCATCTGAATCAAATACGTTTATCTTGGTCTCATCAGACCACATGGTTCCAGAAATGTATGTTCTTAGTCTGCTTGTCTTCAGCAAACTGTTTGCAGGTTTTCTTGTACATCATAATTTAGAAGAGGCTTCCTTCTGGAACGAAAGCCATGCAGACCAATTTGATGCAGTGTGCAGAGTATGGTCTGAGCCCTGACAGGCTGACCCCCACCCCTTCAACCTCTGCAGCAATGCTGGCAGCACTCATATGTCTATTTCCAACCTCTGGATATGATGCTGAGCACATGCACTCAACTTCTTCGGTTGACAATGACAAGGCCTGTTCTGAGTGGAACATGCCTGGCACATGTCCTCAATTTGGTTGTGCAGCATTTTTAAATAGGTACCCAGGGTTGAAAGATCTGCTGAAGCTGTCCAGAATAGTCTGTAGCCATTTCAGGCGGTCATACACAGCCAGTGTTCGATTGGCTGAAATTCAGTGGGAATTACACCTGCCCGTAAACCACCTGATTTGTGACATACCCACCAGGTGTAACTCGACTTTGGCAATGCTTCAGCGGCTGTGTGAGTATAGCAAAACAAAGCCACACTGCTGATAAAGGATGCATGCATTGTACTGTCACTATTTGAGGAGGCCACAAGGATGATGAGCTGTGACAAGCATGCATCAGTGACGCAATCCCTGTTGTGTTCCTGCTAGAGCAGACTCTGCGTGGCATTATGGACTGAGCAGCAGGAGGAAAAGGAGCACTTATTTCCTCTCAAGGCCCACTTTATGCAGACCCCATATTTCCTATGCCACAGAACACACAAGAGGAGAGAGAAGGAGGATGATTCTGGCAGCTTTGGAGGCATTGAAGCAGAGCAAGACATACGTCAACCCTTAACAAATAGTTTTCCATCCCCAGAACCCTTGGGAGTAATATGTGGCTGGGAGGAGGCTGGGAGGAGGCAGTTCCAGATACTGTAATCCTCAGTAGGGATGAGCTTCGTGTTCGAGTTGAACTCATGTTCGACTCGAACATCGTATGTTCGACCGCTCGTCGAATTACAAACTTTATGGGCCGTTCGCGTCAAATTCGAGTGGCGTGTCACGGCCCATAATTCACTGTGGCATCGCAGTGCATTGCTGGCTGATGATTGGCCAAGCATGCACTATGACCTGCATGCTTTGGCCAATCACAGCACGCAAAAAACTGAGAGCCATAATTGGCCAAAGCCAGGGTGGCTTTGGCCAATTATGGCTCAGGTGGTTTAGTACACGCCCCACACTATATAAGGCCGCCTCCGTTGTGGCCTTGTGTAGTGTGTTGCGGTGGTTAAGACAGAGAGAGACAGTATCATTTTTTTAGTTAGATAGAGCAGGCAGGCAGGCAGGCAGGCTAGTCAGTTACAGTGTGTAGAGGATATATATGCATCCCAGGTGTTTATATATATTTATACACTGTATTGAGTTTAGCTAGTTCTGCTCTTCCTAACATACTGACAGGCAGGCAGGTGATTGTGCTAGCTGATGTATTTTCACTTGGTGTACTGTGTCCTCTGCACAGTGTGCACCTAAAGCTACGTGAATACAATTGCTGTTGTTCTCTTATTAATACCACAGGCAGTGGCTGATCAGCAAGTATTCTCACTTGGTGTACTGTGTCCTCTGCACAGTGTGCACCTAAAGCTACGTGAATACAATTTCTGTTGTTCTCTTATTAATACCACAGGCAGTGGCTGATCAGCAAGTATTCTCACTTGGTGTACTGTGTCCTCTGCACAGTGTGCACCTAAAGCTACGTTAATACAATTGCTGTTGTTCTCATATTAATACCACAGGCAGTGGCTCATCAGCAAGTATTCTCACTTGGTGTACTGTGTCCTCTGCACAGTGTGCACCTACAGCAACGTGAATGCAATTGCTGTTGTTCTCATATTAATACCACAGGCAGTGGCTGATCAGCAAGTATTCTCACTTGGTGTACTGTGTCCTCTGCACAATGTGCACCTAAAGCTACGTTAATACAATTGCTGTTGTTCTCATATTAATACCACAGGCAGTGGCTCATCAGCAAGTATTCTCACTTGGTGTACTGTGTCCTCTGCACAGTGTGCACCTACAGCCACGTGAATGCAATTGCTGTTGTTCTCATATTAATACCACAAGCAGTGGCTGATCAGCAAGTAATCTCACTTGGTGTACTGTGTCCTCTGCACAGTTTGCGCTTAAATCCATGTGAATGCAATTGCTGTTGTTCTCATATTAATACCACAGGCAGTGGCTGATCAGCAAGTATTTTCACTTGTTGTACTGTGTCCTCTGCACAGTGTGCACCTAAAGCTACGTCAATACGTTTGCTGGTATTCTCATATTAATACCACAGGCAGGGATCTGCAAGTATTTTCACTTGGTGTACTGTGTCCTCTGCACAGTGTGCACCTAAAGCGACGTGAATACAATTGCTGTTGTTGTCATATTAATACCACATGCAGTGACTGATCAGCAAGTATTTTCACTTGTTGTACTGTGTCCTCCTCACAGTGTGCACCTAAAGCGACGTCAATACATTTGCTGGTGTTCTCATAATAATACCACAGGCAGGGATCTGCAAGTATTTTCACTTGGTGTACTGTGTCCTCTGCACAGTGTGCACCTAAAGCCACGTGAATACAATTGCTGTTGTTCTCATATTAATACCATAGGCAGTGACTGATCAGCAAGAATTTTCACGCGGTGTACTGTGTCCTCTGCACAGTTTGCACCTAAATCTACATCAATACATTTGCTGGTGTTCTCATATTAATACCACAGGCAGGGATCTGCAAGTAATTTAACTTGGTGCACTGTGTCCTCTGCATAGTGTGCACCTAAAACTACATCAATACATTTGCTGGAGTTCTCATATTAATACCACAGGCAGGGATCTGCAAGTATTTTCACTTGGTGTACTGTGTCCTCTGCACAGTGTGCACCTAAAGCGACGTGAATACAATTGCTGTTGTTGTCATATTAATACCACATGCAGTGACTGATCAGCAAGTATTTTCATTTGTTGTACTGTGTCCTCCTCACAGTGTGCACCTAAAGCTACGTCAATACATTTGCTGGTGTTCTCATAATAATACCACAGGCAGGGATCTGCAAGTATTTTCACTTGGTGTACTGTGTCCTCTGCACAGTGTGCACCTAAAGCCACGTGAATACAATTTCTGTTGTTCTCATATTAATACCATAGGCAGTGACTGATCAGCAAGAATTTTCACGCGGTGTACTGTGTCCTCTGCACAGTTTGCACCTAAATCTACATCAATACATTTGCTGGTGTTCTCATATTAATACCACAGGCAGGGATCTGCAAGTATTTTAACTTGGTGCACTGTGTCCTCTGCATAGTGTGCACCTAAAACTACATCAATACATTTGCTGGAGTTCTCATATTAATACCACAGGCAGGGATCTGCAAGTATTTTCACTTGGTGTACTGTGTTCTCTGCACAGTGTGCACCTAAAGCTACGTAAATACAATTGCTGGTGTTCTCAGATTAATACAACAGGCAGTGACTGATCAGCAAGTATTGTCAGTATTTGTGCAGCTACATCTCCCTGCAGGCCATAAGTATGTCTGGAAGGACAACGAGAGGCAGAGAGTCACAAGCCGATAAAAGAGGGCAAGCAGACTCTGCGTCTAGAGGCAACAGTGCTGCTGGTCGTGGACACGGTGCATCCTCATCAGCACGTGGCCGTGGGACATGCTCATATTTTTTTTCGGCAGCTCGCCGTGTTGAGCCGCAACATGCCGAACACTTGGTAGAGTGGATGACCAAGCCGTCCTCATCCTCTCTTACCCAGGCTTAGGGTACTTTGTCTGGCAAAGCAGCTGCCAACGCGTCCTCTTCCCTCTGCTCAATGGCATCAGTCACTCCTTCCCTAGCCCCACCATGTCCTCCCGAGGAGTCCCCAGAACTGTTTGACCACAGTGTTGGGTACATGCTGCAGGAGGATGTGCAACATTTTGAAGGCTCCGATGATGGTACACAGCTAGAGGAAGGCAGTAACATGAGCCCAGAGAGAGGGGGTTCCCAAGAAGGACAGCAATCTGGCAGTCATGTTCCCCCAGCTGCAGCATATTGCCAGGTTTTCTACAGTGATGAGGAGGGAGGAAATGATGAGGTCACTGACTCCACATGGGTGCCTGATAGGAGAGAGGAGGAGGAGGAGGCACATCTCCAATGAGTCAAGATGCCCTCCAGGGGCCAGCTTAAGGACAGCACACCAACTGCATCACAACGCAGAGCTCCGCATGTGCAGGGCGCTGCTGTCTCTCCACGTTATTCCAAAAGTTCTTTGGTGTGTGCCTTTTTTTGAGACGAGTGCATCAGATCGCACCGCTGCTATTTGCAACATATGTCGCAAGTGTATCTTGGGTGGCCAAAACATCACCCGCTTGGGCACCACATGCTTGACCAGACATATGTCGACCACCAAAGAACAAAGCGGACCTCTCCTTGCTCCTCATCTGCTGGGATCTCCAACCCCACTATACCTTCAGTCCTCTCTGAAGCCTGCACTGATAGGACTGAAGGTGTAGAATTAGGTGTGTCACAACCAAGTACTTGCAGGCAATCTACTATCGGTACACCAATGTCAGATTGTACCAGGCAAATTTCCCTGACCCAGCTGCTGCAGCGCCAAAAGAAGTTCTCTCCCAGCCATCCACATGCCCAGCGGTTGAATGCTAGCTTAGCTAAATTGCTAGCACTTCAACTGCTGCCTTTTCAGTTGGTAGATTCTGCCCCCTTCCGTGAGTTTGTGGAATGTGCGGTACCTCAGTGGCAGCTTTTTCTCACGGAAGGTGATTCCGGCTCTCTACCGGCATGTGGAAGGCAATGTCCATGCCTCGCTGGACAGGGTGGTCAGTGGTAAGGTGCATATTACCGCTGATTCATGGTCCAGCAGGCATGGACAGGGAGGTTACCTATCTTTCACGGTGCATTGGGTGACTCTGCTGGCAACTGGGAAGGATGCAGGACAAGGTACAGTAGTGTTGGAGGTTGTTCCGCCACCACGCCTCCAAAATGCTACTACTGGTCATTGTGACACACCTCTCTCCTCCACCCCTCCTCTTCTTCCTCTGTGGCCTCTTCCTGTGCTGATGTGTCCTCGAAACCAGCGGTGCTTCATAGGCGTTTAAGGGGCTACGCAGGTACGCAGGCAAAGAGATGCCATGCAGTGCTTCAGCTGGTGTGTTTGGGGGACAGGAGCCACACTGGGACAGAGGTTCTGTCAGCTCTGCAGGGGCAGGCTCAGAGGTGGTTGAAGCCATGCCAGCTTGAGCCAGGAATGGTGGTTTGCGACAATAGCACCAACCTCCTCTCCGCCCTGCAACAGGGACAACTGACCCATGTGCCCTGTTTTGCTCATGTCCTTAACTTGGTGGTGCATTGATTCTTGGGCTACAGGGTTACAGGATGTCCTGAAGCAGGCCAGGAAACTCTGTGTGCATTTCCGACGGTCATATAATGCCAGTGCCCAAGAACCGCCTAATCTGTGACATGCCCACCAGGTGGAACTCTACGCTGGCCATGCTGCAGCGGCTGCACACACAGCAGAGAGCCATTAATGTGTATCTGTGCCAATATGGCAGAAGGACAGGGTCAGGGGAGTTTGTTTGTTTGTTTATTTCCCACGCCAGTGGGCCATGATCAGGGATGCATGCACTGTCCTGTCACCATTTGAGAAGGCCACGAGGATGGTGAGCATTGACAGTGCATGCATCAGTGACACTGTCCCTTTTATCCACCTGTTGGAGCACACGCTGCATGGAATAATGGACAGGGCCCTTGAGGCAGAACAGAGGGAGGAAAAGGAGGACTTCCTTACCTCTCAAGGCCCCCTTTATCCAGACAGTGTTCCTGCTTGCTCGCCTATCACACAGGAAGAGGACGAGGAGGAGAAGGAGGAGGAGGATTGTGTCAGCATGGAGGTGTAGCCTAGCACTCAGCATCAGCAGTCTTCAAGCGATCAATTACAGTCCCAAGAAACCCATGGACTTGTACATGGCTGGGACGAGGTGGCTGCGGATCATATCGTCCTCAGTGATCCAGAGGACTCCGCACCGAATGCCTCATCTAACCTACGCTGTATGGCTTGACAATACCGCGGTGACGTCCAACACGTATAACGACACTATAAAAGGGACTCATACTTGATTCTGAGCATTCGCATTTTTTGTCCCCTCAGAAAAGCATACACACGAGCGGTTTTCGTGATGAGAAAAAGACTGACAGAAAACGCAACGGGAAAAAATAGAGCAGGTTCTAATTTTTTTGGGGGGCAGTTTTCTCATCAGGAAAACTACTATGGAGCATACACACGACGGGATTTCCCGACCAATCAAAAAAATGGCAGTTTTCTCGTCTGGAAAACCAGGCGTGTGTACGAGGCATTAAAACCTCTAACAGGTTATTTTTTGCTATCTCTGTTTCACAAAGGAGACTTCCCTTCACTTTCTTTCCTTGAGATGCAACAACATATAAGAAGAATTATATTCTGAGAGAGTTGTCACAAGAGCAGGTGTCCTCTTCGGAAGATTTTCCATCTTTGCTTTGGTGACAATTCCAAATTTTTGGATTGCCCCTCACTTTTTGTCCCAGTGAATTAGTCAACAGTACAAATAGAGAAATGCATTTTCTCTGCAGGAACAGAAACAGAATTAAAACTTAATAAAGGCTCTAACCATTCCCAACTGTTTCCGAATAAATGCCTTTACATACACTTTCATGATTTTTTAATAAATACTTAGCTTCATTAATTTGTGTCTTTTATATCTACCTGGAGTTCAGCTTTAATGTTCATGCCTACTATAGTTTTCCGAGAATATACTCCCTTCTTCTATTTTTTAGTAGTACAAATATATTCAAAGGCTGAACATCTGGTGTGTATGTGATTCCTACCTATCCATTACCTGCCAGCTCTTCAGGGGAACTCTTGCTGATTTGAAAACTCTTTCTTCAGCACAGCCACTGACATTTTTTTTTGGGCATTTTCCAACACTTTGTGAAAGCCCCACTTGAATTTGCTCTAGGGAGTTAATACGACTAAGGTTTACTTAGAACATTCACATCTTTTATTTAAAACAACAATGCCTTTATCGTAACAAACTAGAAAGGATTTCAGACCTTGTAGATGTCATGCACTTTCTCAGTGTGTTACCTAAGTTCCTAAATTCATATTTCTTAGGCCACTCCCTTGCTAACCTCTTTCACAGGTTGAGGATATAGTACTGTTCACTGTACTATATTGTAGCACTACCCCTGTAGGAGCTGCTGGTTTAGATTTTGGGTTTTGCACGTTACCTCTAAGTTCGTTGTCCAGGGGAGGAAGTCTGTAGAAATTGCAATGTCCACACAAGATGTAAAACCTTCAACTGTAGGCTTTATTTTTGCTGCATAAAACTTGTGAAGGAAGTAGTGAGTATAGAGAGAAGGGGAAGGTTCAGGCGGTACAGAATGCACAAAAAAGTATTTAAAGTCCCAGTATTCACCACTCACTCCTGAGATGGTATTGCTCACCCGGATAGACCCCTCTCACATGGCCTAGCAGCCGGAATGATGCAGTCTCTGCCACAGACTGTCTGAGCACACAGGATCAGGAATCCTCTGCCACAGGATTTCAGTCCCAAACTTCCTGCCTTACAGCAAAAGAGCATTTAAGCCAATCCGGCGGACTGTAAGACAATTTGCGTAGTGGATCCCTTTTCCTTAACGAGGTTACCAGGCCAATCCCGAGACATCAGCTTGCCTTGCTTGTCTCCTCCAGGGAAGGTCCTCCCCCAGTTACCTTCACTAAGAAGCTTCCTTCACCTGGACGGACAGCTTGGGATCCCCTGTAGAACCATAGGCCCCAGCCAGCATAGCTGGGCCTACTTGATAGGAACACAGCCTCAGACCAACGTGGTCCCAAGACTTAAATCACACACACCCACCTTGCGTCAGGAGGGCCATGAGGTGAAGGACCCCGAAAAAGGGTGTCTGCCCCTTAAGTATCCCCTCCCAGCATGCACAGCGGGGCACCACTCCCACTGGGCTGCTGCCGAGAAGGGTCACTCAACACACTATGGTTTTCCCGAGTTCCAACATGGGCCTGAAGTGGTAACGCCACCTATAGGCAACAAGGGAAAACTTCTACCGAGCACAACCACAGTCAGAACAGAGGCAAATTTAAATAGATTTAACAGAGTCTGAGCCCAACTATGTCTTAGACTCCCCCTAAATTTATAGTAGCGCCCTTGTCATTGGGAGCCCGGCGCTACATATGTAAAGCAGATCAATGCCTCATTTTTCTTTAAAGCTGAAGTTTATTTAATTATTGATTTATTTTTGATACAGCACATTAGTTATATGTAATGGTGTGTACCCCATTACCTGCAGGTGGATGCTCCTGGAAAAAATCTTCTGTTCAGTTCCTCCTTCAGAGCTGCTAGATACTGCCCTGAGCAGGGGTCTTCCAGCGTTCATAGCAGGGGCCTTCCGGCATTGTGAAGGATAACAGCAGGCACTACTACCGAGGCTGTGCCGTTGCTTTCCTCCTTCTGTCCTCCCCTCAATTTATACTACTCATATTATGATTCTTACACAATGCACTGCATTCTATGAATGGGCAGTGGAGATCCTGTCGTTCAACTCTATTCACAGAACACAATGCAATGTAGGAGAACAGTAATGAAAATTTTGTGAATGATGGGAGAGGGGCAGAAGCGGGTGTCGCAACTGTTCTCAATAGCATGTTAACTCTCATAGTGCTGTAAGACAGTTGCTGAGGGCAGTAACCTGCAGGTCTGATTGAAAGTTTTTTTTTTTACCAGAAGCAGCCACCTGCTGGTAATAGGATGCACACCACTACACACCACTACACATAACTAATGTGTTTGGTCCTTTACCCCCCCCCCCCCTCCAAAAAAAACCATAAAACCCCTAAACTTCAGCTACAACTCTTGATCACATTAGGAAAAAAAACAGGTGCAACATTTACCTGAAATAGTTTTATCATTCTTCAAACGTTGTACATTTTCAAACAAAACTTTCAAACTCAAGCTCATCAAACTAACCTCAGTACTAACACTACCATTGTATTACATGCTTCATTAGTTAGAAAGAAATATGTAATTGGCCATTGCTGACCCCAGGTAATGCTAGATAATGCTATATAAGTTATGGAAATCTGAAAAAAAAAAAAACTGCTGTTTCCGCACTGCTGTTGTAATCTTCAGCAGGTGTCAATGTTAAGTTAATGACACCCCAATCGTAGGTCGCAAATCGTAGTGTGTTTGTCTGCACTGGATCACATGGTACAGAAGTACAATGCGATCCTGTTGCTCTATATTTTTTGAAGTAGTGCATGCACTATGTTTGCTGCGGTCCAGTGTGATTCAGCCTATTCAAAATGAAAAGGCTCAAATTGCATCACACTGAACTGCATGTGAATCGCACAGGAACGTGAAGTGCATTCCTCTGGGATTCCTGGTGTGAACTGGCCCTTAAAGTAGGTCACCAATGAAAGCCTTCTCCCATAGCAGTTTTGCTTTAATACTAGACATGTGCACAACAAACATTTTCATATTTTTTGTTGCGTTTCGTCTGCAGAACAAAAAAATTCCTATTTTTTTGTTCCGCTTCGTTTCATTCCGTAGATTCGTAAAGATTCGTAATTTCGTAAGACTCAAGTTTTCCTATTCGGACCCGTTCGTATTTCGTAAGATGCAAGTTTTCCTATTCAGACCCGTTCGTATTTTCGGAACAGTTTTATTTTCGTTTATACTGAATGATTCGTAATTCTGTCCAATTTATTTTCGTTTATTCGAAATTCGTAATTTTGTTAGATAATAATTTTCGCTTAATGGATTCGTAATTTTGTACTTTTGTAAATACATAGCAACACGCGGCTAATCCATATTGCGATATACTTTCTCTTAAGCCCCGTACACACGGTCTGACTTTTTGCCAACAAACGTCAAAATTAGCATTTTCCAAAAAATCCGACCGTGTGTATGCTCTAACGGACAAACTTTTTCGGTCTCAAAATTCCGGCCAACTCCCTTCAGACAAAAATCCACGGAAAAGTTTGTTTGAAGTCCGATCGTGTGTACGAGGCTTTACACTGTACAATGTGCAAGTACAAGTAATCAATCACTAACTACACTGCCCAGTGCCCATTCGAAAGAACGATTCAAGTACACAAATTTACGAACAGACAAAGAAACGGATTTACAAAACACACAAATGAAAATACGAACATACAAATGAAAATACGAACAGACAAAGGATTTAAAATACGGAATGCAAATCGTTCCTTATAGATGTAATTTTCGTTCTTTTGCTTTTTCGCTGTTTCGTATTTTAGTAAGATTGTCCAATCATACGTTCGTATTTTAGCTTGTTCGTTATTTTGCTTATTCGGAATTCCGTAATTTTCGTATTTTGGGTCTTTCAGCTTTTCGGATGCTCGAATTGATACGAATGTACGAAAACTAACAAATTCGTACGAAAATCCATTGTTACGAACAGGAACGCACATGTCTATTTAATACCCTATCTCTTTCCAACCTCACATACTCAGCTTTCCTGTGCTCCTCTGCCACCCTGCTGAGCTCCTGGAGTTAAAGAAAGTTCCTGATATTTTTAAGCATAAAAGAGTTTGGGTTACCGTATTTATTGGGGTATAGCGCGCTCCCGCGTATAGCGCGCACCCCTAAAGTTGCCCGAAATTCCTGTGGAAAAAAGATTTTTTGTACTTACAGTTTTGGTGTCTTGGTGCTGTCACAGGGAGAAACTATAGGAAATGAGAATAGGGTAATAAACCAAACCTGTTGCTTTACTATGAATGATGAAAGCACAGGTTTGCTTTAAAGAGAGGTGAAGGGAAGGCAAGTATATGCTGCAGGGAATGTATATGTTAAAGTAAACCTGTTTCTTTGTCCTGAATGTGCACGGTTTCAGATTAAGATTATAATCCAGTCATATGTAAGCCAGTTAGTCTATATGAATGCAATATGCTTTTAATTCTATCTATTGTCTTAGATACCAAATATACCTTGGGTAGAGTTGCCACTTGTACCCTTAAACCCTGTCACATGAATTGAAGAAGTTCCGTGGCTGATTAAGGTGTAAAATGCAAACCCTGACAATGAACTCCCTTTCTAACTGTGTTTTATAAGTATAAAGTAAGTGGACTTTGTGTTTGCCTTAAAACTAGGCAAAGCTTCGCTAGAAGCTGGGTTGCTTTATTACAAAACAACATTGGCATATTTATGAAATGTCTCTTAGCATTTAAAATGAGCTAAAAATGGAAAATTAATCCTTTCTTTATCACCTGCATTTTAAAATGGAAGAAAGAAGGTCACTTACATGTTTAAAGTGTTGTGCAACACCTGACAAAAACTTAAAAATAAAAAGTTACCGTATATCTTGATTTATTGTTTATATATCCTAAAACCTTGACTAATTCACTCAGTTCTGTTTCAGCTATAAAACAGGGTATGAAACATCACAAACTTTGAAATGATTCACATTGTGACAGACTGACCATACCTGGGTTCAGTTGACGTAGGTACGGAAAATCTTACCAATGTTAAGATCCCACATCCAGCCCCATTGAAAGCAATGGGAGCCAAATCTTAGAAATTACTAATGTCCATTTCTGGGTTAAGAGTGATGTATAGTCAAACAATGGGCATGAGGAGCTGAGCAGTGGCATTGGTGGGGAGGGAGCTTAGGAAGCAACTTTTAAAATTCAAAAATACTTCAGATTACATGCTCTGGGGATGCCTAAAAGCTGTATGTGATTTCACAGAACATTAGAGATAGCATCAGCGACACTGTATTACTGCATTACATACATTGCATCTGTAATAGTTTATTTTACTCATCATTACATTATTAATTGGCATACAAACAGCAGCAGTAATCAAATATAATTGATTTCACAATTTCTCAAAATACAACATTTTTTCCAGAGAGAAGATTTCTATGTAGTAGTGATAGGCCATAATCAAGCACTGAATTTAGCAGGGACAATATATCTAACATTTATTGCAAGGCACTGTACATTAGTAAAAAAAAAAAGTTAATGCAATCAACTTTATACAATTTGTCAAGCAGTAGCAAAACAAGGCACTTCGTTGATTGTGATATTGTTTGCAAAGTTTAAAAAAACTAAATCAAACCAAAAGTGCACCAAAACACCTCTAAAGCACAAAACCACATCCCAGAGACGAGACAGTTGTTTTGCCAAACTAAAAAATAACATTGCCATGATACAGAAACAACAGCCAAACATATGGCGCGGTGGCTGGAGAGTATGGAAGACTGATTTGGGCCTGGGGCAGCAATCTAGCAGTAGAAACTATGCCCGAAACAAGAACTATATTGTGTTATTTCAAAGACAGGAGTCATAAATATAGTATAGATTTGCTGAATATTATGTAAGAGGAAGAGGCATATATTATTGTGAAAATAATTCAGCTTTATTTGCCACAGCCAAGAGTCAGAAGGCAAATTTCTTGTCAAAAAAGTAATTGCCTATTTCCTAATATTAAATACCCAAAAAATTGTACAGATTTTCAGCACAACTTTTAACCACTTGCCGTCGCCGCACCGTCGAAATACGTCCACAAGGTGGCTCTCCTAGGCGAGATCACGTTATATGACGTCCTGCCTATTAGCCGCCACTAGGGGCGCGCGCGCGCCCCCGACTCCCGTGCGTGTGCCCGGCGGGCGCGATCGCCGCCGGGCACACGCGATCGCTCGGTACAGAGCGGGGAACGGGAGCTGTGTGTGTAAACACACAGCTCTCGTTCCTGTCAGCAGGGGAAATGCTGATTTTCTGTTCATACAATGTATGAACAGAAGATCAGTGTTTCCCCTAGTGAGGCCACCCCCCCCACAGTAAGAACACACCCAGGCATACTTAACCCCTTCCCCGCCCCCTAGTGTTAACCCCTTCACTGCCAGTGGCATTTTTATAGTAATCTAATGCATTTTTATAGCACTGATCGCTATAAAAATGCCAATGGTCCCAAAAATGTGTCAAAAATGTCCGAAGTGTCCGCCATAATGTCGCAATACCGAAAAAAAATCGCTGATCGCCGCCATTACTAGTAAAAAAAAATATTAATAAAAATGCCATAAAAATACCCCCTATTTTGTAAACGCTATAACTTTTGCGCAAACCAATCAATAAACGCTTATTGCGATTTTTTTTTACGAAAAATATGTAGAAGAATACGTATCGACCTAAACTGAGGAAAAAAAATTTTTTTTATATATTTTTGGGGGATATTTATTACAGCAAAAAGTAAAAAATATTCATTTTTTTCAAAATTGTCGTTCTATTTTTGTTCATAGCGCAAAAAATAAAAAACGCAGAGGTGATCAAATACCACCAAAAGAAAGCTCTATTTGTGGGAAAAAAAGGACGCCAATTTTGTTTGGGAGCCACGTCGCACGACCGCGCAATTGTCTGTTAAAGCGACGCAGTCCCGAATCGCAAAAAGTACTCTGGTCTTTGGGCAGCAATATGGTCCGGGGGGTAAGTGGTTAAGCTATTATTGGATGGGCAGCAATGTTTTAGGCAGAGAGCAAGCACATTGCATCTGGAAATAAAAAATGAATGCATTGTTTTTAGAAGACTGAAGATTTCTGAGTCAATTTACTGTTTATATATCAGTGTTTGTGTTTAAATTTCTCATCCCAGCTTCTGTAAGTGATATCCCTGAGATCTTAACCAATAAAATGATATATACAGTACAGCACTCTATAACATACAGTATATACCAATGTTCCATATAAAGTTCCCATATAAAGTCGGCATGTGACGTCAGTCTGCTTGTTGAAATGGTCTCAAGTAATGAGATACTCTCTGTTTCTGACTTTTTTTTACTGTATGCCTTTACAGTCGTATGCAAAAGTTTAGGAACCCCTGACAATTTCCAAGATGATCATTTATAAATATTTGGCTGTTTGGATCAGCAATTTCATTTTGATCTATCAAAAAAATGAAGGTCACAGTAATATTTTAGTAGTGAAATGAGGCTTATTGAATTAACAGAAAATGCGCAATATGCATCAAAACGAAATTAGACAGGTGCATAAATTTGGGCACCCTTGTCATTTTGTTGATTTGAATACCTGTAACTACTTAGCACTGATTAATTGGAACACACAATTGGTTTGGTGAGCTCATTAAGCCTTGAACTTCATAGACAGGTGCATTCAATCATGAGAAAAGGTATTTAAGGTGGCCAATTGCAAGTTGTTGTTCTCGTTGACTCTCCTGTGAAGAGTGGCAACATGGGGAGCCTCAAAACAACTCTCAAATGACCTGAAGGATTGTTCTATGTTATGGTTTAGGGGAAGGCTACAAAAAGTTATCACAGAGATATAAGGGGTCAGTATCCACTGTGAGGAACATAGTGAGGAAATAGAAGACCACAGGCCCAGTTCTTGTTAAGGCTAGAAGTGGCAGGCCACATAAAATATTGGAGAGGCAAAGGCGAAGGATGGTGAGAACGGTCAAAAACAGCCCACGGACCCCCTCCAAAGACCTACAACATCAACTTGCTGCAGATGGTGTCACTGTGCATCCTTCAACAATTCCGCACACTTTGCACAGGGAGAAGCTGTATGGGAGAGTGATGCGAAAGAAGCCTTTTCTGCACACATGCCACAAACAGAGTCGCTTGAGGTATGCAAATACACATTTGGACAAGCCAGCTTCATTTTGGAATAGGGTGCTGTGGATTGATGAAACAAATATTGAGTTATTTTGTCATAACAAGGGGCATCATGCATGGCAGCAAAAGAACACAGCATGCCAAAAAAAACACTTGATACCCACAGTAAAATTTGGTGGAAGCCCCATCATGCTGTGGGGCTGTGTGGCCAGTGTCGGTACTGGGAATCTGGTTAAAGTTGAGGGTCGCATGGATTCCACTCAATATCAGCAGATTCTTGAGAATAATGTTGAGGAATCAGTCACAAAGTTGAAGTTACGCCAGGGCTGGATATTTCAGCAAGACAACGACCCAAGACACAGCTCAAAATCTACTCAGGCATTTATTCAGAGGAACAAGTACAATGTTCTGGAATGGACAGACCTGAAAATCATTGAACATCTTGTGGGGTGCTTTGAAGCGGGCTGTCCATGCTTGGCAACCATCAAACCTAACTGACCTGGAGATGTTTTGTAAATAGGAATGGTCCAAAATACATCCATCCAGAATCCAGACACTCATTACAGGCTATAGGAAGCATCTAGAGCAGGGGTGTCCAAATTTTTTTCAAAGAGGGCCAGATCTGATGAAGTGAACATGCGTAAGGGCCGACCATTTTGCCTGACATTCTTTGAACCATTAAAATTTGGTCTAAGTGTGTTTTCCAGAGCGCTAATACACTGCCCAACAAGAATTATCTTGCCTTTGTGACTGTGTGTGGTGAAGAGATGAGCTTGGGCGTGTTATTTGGATATACCGTATTTATCAGCGTATAACACGCACCTACACTTTAGGAGGGATGTTTCAGGAAAAAAAAAGTAAATAAAGAACTGTGAAGCAAAATAAGGGTCATTGCCCATCAATGCAGCCTAATCAGTGCCCATCTACAGCCTCGCCATTGCCATGAATGCAGGCTCTTAATTTTAATGAATGCAGCCTGATCGATGCCCATCTGCAGCCTGGGGGGGGGGGGGTAGGACGAGTGCCAACAGATTACATACAGGAGAATCTCCTGTTTACACAGCAGCCTCTTTAATACAATGTCCTGCCTCCTATGAGAACAGAGGAGTCATCTAATGGCAGCCCAGGCGACGGGACTTCCTATTACAGATGCCGCCGAGTAAACAGGAGATTCTCCTGTATGTAATTTGACAGCACTAGTTGCCCCCCTCCCTGTCCCCTCCAAGGCAGCGCCGATAAATACAGTAAACATCCAAATTGCCAGGGGGGCCACATTAAACTGGAATGGGGGGCCGCAATTGGCCCCCGGGCTGGACTTTGGACATGCCTGGTCTAGAGGCTGTTATTTCTGCTCTACTAAATATTGATGTGATTTTTCTGTTGGGGTGCCCAAATTTATGCACATGTCTAATTTAGTTTTGCTGCATATTGCACATTTTCTGTTAATCCAATAAACCTCATTTCACTACTGAAATATTACTGTGTCCTTCAGTTATTTGATAGATCAAAATGAAATTGCTGATTCAAACACCCAAATATTTATAAATGATAATCAGGGGTTCCTAAAATTTTGCATACGACTGTATATGCCTGCATCTAAAAACTGAGGAACCTGATGATGAAGGCGAACGATATTTCCAGGTACAAAATCAGCACAGTTGAACCACTTGTTGACCTAAGGGGTCTGGAAGTCTGGTGAGTATTTATTACATAGGGGAAGAAGGTATAGCACAGATAAAGGGAGAATTTGAACACAGATAACACAGATTGTGTTGAAGGACACTGTACATTTTTATAAAAATATGGCACAACACACTCTATACAAGTTTATATGGTCTGTCTGTGTAAGGACTTTTATGGGTTGCTGTTCTTTGACACTATTGCAATTACAGAGCACCATGAGAGGATGTTTATTATATAAATGATTAAAGTGGTTGTATACAGTGGGGAAAATTATTTTTTGATCCCCTGCAGATTTTGTAAGTTTGCCCACTTACAAAGAAATGAAGGGTCTATATTTTTTTTATCATAGGTGTTATTTAAATGATAGAGACAGAATATCAACCAAAAATCCAGAAAAAAACACACAATGCAAATATTATAAATTGAGTTACAGTTCAGTGGGGAAAATAAGTATTTGATCCCCTACCAACCAACAATAATTCTGTCTCCCACAGACTGGCTACAGTATGTGGTCATGTGGTACGCAGATTAGTCCTGCCAATTTAAGAAGGTGATCCTAATGAATGTATAAAAGACACCTGTCCACAGAATCTCTTTTTTCCATTCAAACCCACTATCATGGGCAAGACCAAAGAGCTGTCAAAGGACGTCAGAGACAAGATTGTAGACCTGCACAAGGCTGGAATGGGCTACAAGATAAAAGGGATACAACTGTTGGAGTGATTATTCGCAAATAACCATCAATCGCCCTAGGTCTGGAGATTTCAAGATTTCACCTCATGGGGTAAGGATGACCATGAGAAAAGTGAGGGATCATCCCAGAATTACACGGGAGGAGCTTGTGAATGATCTCAAGGCAGGTAACAACAAAACCTTGGGAATGCCCAGGAAAAAAACCAAGCCTACTTACCGACCAGCTCGCAGAACAGCCAATTAACCTGTCTAACAGTATGCGTTAAAAACAGGGGTTTGTCCGCACGCATTTGCAAACGCATGCGTGAGCCACAGAGCCGCACCAAGTCACCCTGTAATCTGTGGTCCTAACACTAAACAATGAGTGTCCCCACAATGGAGGCACATGCATTCTAATGGATAGATGAGGGCATGTGGACTGAAGGGGAGCCACCCTTCCTTAAAGGTGCAGGAGCACACCAAAAACCCAGCATGTAGCACAATGGCTGCAAAGGTGTTGGTGCGCTGCTGGACCAATACAAGCACCACAGGTGATAGATAAACATGTCCACAGCCCCATCTATAGCTGGCCATAGCAGTAAGTAGCATTGTAAGGCTAAAGAAGGTAACAACAAAACCTGGTGAATGCCCAAGGAAAAACCAAGCCTGCTTACCGACCAACTTGCAGAACAGCCAATTAACCTGTCTAACAGTATGCGTTAAAAACAGGGGTTGGCATCTCAAGGCAGTTGGGACTGCAGTCACCAAACAAACCCTAGGTAACACAATATGGAGCCATGGATTGAAATTCTGCAGTGTCCGCAAGGTCCCTCTCCTTAAGAAGGCACATGTACAGGCCCATCTGAAGTTTGCCAATGAACATCTAAATAATTCAGAGAAGGATTGGCAAAAGTGCTGTGGTCAGAATAGACCAAAATTAAGCTCTTACGATTAACTTGCACTCGCCGTTTTTTGAGGAAGAAAAGTGCTGACTAAGAACACCCTCCCTACAGTCAAGCACGGAGGTGGAAACATTATGCTTTGGGGCTGTTTCCCTGCCAAAGGACGTTTCCGCATTGAAGAGCCATTTATTGTAAAATTTTGAATGAGAACTTTCTTCCCTCAGCCAGAACACTGGGTTGTGAATGGGTCTTCCAGCATGACAATGACCCAAAATATACTGCTAAGGCAACAAAGGGAGAGGATCAAGAAGAAGCAAATAAAGGTCATGGAGTGGCCGGAGCAGCGATGGCGTCACTCCCGTGCATGGGTGGCCGTTTCTTCAGAGCACATGCGCCAATGATGTCACTGGCTGCATGTACAGTAAATATCTACTAAACGGTGCACGTTTAGGAGATATTTATACTAACTATAGGTAAGCCTTATTATAGATTTACCTATAATTAGAATTCAAAGATGGAAATTGACTTCCTCTTTAAGGATTTAGAGAAGATCTGAAAAGAAAAGTGGACCTCAATCCCTCCTGAGATGTGTGCAAACCTGTAAACCAACTACAAGAAATGTCGTACCTCTGCTTGCCAAAAAGGGTTTCTCCACCAAGTCATGCTTTGCTTGGGGATCAAATAATTATTTTACTCAGTGAACTGCAACTCAGTCTATAACATTTGTATTTGTGTTTTTTCTAGAGTTTTGGTTAATATTCTGTCTCTATCATTTAAAATACACCTATGATAAAAATGATAGACCCTTAATTTCTTTGTAAGTGGGCAAACTTATAAAATCTGCAGGAGATCAAATCATTATTTTCCCCACTGTACCTCTGAAATGAAAACTGAACAAAGCATGTCCTTATATAGTGTCAACTTGCCTCAGTCCATAGCACGTATTGTGGATTTTGGTTGCTCTCTCCTTCCACTGCTATCCGCATGAGTCACTTATGACCATTTTCCTGACAACAGGCAATCATTGGTGATGGCAGATGTCCACTTTTAGAGCACTGAAACACTTTACTTATGATGACACATTGGAGTTATGAATTGAAAATTCTATATTGCTTTTATTTAGGTGTATATAATGTGGAAGCACGTTATTTGTGATTATACAGCATATAGGATCATGTTATACAGCAGTTTAAGATTGGTATATACTCTATGTTATAGAGCGCTATCTATATAATTTATTTCATTTTCTGTGATTGAGCATACAAATTTTATATGGAAATAAAAAATCTGTGTTTTCATTCAGAGACTTACAAGGCCAATATTTTTCAGATGAACACCACAGATATTAAGCGTGTATAGACAAACTGCAATTTTTGAGCAAATGGGCATACATATTGGATATGTAAATATAATTTTGTTGTCTATTTGTTTAAAATTTAAAATAAAAAATGCACAGATTTGCAGCAAACCTTTAAGGCCTTTACTGGATAGGCCACAATTTCTGAACGAGACATCAAGCACATTACATCTGGAAGCTACAAGAAAGCCCCACAAAATCCATACCAAACCTCTAGCTGAGCACATGTATCCATGCAATACAACCGCTGCCAAATGTGAAAGTTTCCTGATCAGGGTTCCTGGTTTAAAGGGACCCACTGGTATTCTAACAACTAATGAATCATCTGTGCCCATCTGTGCCCAACACATTCACCTGTCAGCCGGGGATTCAATTATGTCATCTGGAAACCCCCCTCTTTGTTTTCTTTAGCAGCGAGGACCAGGAAGCAAGGGGATTGGGCTGGCACAGGTGGGCACTCATTGCTGGCACCGGTGGGCACTCATTGCTGGCACTGTGGGGGCTTTATTGTAACCAGGGCACTAATGATCAGTACCCTGATTACATATCTAGATGTCCTCTGCGACTGATCGAAACAATATAGAGATTATATGGAGCACATCAAGATTAATATAGTAAAAACTTTCTTGCATTAAATGAGGAGAGCAAGTTAATATGAGGGCTGGATGACTCTTAGAACAAGAACAAAACCTAAGTGCTTACAGAGAGGTACCATAAGTAGTATAGATCATTACGAATCATGAATAATACAAGACAGTCATGTATAATACAGAGACATTAGCTAGGTGTGGTAAGGGATGGAACTTATTGGCCTAAGAGTTTCAATTTGCCCAGGAAGTCAGTCAAGTTGGCCTTAAGATACCACTCGGTCCTAATTTCAGGCTGTGAGAAGTTATGTTTGATAAATGAATGCCATCTTTTAATTGAATGCCATCTTGTAAAGAATCGTTTAGTAGGAGGATAGTTCTGCAGTTCAGTGTCTAGTTTCTCTCAATAGAGTAGTGTTGTGAGGTCTTTCTTAACTGCAGAGATGGTAGGTGGGTAGGAGGTAGTACACACTTTCAAAATAATCTTAGGGGCTGCTAAGAGTCAGAGGTGGGTCCATTGAGAGATACATTCTGGGTTTTCCAGGGCACAGCTGCCTGGGTGAACTGTGACTGAATAACAACAGCAGAGGCGTCTTGGGAATTAGCAGGTCTGTGATACTATGTATGAAAGTGATAATTTGGTCCCAGAAGGTGGAGATCGGAGGACAGAGCCAAAAGCGATGGAACAGTGAGGGCTTTGTGGACCCACATTGTGGAAAATTGTAAGGTTGAGTTTGAAGGAATAAATGGGATGAAAGCCCTATGGATTCATTTGAACTGAGTTTCTCTCCATGTTTTTTTGGTAATGCACTTGTGTACGTTCAGATAGCTCTCTAGAATTTTTGACAAGGGGGGGGTGTAATGGCGCTTGCAACAGGATCTAATTAAAACTAAATATCCCAAGTCATCCTCTGGAAGGTCATTTTGCCAGTTCTTAAAGAGTGCTTCAGCCATAGTGGTATTAACATCCAACTGTGTTGAATTGTAGATATCCAAAATAAAGTAGGTGCGTTTGTTGAGCAGACAATCAATCATGGAGAGATAGAAACTTTTCGAGGCGTTTGGGCAGCAGGAAGTTATGTAGGAAAACACCTGATTGTAATATAAAAGGTGCGTTGAAGGAAGTGGAAATTGATCGTTAACTCGGAGAAGGGTTTTGGTTTCATTGTATCCAGGTGGAACAAAAGGTCGCTTTTACCAAGCACTTAGTGCCAAGTATCATAAGTCTTATAGACCATTGCCTGAGGAAACATAGGTTTGCAGTGGAGCCAGAGATGTTGGGAAACAAAGGGAGGGAGGTGGAGTTTTTTCCTGATCTCCCTCCAGGCAATGACAGTGTCCCGGATAAGTAGTATTCTCTATTTTTAAGGTGATGCACTGTAATGAAATGCAAATATTACTGGTGAATACAGTAGTTACAAAGTAAAAAAAAAATATGCATTTTGTTTCTCTGGGAAACAGTAGTCTAAAAATTTGATTTTGACAAAAAAAAAAAACTACACTCCAAACTGCAATGGGAAAATAACAAGTGGTAATAAGTGGTATATAAAGATATTGTTGAAAAATAAATAAATCCAACACCTCTTTTTTAATTGAAAGATATATTTTTGTTTATTTTCCTTTTTTTCATTTTCAGAAATTGTAGCACACAACAAAACAGCTTTACATTAGAATTTTACTTTTAAAATGTAGATCCTAAAGTTATTTCATCAGACATTTTCAAGCTGGAACCACCCAAAGTGTTGCACAAAACATAAATAAATAGCAATCTAATGAGTCAGACTACCACAGATGTCATGACACAACATACTGAAATGATCTGGCAGTCTGTAATGGGCAGCTGGAACCTATTTACAGTACTGGCTATTGCTGATCACATAGTTATTAATATTATCTGATTTTTATGTGGGAAAGATACTCAGTATACAACTCTGAACATTTATGTTTTATTGTGGGAAAATATGGTCAGTAAACAAATTACAGTAGCTCTAAGTTGTTCTTGTAAATCTGACAAAGAGGGCTGTGTGATTAAAAAAATGTTCAATGAGATTCTAACAGTACTTTAATTGGGAATCAACAATAACAAGATAATCATTGGGTAGAAGGCCAATACTGGTCTCTGGTTAGTGATTTCAAGTGGGTTCCTCTTCTACAATGTAATATTTATTTATATGGTGTGACAGGAAGTCAGGTAAATCTGTGGGTGGTGTCACAGTCGGGACATACATTTCTGCCTTGTTAGACAATACACCAATCATTATTAGGCGTCGGCTGCCAGAAATAGCCAGGAAGGCTAAGGGCCGTTGGAAGACTCCAGCTGTTCAGAGGGAGGCAATTAAAGGCCTCTATAAAGTAGCCCAGAGGATAACCACTAATGAGCTGCATGCTGAGGCTTTCGGTGTGAAAAAGCCCAGTGCTGAAGGTCTCCTGGAGAGGTGAGGAGACCATTGACTTTTCTGTGTGATAAAAAGTCCAAAGACTATTGTTTGTGCTGTATGAGCAGCACTGTCTATCCAGCGGTAGGCTGTGTTAGACTTCATAGATAGGTTCCTGTGTGGAAGGTAGACGCCCAACGTGGCTAGGATTTATTTTATGTTTGGTTTTGTTTATGCTGTTTAGATGCTTGCAATTGTTTTCCAGCAAGATGGAAAAATAAACCAGAAACGTTGTTTTCAACCGTCTTTGACTGCCAGTCTGTATAAATTCAGTGTGTGGTGAACCCATCCAAGGGGTCACACACCCCGCTACTGAGCTAACCCCTCACATAGGTAAAAGGGCACTTTATTCAGATGTTAGGATGGCTGTACTGATTACATTGCCTGGTGTTCTTCAAGTATCACCAATTGTCTTTTATTACAATAATATACCTGATATTGTAACAAGATTGGATGACCTTGAGGCACTTGTGACTCCATCATACACACATGGCTAAAGTCTACGCAGAACCTTCCTAATTAACGTATGCAGGATTTCTACATACAGTATTCCTGTTGATAGATTATAAGTGCTCATTTTTGTGAGAATTAGTGAATAAAATTGTTCACTAAGCAAATTACTCACTGACATTTAATCATCCACTAATGTCTATAAATAGTTTTACTAGACAATTCCTGATTTACATGTCCCAGTTCAGTGATTCAAAAAGTGCGGAAACCAATGGGCCAGCATTATTACAAGGAAACTAGCAAGGAGAGGCCAATGATGACAGTCTTTATTTTACACTACTGGAAAGATTTCTGTAAAAAATAAATAATGCGAAGAGTAGTATTTTGCCATTTGGATGCAAATGTTTTGGTATCGTTCCCTGGCAGGTGATGAGGGCTCACCCAAGGAGTGGAGTCTATGCACTAGCTATTTTTCACCAGAGCTCCTGATGGTGGAAATAGATTTTGCTGCATAATTGGTGACAAGGAGGCTAATTGGTGACAATGTGGAGACAGGAGATTAGAGCCAAGTCAAAATCAAGCAAAGGGTTTTAGCAGGTGGCAAGCAGACAGTAGTCAGACAGTCTGGATCAACAAGAAGCAAGCATTAAACTAGGCTAGAAAGCAGTCAAGTTCAAGAAGGGGTCTTAACAGGTGGCAAGCAGAGAGTAGTCAGACAGTCCAGGTCAGCAATGAAGAAGATAGAAGACAAGAGACCTGGGAAGGGTAAGGTAATTTGGATCAGCAACAACAGGAAACAGATTTCAGAATTATAGCTCTTACTCACAGGTAACTAGCTTAAAAACACAGCATTAGCCTGTTCAAAGGTTGCTCCTTAACCACTTTGCGCCTATATGCAGTCATATGACGTCCTGGGCTTTGTAGGGCTATATCTGAATGATGCCTGCAGCTACAGGCATCATTCAGATATCGGCATTTTCAGCCAGCGATTCCCTACCCCAGGGATCCTCAAGCTGCGGCCCTCCAGCTGTTGCGGAAGTACACATCCCATGAGGCTTTGTAAAACTCTGACATTCACAGACATGACTAGGCATGATGGGAATTGTAGTTCCTGAACAACTGGAGGGCCATAGTTTGAAGACTCTTGCCCTACACCATAAGAACAATCATAGTGGCTATTCCACCTCTTAAAACAAAAAGTGGTCTCTAGCGCTTACCAAGTGAATAAGATGTATAAATATCCAAATATAAATATGTAAAAAACAGTGGTTAGATGGAAATCGCTGCTAAATCTAAAAAGTGTACATGTGCACAAACAGATGGATAAAAGCAAATAGTGATCAGCGTGACCTCCTATGTGAAATTAACCACTTGAGATCCGCGCTATGGTCGAAAGACGTCCACAGCGCGGCTCTCAAGTGCCGGGTGGACGTCCCTGGACGTCCTGTTGTTGTTGTTTCCTGTGCGCGCCACTGGGGGCGTGCAGCGGGGAAACAACGTGCCCGGCGCATCGTTCGCTGATGCCAGTGCCTGGCGGCCGCGATGTCCGCCGGACACCCGCGATCGTCGGTTACACAGCAGAGACGTAGAGCTCTGTGTGTAAACACAGAGCTCCACGTGCTGTCAGGGAGAGAGGAGACCGATCTGTGTCCCTTTACATAGGGACACAGCATCGGTCACCTCCCCCAGTCAGTCCCCTCCCCCCACACAGTAAGAACACAATGAGGGAATACATTTAACCCCTTCCTCACCCCCCTAGTGTTAACCCCTTCACTGCCAGTCACATGTGTACAGTAATTAGTGCATTTTTATAGCACTGATCGCTGTATAAATGTGAATGGTCCCAAAATTGTGTCAAAAGTGTCCGATACGTCCGCCGCAATATCGCAGTCCTGCCAAAATATCGCAAATCGCCGCCATTACAAGTAAAAAAAAAATCATAAATCTATCCCCCATTTTGTAGGCGCTATAACTTTTGCTCAAACCTGTCGCTTATTGCGATTTTTTTTTTTTTTTACAAAAATACGTCGAAAAATACGTATCGGCCTTAACTGAGAAAAAAAATAGTTTTTTTTTTAAAAAATTGGATATTTATTATAGCAACAAGTAAAAAAAATATATATATTTTTTTAAATTGTCGCTCTTTTTTTGTTTATAGCGCAAAAAATAAAAACCGCAGAGGTGATCAAATACCATCAAAATAAAGCTCTATTTGTGGGGAAAAAAGGAAGTCAATTTTGTTTGGGAGCCACGTCGCACGACCGCGCAAATGTCAGTTAAAGCGTCACAGTGCCGGAAGCTGAAATTTCGCCTGGGCACGAAGGGGGTTTATGTGCCCAGTAAGCAAGTGGTTAAAGAAGGGCTAAAAGCCAGACTATAAAAGTGGTGAATATGTGTCCAATAAAATCCAAATCCACTGGCAGTAGAAAGATGCTACATGCTCTGTTACAGTTAAAGATTACAATGGCTTGATTTCCTAGCTTCAGGCCTGTATTTGACAGTCAAGAGGCAGCAACACACTCATGAGGTTACCTTTCTTCTCTCTCCTCCAATAAGCTTATACCTTGTCAAATTGTCAATTACTTGCATGCAACTCATTTGATTAGCTCCCAGGTCTGTGCCTGTCTCTTCTTGAGTGCTGCTGTAAAAGAGATTGCAAGAGGCAGATGCTGAGTCAAATTCAGGTAATTACACTAGTTGCATTGAAAACTATATTTGATCATTTATTAATGTATATAAAGTTGCATGAATGTACATTTGTGTCTTTTATAATTGACTACAGTTCAACTTTATTGTGGGCAGTGGCAGTAGTGTATTTAAGTTTTGTGCTGCCCTAGGCCTGGCTAAACTCATGCACCCTCTAATTTAAATATGACCCGCCCCTTCCTGTCAAGGCCACACCCATTTTTGTTTAGGACCCACCATGAAATTCTTAGGGCCTGGGGGGGGGGGGGGGGCGGGGTATTGGATTCCCATAATTTGCAAAGATTTCCTCTCCTTTCCTGTTTGGCTATGGGGCAGAAAGTGAAGAGAAATAAACTGACAGGTGCTATAACCCTCCCTTACTCTATCCAAAATGAAAAAAAAAAGTGTTGCCTGTAGTTCTACTTTAAGCAAACATTTCTGATAATTTTATGGAGAGGACTAAGAAGATATAACCATGCCAATGGTGCAGCAGAAAACATATAGCACAGTAAGGAATGTTTGTGGTCCAGGATGCGTTACATTTAACAGTGTAGTGCAAGCCGGAGTGGACTCTTTCTGTGCTGCCCCCCTGCAAAGTTCTGCCCTGGGCCTTGTTGGCCTAGGCCAGGATACAGTGTTGGGCAGTGGCGTATTACTGGGGATTGCTTGCTGGGTCTAACCACTGCTGTTGTTATATTATTAGGCATTACTGTAATGCCCCGTACACACCATCACTTTATGTGATGAAAAAAAACGACATTTTCTGTGAAGTAAAAAATGACCTTTTTGAAACTTCAATTTTCAAAGACGAAGTTGCCTACACACCATCGTTTTTTCACAATGTTCTAGCAAAGCGAGGTTACGTTCCACCACGTTTTTCCATTGAAGCTTGCTTCATAACTAGCTTCTGGGCATGCGCGGGTGTAAAAACGTCTTTTTAAACAACGTTTTTTGCTACACACGGTCAATTTCTGTGAAGTAAAAAACAACGTTTTGAAAAACGACACATAAAATTGAAGCATGCTTCAATATTTTTGGTCGTTTTTTACAAGACATAAAACCACGTTTTCCCCCACACGCGGTCAATTAAAGTGACGTTTTTAAAAACGTTGTTTTTTTTCATCACATAAAGTGATGGTGTGTACGGGGCATTAGGCAATACTATATTAAAGGCTGATATTTCTGGTACAGGAATATTCGAAGTGCTACATAGAAAATGCATTCTACTGATCATTATATCTGCTATTGTCTCAATATGGGTCATTACTGTTTTTTTTTTTTATAAATCTCTTTATTTAAATTTTCTTTTTTTTATCCATACAAAAAAATAAGATCATACACATATATTACATTCATATTTTACTTTACTAAAACTCTAATGACATTAACATTGACCTTATTCCCAAAACATTCATACAATATCCTTTCATCCAATGCCATTCATTCTTCTTCCTCCCTCCCCCCCCCTCTCCCAATGGTGTGATTATCTCCCCAATTCTCCCCTCATCCTGACGCTGTTATAGGGTTCTCTATCCAGTTTGCCCATATTCTTCTATATTTCTCCCCATGTCCTCTATTACAATATGTCTCTCTATATAATATCAGGTTGCTATTTACTAAATTTTTCCACTGTGCTATTGATGGGGCCTCTGTTTTTTTCCAATTTAGCACTATTACTTTCCTGGCATAGAAAAGTAGCAGGCCTATCTGCGTTTTCCTTTCTTTTGAAATAGCATTACCCTCTATTAGTCCCAAGAGACAGATCTCTACTTCTTGTTCCAACCTTACAGATGTCACCCTTGCTATCATTGTCAAGATCTCGCTCCAGAACGCTACTATTTTTGGACAAAGCCAGAATATATGTATGAAGTCCCCTGGCTCCACTACGCACCTCCAGCAATTCTGAGAATTGCTTGGTGAAATCCTATGCAACTTGTATGGTGTATAGTGGCTTCTATGTATGATTTTATATTGTATCAGTTTATCACGGAGTGATACTAAAATCTGCAGTGGGAACCTCCATACTTCCTCCCAATTTTTCAAACCCGGGGCTTCCTTCTTCCAATTTTCCTTTAGTTTACTTATATCATAGGGTGTGATGTTTATCAGGTATCCATAGAACTTTGAAATTGTCCGCTTCCCACCTTTTATCATTTGTTCCACCTCAGATTCCATCAATTGCGGGGTCCCCTCTGGGAACTGAGCTATTATGGCATGGCTGAGCTGCCTATATCTAAACGCATAGCTCTCGGGAATATTCCAGATCTGTCTCATTTCCCCATATGATAGGAACTTTCCCTCCTGTATCAGCTGTGATATTTTCTTCACCCCGTATTTGGTCCATGCTCCCGGGTCCTGAACTGAATCCAAATGTGGCAATTCAGGATTCCTCCACAGAGGGGTATTTGGAGATAGAATATTTTTTTTTTCCCCTTCTCTTCCTATGGCAGCCTTCCATGCTTTAACCGTTGTTTTCATTGCTGGCGTTAAGTCCCTCCTAGTTTTAATACCTCTATATAACAATCCCTGCAGTGCCTCTACCGATTGGACCACTGTTGCTTCCAACATAGTGGCCGGATCGTAACCATCCGGGTTTAACCATTTTCCTGCTGTGACTAACTGTGCTGCTATATAGTATTTATGAAAGTCTGGAAATGCCAATCCCCCCTGTGCTTCCGGTCTCATAAGTGTACTTAATTTTATTCTAGCTGGTTTATTCGCCCATATAAATGCGGAGAGCATTCCATGTATCTGTGTAAAAAAACTTTTCGGGAGCCACTGTGGGGAGTTTCTGAAAGCATACAAAAATTTAGGCAGAACCTTCATCTTCACCAGGTTTATACGTCCCAGTAGAGACAGAGGGAGTGATGCCCAAATCTTTATCTTCCTACCAAGTTCCTGTATCTCCGGATCTAAGTTTAGTTTCCTAAAATCTTCAACCTGACTAGATATTTTAATGCCTAAATATTTAAATTCCGAGACCCATTTCAATGGCATGTTTGGGGCCGCGTTTTTTTTTGCCCCTTGATCTATAGGAAATAATATTGACTTGCCCCAGTTTACTTTAAGCCCTGTATATGCCGAATATTCATTCAGCAATTTCAGAGCTCCTTCCAAAGATGGACCTGCATCTCTTAAAAATAGAAGCATGTCATCGGCATACAGGGCTACCCTCTCCTCCAGCCCCCCCACCCGGAGTCCCCGAATATTAGGTGTGGTCCTGAGAGCCTCTGCCACTGGCTCTATTGCAATTGCAAAGAGCGCTGGAGAAAGAGGACAGCCCTGCCTGGTGCCTCTATATAACTGAAAAAAAGGCGACAATCTTCCCCCCAATTTCACTGCGGACATTGGCCTTTCATAGATTATCTGAATCCATTTGATGAATACTAGTGGGAATCCCATCCTCCTGAGTACTTCCCAGAGAAATGGCCACTCCACCGTATCAAAGGCTTTCTCGATATCCAAAGAGGCCACTGTCCTTGAACCCTCACAGATATGATGTGTATGTATATTCGTATAGAGCCTGCGTAGGTTAATGTCTGTTGTTCTTTGTGGCATGAATCCTGTTTGATCAGAATCTATTATGCTTCTCAGCAGGGGCTGTACTCTGAGTGTCAATATTTTTGTCAATATTTTCAAATCTATATTTAATAATGCAATTGGCCTAGATGATGAGCATAGCTTTGGGTCTTTTGTTTCCTTATATATTAATGTTATATGTGCCTCTCGCATAGATTCTGGCAGGGCTCCTTGCATTAACCCATTTGTGAATACTCCCGCTAGTTTAGGGGCTATTATTGCTCCATACCTTTTATAGAATTCTACCGGGATTCCATCTGGGCCTGGTGCCTTTCCTCCCGGGAATGTTCGTATGACCTCCATAATCTCTTCCGCCTCGATGGGCCGGACCAATTCTCTCCTCTCCCCATCTGACAACCACCCCAAGGCTATCCGGTCCAAAAGGTCCGTCATACCCTCCGGGCAGGAGCCGGACGGGAGAGAGGAAGTATAAAGCATGTTATAATACTCTCTAAAGGCCTCCAATATCTCTTTGGGTTCTTTCACCATCTGTCCATTTAAATCTTCAATCTCTGAGATAATTGTAGCTTGATGTTCTTGTTGCGCTAGCCTATCCAGAAATCTGCCCCCCCTATCACCCTGTTCAAAGATATTTTGTCTATTTTTATGCATTTCCAGTCTTGTTATTTCTTCCATATGCAAATGAAGATCTCTATGTGCTGCCATCATTTCATCAAAGTTAATATTGCTGGGGTCCTGCCCATATCTTTCCTTTTGTACATCAATCTGTATTTTCAACTCTTGTTCCTTCATTTTCTGTTTTTTGTTAACTGTTGAGATATTTGATATATATTGCCCTCGTATATAGGCCTTAAACGCATCCCATACCGTCTCTACCGAGGCTGATCCTATATTATTCTCCCAGTACTCCCTCATTATTGGTATCATTTTCTCTGCTATCTCTGGGTGATCTACCCATTGCGGAGTTAGCCTCCACAAAGACGCGTTTTTAGGGAGTGGAATACGTACCGATAGAAACAAAGGAGAATGATCCGAGAGGCCACTTGGCAGATACTTGGCCTCCGCGATGTCTGATGGGTCATTACTGTTACTAGCATATTGTTCAGTAATGCTATTTAACTTCTTCATTTTATAGATATTGTTTTATTTCTATTGTGCCTACTGGACATTACACTTGGTAGATATCGCTTTTATAATGGTATATATGATGATAATGTTATTTCTCAGTTATTAATTACATGGTATTGATATAATAGAGGAAATTTATATAATTAATATAAAAAGAAGGGTTGGTAAAATAAGCAATCTAGAGCAAAAAAAAATAAAAATATTGGATGGGAAATGTTTAAAAATATAAGCCTGGCAAGAGCATAAAATGATGAAAAATAAATTTAGATTTGTTTTTTTAAATGTAAGAATATCATATTATATGAGTGAACATAAAGATATGCTGCATCTAATTAAACTATGTTGTATATTAATAGTATATCTACTTAGCTTATACAGGATAATTATAGGTTTGGCAGATTAGAAACCAATGTTGAGGCAACAGCTATCAAACAGAAGACAGCCAGATTCTCTGAACAGCGACCAATATCAGAGCCAAGCTCATTAACAACACAAGAGGACCTCAAGCTGTCAAAAGTCACAAACACAAATAAAATGAATATCCAGTGTAAGCAGAACCCAGAGTTATGTGTTGGGGAGCCTTATAGCCATAATGGCAAATCTAAGATCCTGAATTCCTGATATGTCCTAAAATAATAACAAGTGTTAATGCTACTATGCCTCACCTATAACAGTAATAAATAATGATCAACCTATACTGACACATATGACTTATTACGATCAACATCAAAAGGAATCATCATCATCTGAAGAAAGAACTCCAGAAATTTGTATTTCCCATGCCGTGGGGCTGTGCTCACACTGCATGGGTTAACTACTCATTTTTGCCTAGGGGTGAAGAGAGTGGAGATATACTTACCTAATCTGCCGATCCTCCGGGTGCAAAACCAGTCCCTGGCGCTTCTGCCCCCCCTCAAGCTAGCGGTGTTGTGCATGGGCTGTTTCTGACGCCATCACATCCATAGACCTGCTCTAGATGTGAGGACAGCAGGAACAGTCCACCGCTGTACGAAAGGGGACGCTGTTTTCCAGAGGATCAAAGGATCAGGTAAGTATAGCCTTTCTGTGCAACCCTGAACATAACGAGCAGTTAATCCATGCAGTGCGATTACAGCCCCATAGTTCTTTAAAACTGTACTGTACACATGTTTAGCATGTATCCTGACACCTAGAATGCACATGGCCAACTAAATGGTGAAACAAATATAAACATAGCAGCTCCAGAATTTGCACCAAACAAGTAAGCAATAGTAAGCAATGCAGACTTTTTTTCAATGATAATTTTCTAAGCCAATATCAACATTTCTATTAGAAAATCTGACACCTGCATTGTCAAGCCCCATACACACGAGAGGATTTATCCGCAGATACGGTCCAGCGGACCGTTTCCACGGATAAATCCTCTCAAAGATTTCCGCTGATTTCGATGGGATGGAGTGTACACACCATCGCATTGAAATCCGCGCGGAAATCCTCTGCCGATGACGTGTCGCGCCGTCGCCGCGATTATGACGCGGCGACGGGCGCGACGCTGTCATATAAGGAATTCCACGCATGCGTCAAATCATTACGACGCGTGCGGGGAATCCCTTTGGACGAATGGATCCGGTAAGTCTGTACAGACGAGCGGATCCATCCGTTGGAATGGATTCCAGCAGATGGATATGTTGTGCAGCACAACAAATATCCGATCTGCTGGAATCCATCCCAGAGGAGATTTCTCCGCGGAAACAGATCCGCTGGCGTGTACACACCATAGGATCTATCCGCAGAAACCCATTTGCTGGGATTTATCTGCGGATGGATTCTATCGTGTGTACGGGGCCTTAGAATGGCAGTAAAATAAATCCTGTATAATAATAAAAGCTTTTTCTGTTCCTTTTGGAGTGTTACATTTTGCTTAGCTGTTTTTGTGTTTTTATCCTTTATATGTAAATGTTTTTTTCATTTTAAGTTATGTCATGTGCATGAAGTTTCATTTCTTAAAGCTCAACCCCAGGCAAAAGTTGTTATAACACTGTCTATTACAAATAATTAATAAAATACTGTTTTCGAATGTTTTCTCTTTTTTTTTTTTTTTTTGCATCACAGTGCTATGATTCTCTTTCAGCCTCTTTCAACCACTTCCTGTGTACATTCCAGTGACAGCTTCATGACATCAGTCTGGACCAAATGTTGACTAGGTCAGAAAAATTTCGACATAGCGATTGTGTGAGACTAGGTTAGAAAGCTGTTGCCACCCTAAAATAGAACAGGAAGTATCTGAATTAGGATCTTTATGACAGAATCATCAGATATAATTGTAGTTAAAAAAGAGCATATTTAAAAAAATAAACCCACATTTAAAAATATAATAACATGGTAAATCTTACATGAGGTTTTCATGATGAGTTTAGATGTACTTTAAGGAATATGTTATAATTATTATTTTATACTCTGAATTGTCCAAAACGTGCAACTGGTGTACCCCAAGATTCAGCTTTTTGAGCTTTACTCTTTAATGTGTAAATATTACAGTTTCTGTGTTTGCAGCGGATATAAAGCTATATAGGCAAATATGAGTCTGGATGGAAATTACAAACTGGTTTAGATATTCTGGTTTACTAGCTATATTGCTAATAAGGTAATTGTAAATAATTGTAAAGTTTTACTTGGGAGCTACAAACATGCAACATGGGAAAGAAGAGTAAAATTTGATGCATCCATAATTGAGTGGTAGTGACTTTAGTTTAGCAATTTACCAATTCTGATGCCACGTACACACGACCGTTTTTCATGTCGAGAAAAATGCAATTTTTTAAATTGGTCATTAAAAACGATCGTGTGTAGGCTCCACAACATTTTTCGCGACGTGAAAACTGGCCATTATAAATTTAGAACATGCTCTATTTTTTTCTCGACATTTTTTACGTCGTGAAAAATGGTCATGTGTAGGCTTTAACGATGGGGAAAAAAACGTGCATGCTCAAAAGCAAGTTACGAGAAGGGAAATTTGCATAATCAAGCCCAAAGGGTGGCGCCATTCGAATGGAACTCCCCCTTTATAGTGCCGTTGTACGTCACCACGCTTTGCTCAAGCATTTTTTTTTTCACGATCGTGTGTGTGCAAGGCAGGCTTGACAAGAATCACGTCGAGAAAAACGTTGTCTTTTTCATGACATTAAAAACGATCACGTGTACGCGGCATGAGATGCGGTGGCTGCATTTATTTTTCCCCTTTATTTTCATCTGATAATCCTCCAAATAACAAAACCAAAACTAAATCTGTGCTATCGTGGTAGTGAGCAGCCACAAACAATCTAGTGAGAAAAGAAAGCAAAATGTAGTATACAAAAAATTGTAGTGCTCAAATAAAATAAAAAAATGCAAAAAGACACTGATAGGTAGATTCACACACATTGGCCTAAATTTAGGGCGGCCTAGCCTAGCTTTTTTAGGCTACACCGCCATAAATGAGTTAGGCTAGTAGTGATTCACAATCTACTTACCTGCTAGGTGCTAGGTGTAGCCTAAAACGAGCGGGCGTATGGGCGCCTAATTCAAATGACTGGAAATGAGGCTTGACCTCAAGTTTTTTGACGTTTTTTGACACTGCACATGCGCCGGGCGACTACATTTCCCAGTGCGCATTGCGGCTAAGTAGGCCATTCGGGCCTATTGATTTGGACGCGGACGTAAATGACGTAACTCCCGATTCGCGGACGACTTACGCAAACAACGTAAAAAATTCGAAACTTGCGGCGGGAACGGCGGCCATACTTTAACATTGTTATTCCACCTCATAGGTGGAATAACTTTAGGCCGCCTAAGGCCTTACGGAAACGACGTTAATCGACTGCGGCGGGCTCGCGTTCGTTCGGGAATCGTCGTAAATGCTCATTTACATAATCTACGCTAGTGTTGAGCAGAATACGCCATATTCGATTTCGCGATATATCACGAATATATAGCCGAATATTCGAGAAATATTCGCTAAATTCGAATATTCGTGATATTTTATCGAAATGAAATGTTTGCGAAATTTCGCTATTGCGAATGCGAAAATAATTGCGAAATTTCGACAACTGCGTAGGAGCACTCTGATTGGCTCAGAATATTCGTGATATTTTATCGAAATTTCGCAAAATGCGAATGCGATATTTATTGCGGAATTTCGACAACTGTGGTAGGAGAACTCTGATTGGCTCTGATGCAAAAGAAGGGCGGAGAAAATAATCGCGCAATATTCCTATTGCCGAATATTCGCATTGCGAATATTCGGCAATATAAAATGATCGCTTCAGCTACTCGGCCCAAGGTCTCTAATCATACCAGCAATGCTTTTAGACGTCGATGGAGATCTCTAGGATGTGATCTGTTTTAAAAATGAAACTGAAAAAATCGCTCTGATGCGGAAGATAGGGCGAAGAAAATAATTGCGCGATATTCCGATTGCCGAATAATTGCATTGCGATTTTTCGGCAAGATAAAATGATCGCTTCAGCTACTCGGCCCAAGGTCTCTAATTATACCAGCAATGCTTTTAGACGTCGATGGAGATCTCTAGGATGTGATCTGTTCTAAAAATAAAATTGAAAAAATTTGAATATTCGGAATAGCGAATATTCACCGCGAAATTCGAAATATATCGCGAATACTCGAATATGCCATATTCGAGCCGAATATTCGCAATACGAATATTCGTGAGCAACACTAATCTACGCCGGCCGCAATGGAAGCGCCACCTAGCGGTCAGCCAAAACATTGCAATCTAAGATAGGACGGCGCAAGCCGTCCTATCTTAGATATGTTTAAGTGTATATCTGTTAGAGAATACACTTAAACAAACGCCGGCATAGATTCAGAGTTAGGTCGGCTTATCTACTGATAAGCCGGCCTAACTCTTTGTGAATCTACCTATGATAGTCTATGTCCAACACTAAATGACAGTGCAATCAAATATAAGTCCATATATATGCAAAAATCCTCCAAATAACAAATTGCCTATCTTTGGGTGGTTATGCTCACTCACTTCATGGTATCTAAAGCTGGCCATAAACAGATTGAATCTCAGCCAGTTCAGCAGGGACCGGCCACGATTCAAACCATGTATGGGCAGGCTGAATGTACCCTAGTTGATTGATTGATTAACTTGTATACAACCAGCCTGTTGGGTTTTAACCACCTTAATACTGGGCACTTTCACCCCCTTCCTGCTCAAGCCATTTTTCAGCTCTCAGCGCTGTCACATTTTGAATGACAATTGCGCGGTCATGCAACACTGTACCCAAATGAAATTTGTATCATTATTTTCCCACAAATAGAGCTTTCTTTTGGTGGTATTTGATCACATCTGCGTTTTTTTATTTTTTGCGCTATAAACAAAAGAAGAGTGACGATTTTGATATAAAAACTATTTTTTTTACTTTTTGCTATAATAAATAATGACGTCCTCCCAGAACGAGAGGCTTATCGTCCCGCCGTCATTTGACGGTGGGCGGTAGCCTAGTAGTTAAATGCGATTTTTGCTAGTGGATATTACTCAATCACTGGGTTCTCCAAGCAGGGGCGGCTTATTAGTTTACAGAAGATAGCTCAAAATACAATTGTTTGTGCTTTTTGTTCATCTCACCGAAAGTGACAAGGACAATGCATTTTTGGCAAGATCATCAGGTATTTTTTGTACTTGTGCAAATATTCTTAACCTAAAAAACTAAAAAAAATAGCAGCCACCACATTCAAGAACAATTAAGTTGAACATATGATTTTTTTTGTTCTTGGGTTTAGATATACTTTAATATCAGCATGCAATGCCAATCTGCATCTTATAAAGCTAGCTAAACATTAATACAGAAAAAACCTTGGTTTGAGACTAACTTGGTTTTAGAGCATGTTGCAAGACAAGCTAAGTTTTTTAATACATTTTTACTTGATATATAAGTGATGTCTTGGTATAAGAGTAGCGTCATGTCACAACTGAGTATAAAAGAGAAGAGAGGAGCCTCTAAGTATAGCAATAAGGTTACATTTAAGGAAGGTACAACATTTAGCAACGTATATGGTTGATGATTAAAACAGGCACATCTAAGTATGCAGGCATCCGGGGTAAAGCTGTCCACATAGACCACCCCCCTCACTGCCATCGATGTCGTCCATTCGACAAGTGGTTCAATCACTCTACTACAGGGTGTTCTTCCAAGTCACGATTGCAGACTGACAGCGGTAAGAGCTGGCGGTGTGGGGGATGGTATACAGTAGGTGCCTCCGATTTTGTATATCCAGCGCAATGGGATATCGCCGCTGGAGGCTGTGCTTCTCACGCTCGCAGCCCCCGATGCAACGCATCCATAGGAATCCATTGGGAGCGGCGAGCGGGAGGAGCGACATAGCTCGGCGCTGGCTTCCGCGACAGGGATCACGGGTGGTCAATCTCGCCGCTAGCAGAGGCGAGATTGACACAAAATCGGCGGCACCTACCGTATGTGGACAGCTTTACCCCGGATGCCTGCATACTTAAATGTGCCTCTTTTAAACATCAACCATGTGAGTTGCTAAATCTTGTACCTTCATTAAATGTAACCATATTGCTACACTTAGAGGCGCCTCTCTTCTCTTTTATACTCTATAGCTCCTGCTGGATTTTACTTCTAATCCCCTTGTAGAGGCTGCCATTTGTGGATGGACATTTTATTGTTACACAACCTATCACATTGCTATAATCTTTGTATATGGACTTATGAATAAATGGTTGTGGAATGAATCATTTGAGTTTCCATTATTTCTTTTGGGGAAATTTGCTTTGATGTACAAGTACTTTGGATTACAAGCATGTTTCTGGAATGAATTATGCTTGCAATCCAAGTTTTACTGTATATTGTTTTAGTTTTTAAAAAAAAACATAAGAGACACAGAAGGGAATAAACAAAGAGTGACATAGGCACAAAGCCTGTGCCACTCTTGTAAATGAAAATATATATATATATATTCTATTATAAGTTTTTGTAGTGATGTAAGGTAACATATATTGTTAGTCTGTTGGATGCTCTGGAAATGGAAAGGGTGCAGAGGATGGTAACTTAAAGTGGCTGTAACCCTAAAAAAAAAGACCTTGTTCCCTTTGTAAGGGGTTAGCTCGGTAGCGGGGTGTGTGACCCCCTGGATGGGTTCACTACACACTGAATTATACAGAGAAACAGCCGAAGACGGTTGAAAGCAAAGATTTTGGTTTATTCTTCCATCTTGCTGGAAACAAGTGCAAGCATCAAAACAGCATAAACAAAATCAAACATAAAATAAACCCTGGCCACTTGGGGCGTCTACCTTCACCACACAGGAACCTATCTATGGAGTCTGGCTCAGCCTAGTGCTGGGCAGACACTACTGGTCATACAGCAGAAAAACAAATAGTCTTTTTGATTTTTATCACACAGAAAAATCAACAGCACCTCACCTCTTCAAAAGTATTTCTGATCACTGCTCTCCTTCACTCAAAAAGCCTCAGGATGCAGCAATCAGTAGTAATCCTCTGGATTACTTATAGAGGCCTTAATTGCCTCATTCTGAACAGCTGAAATTTTCGAATGCCCTTAAATCTTTCTGGCTACTTCTGCAGCCGACACCTAAAAATAATTGATGTATTGTCTAAACAAGGCAGAAATGTATCTCCCGTCTGAGACAACACCCACAGATTTACCTGACTTCCTGTCACACCTTATAGAAGGTTAAACAGCACAGTGATTGTGCTGTCTAACCTGTCCATCTCTAAGCAGTAAAAAAAAATGGTTGATCCTGCTTGTTCCTGTGTCCTGTGTAAACTGACCATGGTAATCATGGCTGCTGATCCCTGGTTACCATGGTCAGTTTACGTGTCTCTGTCATCCTGCTGTTCCCCTCTCTCCCCCTCCCTCCCAGCTCCTGTGTGTGTGTGAGCCACCCCTCCCTCTTCTCCTGCCGCTATTAATAGTTAAGTAAAGTTAAACAAATATCACTGCCAGCCCTTCTCGTTTATCAAGCATTCTACACTGTATAAGTGGTAATGTTAAACGATGCCTCTAATTACCTTATCTGCGATCTGTTCTGGCCAGTCATGTGACCTCCAGCTGCCTCAACCGATCTAAAGGCTACAGCCAGAGGGGCTGAGCGGACAGCACAGTGTTAACGTGTCCTTCCTGGCTGACGTCAGAGCTGATTTTGGCCCCTCCCACTGTAGCCCCAAGATAGGAAGAGGAAAGTGGCCGGAGGTCATGTAAAAGGCCAGAAAAGATCAGATCAGAGATAAGGTATTTAGAGGCATTGTTTTACACTAGCACTTACATAGTGTAGGGTCGTGGCATATAACGGAGGCGCTGGTAGTGATTTATTTTTTAACTTTAAGTAATTATTGGCACGGAAGACTACAGCTCGGAAATAAAAAGAGGTGAATTCATTAACCCTTATGAGGTAACAATGGAAGTGTTTAATTACCTTGTATGGATATACTGTATAATTATGTAATAATATTTTAAGGGGCCCACAAAAACCATGAGGGCATTACTAGTAGCTGGAAAATGCATTCAACCTCTGTATATGCAAAGAGTTTGTAACAATTGTCACAACAGTCATTCTTAGAAAGTGAATATATTCTGTAAATTTCTTAAAAATAAATTAAATACATTTCTAAAAGCACAAAAGTGACTTACATCTATAACAAAGTAAAAGCCTAATGTTGATTCAAGTAGTTATCTGGTTGCATCAAGGATTCAGGAAGGATTTATTTATATTTGTTAAAGTAAATAGGACAAATAGGACAACAATTATTTAAAGTTATTTCCTTTCCTCTGGATCAACTTGAAATTCACGGTTCTGAGGATGATTTTTTTTAACTCAATGGAGTATGTAACTGTGTAAGCATAGATTTGGTTTACGAATGTAATTTATTGTTTCCTACTGCTTATTATCTGATATCTGAAAATACTAAGCAAAACACCATGCACAGTTAAGAGAAGAAAAGAAAACACAAATCTAAAACAACATTCAGCTTCCCAGAAATAATTGAGACTGCTGTGCAAACATATCATTATTAACTAAGAATCAGAAAGCTAGCAAATGATATCAAGTGGTTAAGTTATGTCACTGTGACGGAGGATCACAAAACACTGAACTTGTCATCCAGTTATTTTAATTGTTTTCATTTTACAGCACAGCTGGCTTTGATCCGAGTGTACTTTCCACTCTTCTCAAGTGATCTGCACAAGTGTGCTTTTAAAGGAGTGTATTGATGAGCCAAAACCACCTAAGTAAACAATGAGAATTAAAGGGAGTATATGGAAGAGTTACGGGAAGGAGAGAGAGATGTTTAGAGGCCTGGCTAGAGTCAGGAAGTCTAGACTCCAGATGTGAATACACAACACCAGTAAGTTCTAAACTGGGCCTGATACACGTCTCTGCCAGATGTCACAAGGCCCAAAATAAATCCACACATATGGCAACATAGTTGGCTAAATTTATTTATTAAAAAAACAACTATGATGCTTAAAGCTGAACTGTGAAAATGGAAAACTTCCCTTGTGGTGGGGCTCCCCAGTTCTGTTCCTCAGAACCAAACAGTTTCCTAGAGATAAGCTCAAACCTCGCTTACTCCAAATGACATCTGCCTCTTGCAGACATGCACACAGCCCCGGACTCCACTCAGTGGGATTTGGGAATTCACCTGATTCCCGGGACAGACTTCCTGTCTGTAGGGTGGGGCCCTGAGCTATAGTCAGGTCACAACTAAATAGGCCAACACACAGCTGTGCAATCAGTGTGCCTTTCTCTAAAATATGGCGTAAACCAGCAATCTTTCCCATAGCACATAGTCCCATCCTCACAATGTCGAAGCATGGGGGCATCCTCCCGCAAACGTTGTGCCGCAAACACACAGTCGGACTTTTCCACAGGTAAGCCTCTGTCGGAATTTCGACCGTATGTACGCCGCATTAGTAGCAAATCGCTCCTCCGCCCCTGCTGCCCCCATGCAGTGGTGGTGAAATCACCTCCTACAGAGTTGGAGTCACGGCTTTATGTATCGTGGGAGCAAACGCTGTTGCTGTCAAGATACATAAATGACGTACCTGAAAACAAAAAAAATGGTAAACAATAAAACACAGTAAACAGTAAAGTATAAAAAAATTACATGCTTGAAAAGCAAAAATGATAACTTAATAACAATAAAACATTTTAGAATAGAATACAGTAAAAAAGAGCAGAACAATAGAGAGAGAATAGAGAGGGAGAGAACAATAAAACGACTATACATGTGCGTTCCCGTTCGTAGCGGATTTTCGTACGAATTTGTTAGTATTCGTACATTCGTATCAATTCGAACATCCGAAAAGCTGAAAGAACCAAAATACGAAAATTACGGAATTACGAATAAGCAAAATAACGAACAAGCGAAAATACGAACGTATGATTGGACAATCTTACTAAAATACGAAACACCGAAAAAGCAAAAGACCGAAAATGACATCTATAATGAACGATTTGCATTCCGTATTTTAAATCCTTTGTCTGTTCGTATTTTCATACGTATGTTCGTATTTTCATTTGTGTGTTTTGCAAATCCGTTTCTTTGTCTGTTGTAAATTTGTGTACTTGTATCGTTCTTTCGAATGGGCACTGGGCAGTGTAGTTAGTGAGTGACTTCTTAATATCTTAGCCAATCAGCTTATCTCTTTTCACATTGTACAGTGTAAAGCCTCATACACATGATCGGACTTCAAACAAACTATTCCGTGGATTTTTGTCTGAAGGGAGTTGGCCGGACTTTTGAAACCGAAAAAGTTTCCTCGATAGAGCGTACACGATCAGATTTTTTGGAAAACGCTCATTTTGACGTTTGTTGGCAAAAAGTCCGACCATGTGTACGGGGCTTAAGAGAAAGTATATCTTAATATGGATTAGCCGCGTGTTGCTATGTATTTACGAAAGTACAAAATTACGAATCCATTAAACGAAAATTATTATCTAACAACATTACGAATTTCGAATCAACGAAAATAAATTAGACAGAATTACGAATCATTCAGTATAAACGAAAATAAAACTGTTACCACAAATACCACCAAAAGAAAGCTCTATTTGTGGGAAAAAAAGGACAAAAATTTCATTTCAGATGGGCACAATGTTGTATGACTGAGTAATTGTCATTCAAATTGTGAGAGCACCGAAAGCTGAAAATTGGTCTGGTTAGGAAGGGGGTTTAAGTGCCCAGTGGTCAAGTGGTTAAGTAGAGAAAACAGTTAAGTAAGAATATTTGGGTACCACAAAAATATGGAATTTTGGGCGAAAACACACATAAATTGACAAAGAATGTTTTTAAAATATTGGATATAATTTATAGACAGGCAAAATGGGAATATAACTCAGCACTAATTTCACTAGGGGGGACAAATTGTTTTCCACCTGGTAATGGAACACATTTTGGGAATTGGGTAAAGAATGCACAGTTAAACAACATAATAAAAAAAGAGAAAATACAACCATATCACAAATTAAAGCACAGAACAGAACTGATGATATTAGATGAATGGAGGTATTCGCAGTTCAAACACTTCATGGAAAGTCTGTAACAGCCAATAAGAGATGGGGAGAATTTGAACCCAATGAAACAATTATGTAACCCATTGGAAAAAAAGAAACATGGGGTATCTCAGACTTTTAAGGCTCTCACCCCTCTATTCATTGAAAAATTGTAGGGGAGATTATGGAGATAGAGATTCCAGATGACCCATAGTTGTGTTTATTCCATAATGTAGATATTACAAAGAAACAATATAAAAATACAGTTATGCCATACCTAATGAATGCAGCAAAAGGGGCAATACCAAGAAAATGGTTAGACCACGAGAGGCACACAGTTAAGAGATTGGTTTAATAGAATAGAATACATATATAATATGGAATATCTGAAAAGCAGGGAAGAAGACCAGGTAGAAAGATTTATTAGAAAAAGGGAAAAATTTACGGAATTTAAGAAAACCAGAAAATATGTTGAAAATATAGTAGAGTAGAAGGGGAAGGAGAGGTTGCGGAGTAAGTAGAAATATGAGTGGTTGGCACAAGGGGGAATAGAGGGAGAGAAGAGGAGGGGGTGGGAAAGGAGTAAATGGAGAAATATAAATATTATTTCAGTTTTTTTCTTTACTTTTGTGGTAATGTAATGAATTATATATATATATTTTTATATGGAAATTCAGATAAAAAAAAAGAAGACTTGGCTCCCATTTGGCATTCTAATTTATCCCAAAGGTGTTTAATAGAGTTTTTTTTTTTTTTTTTTTTGCATGTGCTTTTCAGTATTTGTGTGTTTCAAAGCTCCCTCTCTGTATTTGTAACCCACTCTGCAAACTAACATTTTATAAACAAGTGTGTTTCTATTTTGCTGATGTTGGCCTCAGAACACACAAAGAACATTGGGCCAGATTCAGGTACATTTACGTTGCTCCGCGGCGGCGTAACGTATCTGATTTACGTTACACCGCCGCAAGTTTACAGCGTAAGTGCCTGATTCACAAAGATCTTACCTGTAAACTTGCGGCGGTGTAACCTAAATCCGCTCGGCGCAAGCCCGCCTAATTCAAATGGGGCGGGCACCATTTAAATTAGGCGCGTTCCCGCGCTGACCGTACTGCGCATGCTCCGTCGTGCATTACACTAAATGACGTCGCACGGACGTCATTTGTTTAGACGTTAACGTAAATGGCGTCCAGCGCCAATTACGGACGACTTACGCAAACGACGTGATTTTTTAAATTTCGACGCGGGAACGACGGCCATACTTACATTGGTTAGTCCACCTAGAGGGCATCCCTAGTTTTACGCAGCGTATCTCAATGAAAACGACGTAAAGTTAGAGCGACGGGTAACGCGGACGTTCGTGAATCGCCATAACTAGTCATTTGCATATTCTACGCCGACCGCTATGGAATTGCCACCTAGCAACCGGCCTAGAATTGCATCCTAAGATCCGACGGTGTAATTCAATTTCACCTGTCGGATCTTAGGGCTATCTATGCGGAACTGATTCTATGAATCAGCCGCATAGATACGACAAGCGTATCTCAGAGATACGACGGTGTATCAGGAGATACGCCGTCGTATCTCTGCTGTGAATCTGGCCCATTATTTTTGACTACTATTTGTATTAATTTGTTTATGTCTATGATCAGTAATCATTTCTTACACTACTGCTACTTAATAATTGATGATCATACAGCATTCTACTGTTCATAGCTAATGATATCAGTTCAACAGAAACAATTTAAAGAAATAGTACATTTTGCTAATTTCAAAATTTCTTAATATGGTATCTATCAAACATTTCCTTTATTTGTTTACATAGAAAAAAAATTACATGAGATGCAGCATACCTATTTATATTAAAATGGTCTTTACATCTTGTTATTTGTATGTGAAGAGTTTTTGACAGCATTGTTGTAGTCTTAATTATTTGAAATTGTGTTTGTTGTAAAAATATATATATTAAACTGAAAAGAAGTGATTACATAATCATTTCCCGCAGAGTGTCCTTGGCATCAGCTGTAAGATTTCTAAGAACTTAATTTACTTGATTGATTTTATTTTTTTTCTGTGTTTTAAAGGGTACTATACCCAGCAGCGTATCATTTTAATTTCTATGAAACCGAATACAGACAACTGAAATTTAATTAGCTTTTTTGTATTCCTCCTGCTTTCTTTGAGAAGCTACAGTTTCTATCACAATAAAATCGGCTGTTCTAATAAATATGTTATCTAGAGTTAATGGGCATATTGTTTTGATGGTGACTTGCTTTCCTTTTTGTTCTCTGGTGCAAGGCTACTCTAATTATAAAATACCCCTTTACCTTAATTGATCAAAGTATTTAGAAACCACGTTCGTAATGTTTTGCATTTTCATACTCTGTAGGAAATTCAATGTCTTGTTTAGCTTCTTTAATGCCTAATAATAAATACAATTTCAAATTACTGATGAGGAATGATCCAGCTACAGCAAGAGTCAAAAAGCTGAGACATCTTCAAGTTTGGATCCATATGCAGACTTACGCCGGCCATAGATGGATCGAAATTCAGCTGGTTTAGCAAAAGACTGACCAAATTTCGATCCCTCTATAAACAGGCTGGTTGTACAAAAGTCAATTTCCTGATTGACTTCTGTACAACCAGTCTGTTGGAAAATGTTTGCCCAGTCAGTGTCGACAGCTATAGCTGAATAAAATCAGTGAGAGGGATTCCCCCATCCAAAGTGTGGATGGGGGAATTAATTAATTTTCTTTTATTCAACCAACTAAATTAATCATGTATGGTCTACCTTAACCGCTTGCCCCATCATATGACAGCCGGACGGTGGAGCTCTCCTTCTGGGCCGGGCGTCATATGACGTACTTGCCTTCCTGGGCCACTAGGGCACCAACGATTGCCCAGAAATAGAGCAGGACCATGAATCTGTGATCGCTGTATAAATGTGAATGGTCCCAAAAGAGTGTCAAAAGTGTCAGATATGTCTGCCGCAATATCGCAGTCGTGATAAAAATCGCAGATCGCCGACATTACTAGTAAATAAAATAATAATAAAAATGCTATAAATCTATCCCCTATTTTGTAGACGCTATAACTTTTGCGCAAACCAATCAATATACGCTTATTGCAATTTTTATACCAAAAATATGTAGAAGAATACATATCGGTCTAAACTGAGGAAAAAATTAGTTTAACCACTTGCCGACCGCCATACGACTATTTACGGGCATGGGCAGGCAGATTGGCGTACAGGTACGTCCATTTAAATCTGCCGCCCAGCGGACGCGCTGCCACGTGCCTTGTGAGTGCGGCCGCGCGTCCCGGGAACTTGATATTCCTGGGAGTCCCACGATTGTGGTCGGCAAGGGCAGAACAGGCGAATGCCTTTGTAAACAAGGCATTCCCCTATTCTGCCTAGTGACACTGTCACTGATGACCGTTCCCCGTGATCGGGAACGGTCATCAGTGACGTGTCACGTGTAGCCAAGCCCCCTAACAGTAAGAATCACTTCCTAGGGAACACTTAACCCCTGCAGCGCCACTTAGTGGTTAACCCCTTGACTGCCAGTGTAATTTTTACAGTAATCAGGGCATTTTTATAGCACTGATTGCTGCAAAAATGACAATGGTCCCAAAATGGTGTCAAAAGTGTCCGATGTGTCCGCCATAATGTCGCAGTCCCGATAAAAATCGATTATTGCCGCCATAACTAGTAATAATAAATTATTAATAAAAATGCCATAAAACATCCCCTATTTTGTAGATGCTATAACTTTTGTGCGAACCAATTAATAAATGCTCATTGTGTTTTTTTACCAAAAATATGTAGAAGAATATGTATTGGCCTAAATGTGGAAAAAAACGTTTTTTATATATATTTTTGGGGGATATTTATTATAAAAGTAAAAAATATTGAATTTTTTTTAAAATTGTCGATCTTTTTTTTGTTTATAGCACAAAAAAAATCGTAGAAGTGATCAAATATCACCAAAAGAAAGTTCTATTTGTGGGAAAAAAGGTACGTCAATTTCGTTTGGGAGTCACGTCGCACGACCGCGCAATTGTCAGTTAAAGCGAAGCAGTGCCGAATTGCAAAAATTGTCCGAATTGTAAAAAGTGGTCTGGTCTTTCTGGGTAGAAAAGGACGTCAATTTTTGTTTGGGTAAAGCGTCGCACGACTGCGCAATTGTCAGTTAAAGCGACCCAGTGATGTATCGCAAAAAAATGGCTTGGGCAGGAAGGGGGTGAAAATATTGAGGTGGTTAAGGGCACCTGTGAGAAGAGGAATAAAAAACAACTTCTATGGATAAATACACATCAAATCAAAAAGTCAAAGCTTTTCAGAGATATAGTATCATTTTTATTAGTCCTGCAGAAAAGATAAAACATATTACTATAAAATATCGACAAAATTCCCCAAAAATGTTTTATCTAATTGAAATGTGTTTTCAGCTTAAAGTTTCATTTTGAATTACTTCTCGAGGCTCAGTCAGTCGAGAGAAGCCAAATAGATACTTTGTTTATTCAACCATACATAGCCAATTTCACAAACTCTGGGTCTAGTGCTGACCTTTTCTTCATCATCCTTCAATATGAAGCCACTACAGTCTGCATTTGCATGGTGTTAATTTGCAGGAATGTTAATCATAGACAGAATCAGTATATGCTAAGGAGAAATGTCTATTGTCTTCCCTTTTCTTTGTGTACATTTAATTTCAGTCCTCGGATATTTTTAACTAAGGTTATATAAATAAAAATCAATAAAAATTCTCTACCTTATCACGACTTCCAAGATTATGCTTATTCAATGAGAGTTACTATTCTCTCCAAATCCAACCATTTTCAAGGGCTTGCATGTAAATTGAATATCTTTAGTATAACAAGACTGACATGTGTTCACAGAGATGTATAAAGCAGGATATATCATTGTTTAGTTTAGCATACTTTTCACTAAAAAGCAGTGTGTATAGCCAAAATTAAAGTTTAATTTAGGAAAAATGGTTTTCCTTAGATCTTAATAGAATGTAAAGGTGTTAGAACCACTGTCAAATAGTTGTTGTTGTTGTTGTTGTTGTTGTTGTTGTCTGTGTCCCTCACTGCAGCCGACTGACTTGTGGTTCTCAATGTAACTACAGTTGTTTCTAACAGAAAACTCATACAGAGGTTCAGACAGAAAGCTGGAGGACGTCTACAGGAGCCTGGCATTGAACCCATTATCCACTGATCACGGGTGCAATGTTTAACAGGCTCCTGGGGAAAAAAATAAATGCACTTTTAAAACACTTACATTTATATTTTTTTTCCTGGAAGGTGAAATTAACCTTTAATAGTCCTAATCACCAATGTCACTGGAAATTAAAGTAAATGTAAATCCAAAACTTTAGTTGCCACCAAAACACGAATATAGGAAAATGTTTCCTATGGGGACACTTACTTACTCAGAAATTTATATTTCAATGAATGGAGGGGTGGAACTTTCAATCACCCACCTGTCTTCCATTCATGGATCCTGTTTCATTTATAGATGCTGTTGTACACAGGCCAAAGTGGTGTTTATAGATATGGTAAATTATCTGCAGGCAGAACATGTTTTCAGGGTTATTTTCAGGCAATTAGCCTGCTATACAACCAGAGTACATATAGGAGATCATGGAGTGGCTAACCAAGCCTTCATCCTTCTCATTTGTCACCCAGGTGTAGACTAGCTCACAGTCCATCACAGCTGCCAAAATACCCTATTCTGCTTCTTTATCCACAGCTAATCCTGCAATTGCCCCACTAACTTTAATATTGAAGTCTGCTGAATTATTTGACTACAGCATGAGCCACATGCTGTAAGAGGATGAGCAGCAAACAATGAGCTTTGAGGTTTTGGGGGAGAGTGATGGGAATTGGGAACCTAAAAGCAGTGGACACCAGGCAGGGAGAATCAATTTGCAGTGATGTTCCCGCAGACATAGCATAGTTCCAAGTTGACTTCAGAGGTGAGGAGGGAGGGGATGCTGATGAGGACTTAGACTGTACCTGGGTGCCCAGTAGAGCAGAGGAGGAATGCGAGGGAAAGCCATAATCCCAGTGAGGCAGAATGGCAGTCAGGGGCTACTCACAGAAATGTGGAGGGAGAAGCTGCTCTTTTCCACTCAATGGCAAAGTTCCACAGGTGAAGGGCACTGATGAACCATGATCTGCTCATCAAAGTTTATTTGCGTGGACATTTTTCAGCAAATGTGCAACAGATGGCACTGTTGTTTTTGGCAGGCTCTGATGAAGTCACGTGTCGTGACGTAACGCGTAAGGCGTATCTAGAATTACCGGAAGTGACGCGGCATCTCGTTCGTACTACCGCTGTATGTTATCTCGTTTTTTATCCTGAAAGTTTTTGCTATGCACCCAGATTTCTTTTTTCAATTAAACATTCGTTGAGAATTACTTCACTATTGGAGCCCTTTTTCTTCTTTTTAATCACCTTGTGTTTGCTGGGATACGGAGTCGCCATCTTTGGGAAGCCCGGAACCATACACAGAGTGGAGGACATGCGCCTGGAGATTAATCGAGAGGACGGCGGTCGCTCATTGGAGAAGTTGTGGGACAGTCCAGCTGATGATTCCGATGCTGTTTTTCCCTGTGAGGGAGGTAAGCGCTTTGTGAGCCCGATCATCGGGTGTTGTTCACCATATGCAACTGGATCACTCCATCGCTGCCAGCACGTTTACACGAATCACTTTATTATTGATTGTTGTTATTTGGGACATTTAATTGCTTTATTTATTCAGTTTCTTATTTGCATCGCCCCATTGGACTATCTGTGTTTAGCACTTGTCTCACGCCACTGCATGTGGATTGGAGTTATTTTCCTCTATTTCAGAGGATCGTAAACTTTTATTTGCTCTATTGTTCACTCAATTTGTTTATGCCATATGTCATATTCCTTTGCGCTCATCATACACTTTTATAACAAGGGGAATGTTGAACAGCTCAACCTGCCCTCGCAGAGTAAGTACAAGATGAAAGATCTGGAATATACACTACAGAGGAACCTGTATAGCCCCTTTCCATAGGTTCAAAGGATAATGTCCCACAGACTAGGCGTCTCTGAGCCACCTGTCTGAGCTTTTTCCTTCCTTGACGATAAATGCAAATTCTCTGTTGTAAAAGGTCTATTTATGAAGGTGAGCAATATATGCACACAAATTTGGGAGTTCAGCTTGTGAATATTACCTCAAATGTGTTGGGAATCCTTTAGCATTAGAAGAATCTTTATGTTTTGGCAAGTTTTAGGTATAAGTATTTATTTTGTTAGAGTTATTAAGGCTGCACTGTTATTTGTAATTTTGTTTGGACATTTAAACACTTATGGACCACCCCACGTACATATACCTGTATGTGATTTCTCTTCTCGGCTCCGCACCTGCGCACACGCTGTGATTAAACACAGTGGGAGCCAATCAGCGGGTCCGGAGGCCCGCAATGCCCACCAGCCACCCACGATCATTTGCTGGAGAGGCAAAACGGCGGTCTGCCTATTTAAACAAAGCAGACCGTCGTTCTGTCCTGCTAATCAGGAACGCAGATGTCTCTCTCTTCCTCCAGTCAGTCCATCCCCCACACAGTTTGAAAGCACACTTAACCCTTTGATCATCCCAGATGTTAACCCCTTCCCTGCAGTGTCTTTAGTACAGTGACAGTGCATTTTTTTTTAGCACTGATCATTGTATTGGTGTCACTGGTCCCCAAAAAGTGTGATCAATTACCACTAAAAGAAACCTCTATTTGTGGAAAAAAAAGGACATACATTTTATTTGGGTACAGTGTTGCATGACCATGCAATTGTCAGTTAAAGCAACGCACTGCCGTATCGCAAAGAATCGCCTGGTCAGGAAGGCAGTAAAACCTTTCCGGAGCTGAAGTGGTTAAACTTTGATGAGAAATACTTTCCAATACTGATTAGCTTTAATTAGTTTTGTTATTGGGGTTAGGCATAGTTGTGCACACAGTTTTTCTTGTATAATGAACTCCGCATGGTTCGAGATTACCAGATCTAGTAGGCCATCATTTCTAGTTGGGGCTTCTATAAGTGTACCATAAAATTGCCTTATAATAGATTTTTTCTATATGTGTTGGTAGTCTACATTCTAGGGGTGCAAGGATAGATGCTAAACTTCTTTAGTTAGGATTAAGTATTATAGGGTTTATACGGCTGTATTTTTTTGAGCCCAGCATTCTGTGTCTATGGACGCAAATGCTGACTCGGGAGTGCACCCGCATGGTAACCTTCAGGGAGATTGCTTCTCCTAGGGGGGTTCCCGATGCGGGGAGGAGCCGTGAGCGTGGTTGGGGGACCCCAGAAGAGGAGGATCGGGGCCACTCTGTGCAAAACTAACTGCACAGTAAAGGTAAGTATGATATGTTTGTCATTTAAAGAAAAAAAAACACACAAGGGTTTAGTAACCCTTTAAAGCGGTAGTTCACCCACAATCCCATGATTTTACCATCGAGACAGGCATTGTAGCGCGAGCTACAGTATGCCTGTCCCGATTTTTTTAACCCCGTACTCACCTTGTAGTCGTCCATCGTAGATTTCGGCTCCCGCGGGGAATGGGCGTGCCTATGGAGAGGGAGGATGATTGACGGCCGGCCCTGGCACGTCACTCTCCCCGAAGACAGCCGGAGTAGGTCTCGGCTCTTCACGGCGCCTGCGCACAGGCTATGCGCACGCGTCGTGAAGACCAAGCCTATTTCGGCTATTTCCGGAGAAGCGTGACGCGCCAGAGCCGGCCGTCAATCATCCTCCGTCTCCAGAGGCACGCCCATTCCCCGGTATCTTCGATGGACGACTACAAGGTGAGTATGGGGGGAAAAAATTCGGGACAGGCATACTGTAGCTCGCGCTACAATGCCTGATTTTAAGGTAAAAAAAAAAAAAAAAAAAATTTTCCCGTCGATAGGGTGAACCCCCGCTTTAAGAACATTTCACCTATACATGAGAACAGGTAACTGCACCCCCCCCTTTTCCCTCATAATAATGTAAAATCATTGTCAGTTATTGACAATGCTGATCCAGAAGCATATATTGCTCTATGAATAGCTTGATGAATATTATGACTTTCAGGTGTAATTTTCTTAATAAATGAAGAGATTGTGTATTTTTGGGAGGCATTGGTTTGTAACACTTCCTTACTTGAAGATGCAGCAGGGGAAGAAACACTTTTTGATGATCCAGAAGCAGCAGAAGAGTGTTTCTGGAATGAGAACTCTGTAGGGAAAAGTTACCTGACCTTTCATTCTGATCCTGATCATTTATTTCCATAAAGTATTTGTTAATGTTGTTAGGGCACCCCTGAAATGCCAGTATGTGTTCTGTCATCCTTGTAGCATTTGGAAAATAATATTTCTTCTCACAATATTTTAAAATTACTGCTTTGCTCTTAGCAGAAATTGCACTGTAGAAATGTATTCAAACTCTAGATGTTGGTCTCATCATTTTACTGAGAGGAGAAAAAGAAAAAACTATTTACTGAGCAGACTTTGGCCCCGTACACACGGCCGAGGAACTCGACGTGCCAAACACATCGAGTTCCTCGGCCAGTTCAGCCCTGAAGCCGCCGAGGAGCTCGGCGGGCCGAGAGCTCCCATAGAACAACGAGGAAATAGAGAACATGTTCTCTATTTCCTCGCCGAGGTCCTCGTCGGCTTCCTCGGCCGAAAGTGTACACACGGCCGGGTTTCTCGGCAGAATTCAGCCAGAAACTCGGTCGGAAGCTGAATTCTGCCGAGGAAACTGGTCGTGTGTACGGGGCCTATGGGTAAACATGATGCCGTGAGAACATTAATAGGAATCATTCACATGTTACTAAGATAAACAAATGTATCAGATAAATTCACCCTCTTAATTGTCAATTAAGATTGGAGAGGACAGAAACCATCATTTACTGTATCCCAACAATCTCCCAACTATGGAAGGTTCAAGATGGAGCCCACAAGCAAACTAAACTGAAGCCTTTCACCCAAAGTGCCCCCTAGTGGCAGAAATGCTTATTTCTCCTGTATGAGAACTGCATTGAGAAGCACAGTGGTACTTGAATTGTATTCCAAGATTTGTTTGTCTTGAGCTGGAAGAACTTGCAATAATTTAAGACTTACTGACACTGTGTTTAATATATCATGGTAGAGTTGCTGCTTTATACGCATCATATATTTAACAATTTATTATTGGTTTATGTTGTTTATGTGGTTTATTGTTGGTTTCACAATTGGCTGTTCACTTTGCAAGTGAATTTTCCCTTAGATTAATGAATGAATGAATGAATGAAATGAATGAATGAATGAATGAAAAACTTATAAAGCGCGGCGCATGCGAACTGAATCGCTTAGATTAATGAATGAGGTACAGCTCTGTTGAGTTTATTTAATCCAATCATGTATAATCAAAAATTCATATTTTTTTCCTTGCACATTGGGCATCATTGGGCATTTTTTGCAAAATGAAACTTTACCACCTTCACTAAGTCCCAGGGAAAATTTCCATGCAAAGTTCAACTTCCCTTGAAATGTGAATAGCTTAATTGCCTTTGGAAAATCAACATCATGGTGTTCTTGAAGCCCTGCTCCAGCAAAGGTTCAAAGAAATTACATTATCAAAAAAAATGGATATCACTTCATGTCTGCCATACTCAAAGTCTTGTTTAAAGTGGATGCAAACCCTCACATATACCAAGGGAAGTGAACAGCCTGAACAGCCTCAGATTATACACAGAGATGAAACATGTCCTCCTACATACATTTTACATGTATATCTGTTGTCTTCAGCTTTATATAATGTTTAGAGTTTCAGTTCCAGCAGGGGGGGTGTAGTCTTGCCATGCACTGTGAGACAGCTGATTGGAGGAAAGTCACACACTCCCCTCCACATAGACAGAGACTTGCAAAGCTGTGCTGTGAATTGACCAGCTGTCTGCTAAATCTATTTATAGCACCTGCCCTTACACAAATTTCAGGCTGGTTTTATCACATGTGTCAGAGAACTTGTCAGACATTATCATTGCTGATAACAGAAAAATGGAGCAGAAGACAGCCACGGAACTTAGGGCTTTGGAGAGAGATAAGAAACTTCATGAATCAGGTTTACATCCACTTTAATGTGTGATGAAAAAAAAAAACTTTGCAAAGAATACTAAATCATGTGCAAGGAAAATAATAAAAAAAAAATACAGCATTTTTGCTGGCACGTGATTGGATGATAGAAGTCAAAGGATCTTCACTTCACTTCATTCACTAAGCTCTGGGGAAAACTCCCTGGTAAAGTGCAACTTTCCTTGCAATGTGTACTGTCTATTTGCCTTTCGTAAATTAAACCCTATTTATCAATTGATTTTTCTCAGCTACAATTAAGAATGCTTTAGAAGGCTATTGTATCTTTTTCAGACCTTACCAATTGTTATTCCAGGGCCTTTTCTGAAATCACTGCGTAGTATCTTTATCAGATTTATCTGGGCAAAAAAGCATCCACGTTTATCCTACAATCTCTTGGCTATCCTGAAAACCCAAGGAGGCATGGCGTTTCTGGACCAGATCCGATACTACCAGGCAGTACACCTCACCAGGGTAATAGCATGTTACCTTCGGTAAAAGAAGCGTTTGTAATGGAGATAACACATTTTTCCCGCTGTAACAGACTAAAAAGTGAAAATCGTCTCTCACCAAACTTTTACTTAACACGCAGTAACATGAGATTAGCAAAAGCAGCCCCAAGGGTTGTGCCAGTGGAATCGAACTTCCCCTGCCATTGTATGTGTTGTACATCACCGCGTTTAAGAACGATGAGATTTTGTCTTGACCGTGTGTACGCAAAGCAAGCTTGTCGAGTTCCTCGACAAGCCTAACAAGGAACTCGTCGAGGAAAACGATGTGTCTTTTCAGAGGAGTTCCTCGGTCGTGTGTACGAGGCCTTAGAAATAGAAACTGGTGGTGGTGGAGCAGATAGACTTGAAATAGGAAAGTGAAAGTTTATGAAAGTTTGTGAAAGTTTATTGGGCCATTATTATGGCACCGGAAGCTAGGTAGTTACCCAATTGTTGCTGAATGCAGTTGTGCACTTACCATACTGTACATTTTTTTTTTAAATCAGGTATACCATACTGTACTTTAAATGCTGCCAATACACCTGAGCTGGCGGTCTTAAAGTTCCAGCTTCTGATCACAATTTATAATGGCTCTCTGTGACATTCTGTACTTGCTTCTTAAGTCACAGTACCAATTAATTTTTCCAAATCTCTTGCTGCAATTACTGGCTTTGTGTGAAGCGGCAATCCGCTTATAGAACTCTAGAGGGGGAAAACACATTTTAATTCATCGCGTACTGTTTTTTTATATTATTTACATTTCCACGTTTTCTAGGTAAAACAAAATATATGAATAAAAAATATAAAAATGTGCAATATATATTTAAAGTGCTGCGTAAATTGACGGCGCTACATAAATACTTGAAATAAATAAATAGTAAAAGGTAAAAAATTGTCTGCAATACATATTTCCTTAAATGCAGTAATGCATTATAATGAGTACATTTTACTTTTTTAGTAAGGCTAAGAAAAGTTGAAAATAAAGCTCAGACAATTAGAATTCAGTTTAATGTAATTAGATCAGTAAAAAAAAAAAAAAAAAATATTTCAATGCGGCAGCTGTGGTTACTGTACATTGCAAATATTAATTTCCATTGCCCTACTGCAAAAGCCCCAAATTAACTGATATGTTTGTGTATTTGTAAAATCGTGTATTTATTATCATAGCAAAAAGGATTAGCACTAGGGATGAGCTTCAGGTTCTGGTTGGCGAAGCGTTCAACCCAAACTTTAGCTGTTCAAGGTTCGCTGAATTGGTAAACTAAATGGCCAGATTTGGCTTGTTTCCCTGTCTGAATCTCTAGCTAGTGCTGCAGACAGAAGTGATTGATTTAGCGGTGGTATCTAATAAGCTGTTTGTACCTGCATTCAGTTTAGTGCAGATTTTGTAAACGTCACTAAAGTTCAAGTGGCGAATCAGAATCCCATTGACAACAAGAACCGAATTTTAAAAAGACAGTCATTTTCCAGGCTAATGGGCAAGGTATTGTCAAACAAATGACATGGGGGATGGGCACTTCCCTGGGGAACATGTACCATATCAATAAATAAATATTTAATTTAGCAGGAAGCAACAATTTCAATAATGCTTAAAGGGCAATATTACAAATACAAATGTAGCACCCTGCTACTTCATAGCTGATG